>NW_024080637.1:8190396-8192357 GCF_003009895.1 Hyaena hyaena | reverse complement strand
TTCTTGATCCATTCATCTGTTGATGGACACTTAGGCTCTTTCCATGTTTTAGCTATTGTGGAGAGTGCTGCTATGAACATTGGGGTACATGTGCTCCTATGCCTCAGCATTTCTGTATCCCTTGGGTAAATTCCTAGCAGTGCTATTGCTGGGTCTGACTTCATTTCTTATACGTCTTTTTTTTTCTGTCATTCAGCTTCAGTCCCACTGTCCTTAGTATTCCTTGAAACTGCCAAGCCTGCTGTGATCCTACCACCTCAGGGCCATTGCACCAGCCGTTTTATTTATTTTAACATTTATTTATTTTTGAGAGACAGACACAGAGCGCTGAGCAGGGGGAAGGGCAGTGAGAGAGGGAGACACAGAATTGGAAGCAGGCTCCAGGCTCTGAGCTGTCAGCACAGAGCCTGATGTGGGGCTCGAACTCATGAACTGTGAGATCATGACCTGAGCTGAAGTAAGATGCTTACCCTGCTTAACCGACTGAGCCACCCAGGTGCCGCTGTACCAGCTGTTTTAAATGCTTGTAAAGTTCTTTCTTAGATAGATATCTTTCTTAGATATTCCCATGGCTTTTCCCTCACTTTTCAATAAGACCTCTCCTTACCATGCTGTTTGAAATGGCACCCACCTGTACTCCTGGTCCTGCATCCATATTTTTTTTTTTTGTATAGTACTTATAATGTCTTAACATTTCATGTATTTTGCTTACTTATTTTGTTTTTGTTTCCTCTTCCTATACACACAAGAATGTCAGTTCTATGAGGGAAGGAATTTGTTTGCTCTCTACTGAACAAACTAAGTACCTACCAAACAAACTTACATGGTGCCTGATACAGATTAGATGCTCAATAAATATTTGCTGAATGAATGGGTGAAGGTTCAAAGGTTCATATTTGATGATATGTAGACTCATAGGACTTCAACATGGGTGCTAGCTTTTTTTTTTAAATTGTTATCTGTGTGTATGTATGTATGTATGTATGTATGTATGTATTTATAAATAGTTTATTGTCAAGTTGGTTTCCATATAACACCCAGTGCTCATCCCCACAAGTGCCCTCCTCCATGCCCATCACCCCCATTCTCCTCCTCCCCACCCCCATCTCCTCTCAGTTCTCAGCATTTAAGAGTCTCTCATGGTTTGTATCCTTCCCTCTCCCCCACTGTTTTTCCCCTTCTTCTCCCCCATGGTCCTCCATTAAGTTCCTCCTAATCCTCCTATATGTGCAAACATATGGTATCTGTCCTTC
This sequence comes from Hyaena hyaena, assembly GCF_003009895.1. Lineage (NCBI taxonomy): Eukaryota > Metazoa > Chordata > Mammalia > Carnivora > Hyaenidae > Hyaena > Hyaena hyaena. Next base: position 8,191,104 of record NW_024080637.1, on the reverse strand, counting down.
TCTGCCTGACTTATTTCGCTCAGCATAACACCCTCAAGTTCCATCCATGTTGCTACACATGGCCAGATTTCATTCTTTCTCATTGCCATGTAGTATTCTGTGGTTTATCTATACAATAGAATACTACATGGCAATGAGTGCTAGCTTTTAGACTTGAGTGAACTCAGCTGATGGGAAGGATAAACATTTATATTGTTCCAGAATATCTCCAGGAAAGGATAATCCTCTACCTGTTCCATCATTACTCAACTCAGTGTTCCTTTCAGTTCTATTTTCAATTCAGTTCTATTTCTGTAACTTTACTCACGCTTTTCTCTTTATCCAAAGTGTTCTCCCTTTGCATCTGATTTCAAAGCCAATTCAAATATTATACCATTTAGGGACCCATCCTAGAATTCTCTATCCCCCAGACAGTATCACTCTTTCTTTCTTCTGTTTTCCTAGCTTTCTGTATTCATGTAATTTGTATAGCTAATGAGTATGAAACCCTTTCTACTCTGAATTTGGAGCCCCTCTGAAGGCAGAGAGTATGTTTTTCATTTTTCATTGTATCTCTGGTGCAGTGCTTTCCTAAATTTTCCACGTCTCTGCAGTGTCTTTCTACCTGAAGTTATTGTCAGTTGCTTGCTAAATGCTTATAGAATTAAATTGTTAAATCTTATTTTATTAGATACTTCATCTATATGACACTGCAATTGTATGTAACCA
>NW_024080637.1:7736042-8189292 GCF_003009895.1 Hyaena hyaena | reverse complement strand
CAGGTCCTTTATCCATTTTGAGTTTATTTTTGTGCATAGTGTGAGAAAATGATCTAGTTTCATTCTTCTCCATGTTGCTGTCCAGTTCTGCCAACATCGTCTGTTAAAGAGGCTGTCTTTTTTCCTTTGGATATTCTTTCCTGCTTTGTCAAAGATTAATTGGCCGTATACCTTTGGGTCCAGGTGTGAGTTCTCAGTTCTATTCCATTGGTCTATGTGTCTGTTTTTGTGCCAATACCATACTGTCTTGATGATGACAGCTTTGTAGTAGAGGCTAAAGTCTGGGATGGTGATGCCTCCCGTTTTGGTTTTCTTCTTCAATATGACTTTGGCTATTCGGGGTCTTTTGTGGTTCCATACAAATTTTAGGATAGTTTGTTCTAGTTTTGAGAAGAATGATGGTGTAATTTTGAGTGTGATTGCATTGAATGTGTAGATTGCTTTGGGTAGTAATGACATTTTAACAGTATTTATTCTTCCGACCCATGAGCATAACATCATTTACTCTCAATATAACTTCATGAATAAGACAAACTCTCCAAATACATCCGTATTTAATATGTTTTACTAATTAGTATATTCAGCAAATGTGTATTGAGCACCTACCATAAGCAAGGCCCTGTGCCAAGTCAGACAACTTATGTAGAAATTGTAGTTGCTCATCAGGGCATGCACAAACTTCTGTACATAAAATTCCTCTCCACTTTAAATGAAAAGATGAAATAACTGTCATTTTTTAACATATGATCTCAGAGAGGAAATTGAAGGACATGGCATGTTAATCCAGAGATGAATTCAGTGTTATAACTCCTTACCCATTCCTCTAACACAATCATTCCTAGAACTGTATTCTTTTAACCAGCTCTTAGGATTTTCTGGATGGTTGGACTCTGGGGTGGGAAACACAGGAAGAAAAGCTTCTGTATTGCTCTACTTGATATGTTAAAATGGTCTTCTGAGATAAGACCGTTGGCTCATGGTTGATACTCCATTGATGTTAGCTATTTTGTACATACTATTGTTACAGCAATTGTTTCCTTCCCTTTTATCAGTATGTCATTTGACTAATTGTAAGTTCATAGGAAGGGTATCAATCCTGTCATCTCATAAGAGGTATTTGGCTAAATAACTTGCTACTGATTTTTCGGTTGCTTTATAATTTTATAAGCAGAGTGGAGGAGATAAGCATACAAATTTTATTTACAAACATTTCATCAGTACTTATTGTGGTCTTGGTGCTGTTCTAAGCACTTTATAAATATTAACTTATTTAATCCTCATAACTGTGTGAAATAATTACTTTTATTATCCCCTTTACAGACGAGTAAACTGAGACATGGAGAAATGAAGTAACTTGCCCAAGGGTACACAGGGTTTAGTAGCAAAGCCAAGAAATGCAGGTAGTCTGGTTAATAGCATTCTTTGCTATTAACCATAATACAAAGCTGAATGTTGATAATGCAATATATAAGAAATAGAAACAGTGTGCTATGGCAGTTCAACGAAGGAAGGGGTCATATTGGTGTCTGGAATGAAAGAAGGCTGCATGCAGGACTTGGTATTTTTACTAGGCCTTGTTTTGGGGGATAGCTCTTTTAGGTGCTTGCATATGGGTGAATAAAAGGAAGGCTAAATAATGTCATATGCAAGAGCCCAGAGCTGGGAAATGGTAGCACATCAGGAAGTAGTCCTGCACATAAGGATACGGTAGGAAGGGAAGCAAGACAGGAGAGCTGGTTTGGAGTGAGAGTGTAGTAAGATAGTGATTTTGAGCAGAGGACATGGTAGAAAAGATTTATATAATCAGAACTTTGTTTTGGTAAATTTGGAAACATTGTGTGGAATGCATCAGAATTGAAAAAGATTGACTGCAGAAAAACCAGTTATAAGGTTGTTATTATGTCCAGAATAGAGTTAGATCTTGTAGTAAGATCTTGAATTCTGGTGAAAATAGAGATAGATAAAGGAGATGCTATTTGAATTGATAGAACAGAGTAATAGCACAACTGGAAAGTTGATTATTCATATCTTCACATGACAAATGTAAGTTTGTTTTATGGTCAGCAAAGTCCTTTAAATATTTAGGAAACTCTTCTCTTGGTGTAAATGAACATGATTTTAAGAAGATAAAAGTACTCATTTATAAAAAGTATGAAGTTTGTTTATCTCATTGGGCTTGAAATTGACATCTCGGGAAATGATTTCTAGAGGGTAGCTAATTGCTTTAGAATGTCTGAATTGAGAGTATTTCTTAATCTGCTTACTATAGACAAAGTTAGAAAGCACTTTAGCCTAATGATGTGGAAGAAGTAATAAAAACATTCTTTAAAATTGCTGTAAGTGGGGATGCCTGACTGACTCAGTTGGTACAGCATGCGACTCTTTATCTCAGGGTCGTGAGTTTGAGCTCCATGTTGGGGATAGAGTTTACTTTTTAAAAAAATGCTATATGTGATTATATAAATTTCTTTCATATGATACAAATGTAAATTGCAAATAAGAACCTAAATTAGTCTATGAGTTGACTTTGCTAAGTAGAAATCTTCCTGCTGACTTTTACTCTGATTGCAAAAGACTTAATCTTTGGAAAGCCCTGATAGAAGTGGTTTGAATTAGGGAGGTTAATAAATATCAGTGTGAGAGGAATATTCAGTTATTCTTTGGATGCCTCTGGTGATATAATAATATATTAAAACACTAAATTTTGCAAGAGTTATAAACATAAAGTAAAGTCATGAGATGATGATATCTCAGAATTGTATTGGTATAGATCTAGGAATGAATTTAACCAAGGAGGTAAAAGACTTGTCCTTTGAAAAGTATGAAACATTTCTGAAAGAAATTGAAGGAAACTTAAACAAATGGAAAGACAGCTCATGTTCATGGATTGGAAGACTTAATATTGTTAATGTCAGTATTATTCAAAGTGGTTCTACAGATCCAACGCAAGCCCTATGAAAATACCGATGGCCTTTTTTTTTCCCCTCAGAAAAGAAGCAGCCAGTACTCAAGTTCTTATGGAATTGCAAGGGGCTCCAAAGATGATAATCTTGTGTAAGAACAAAATTGGGGTAGTTACCCTTCCAATTTCAAAATCTGCAAGGCTTCAGTAATCAAAATAGTGTAGACTTAAGAATCCAGAAATAAATCTGTACATTTATGGCCAGTTGATTTTGACAAAGATGCCCAGACCATTTAATGGTGAAAGAATAGCCTTTAGCAAATGATGCTAGGACAACCGGATTTCCACATATAAAAGAGTGAACGTGTACCTCTACTTCACACTGTGTACAAAATTTAACTCAAAGTGGATCAGTGACCTAAATATAAGAGCTAAAACCATGGAGCCCTTTGATAAAAACATGAGGGTAATTTTTCATGACATTGGATTTACCAATGAGTTCTTAGATAGTATACTAACAGTACAGGCAACAAAAGAAAAAATAGATTGGACTTAATAAAAATTAAAATCATTTGTGCATTTGAGGACATTAACAAGAAAGTGAAAACACAATCTACACATAGAAAATGTTTGCAAATCATATATCTGACAAGGGTCTGATAATTAGAAAATATATAGAGAAGTCTTTCAACTCAGCAATAAAGACAATCCCATTAAAAAATGGGCAAAGGGCAACTTTTTTCTAGATATGTCTCCTGAGGCAAGGGAAACAAAAAGCAAAAATAAACTATTGGGACTAAATCAAAATAAAAAGCTTCTGTACAGCAAAGGAAACAACAAAACTAAAAGGCAGCCTGTGAAATTGGAGAAGATATTTGCAAATGACATATCTGATAAAGAGTTAGAATCCAAAATACAAAGAACTTATAAAACTCAACACCCAAGAAACAAATAATCCAATAAAAAATGGGCTGAAAATATGAACACACATTTCTCCAAATAAAACATATAGATGGCCAACAGACACAGGAAAAGATCTTTATCACTTACCATCAGAGAAATGCAAATTAAAACTACAATGAGATATCACCTCATACCTGTTAAATAACTAAAATCAACAACACAGGAAGGAACAGGTGTTGATGAGGATGTGGTGAAAAAGGAATACTTGTGCACCATTGGTAGCAATGCAAACTGGTCAGCCACTATGGAAAACAGTGTGGAGATTCCTCAAAAAGTTAAAATTAGAACTACCCTATGGTCCAGCAACTGCATTACTGGGTATTTACCCAAATACAAAAACATGAATTCAAAGGGATACATGCACCCCATGTTTATAGCAGCATTATTTACAACAGCCAAATTATGGAAAGAGCCCAAATATCTATCAATCGATAAATGGATAAAGAGTGGTGTATATGTATGTATATATATATATATGTGTGTGTGTCTGTGTGTACACACACACATATATATGTGAATATATATATATATACACATACACACACAATGGAATATTACTCATCCATAAAAAGGAATGAAATCTTGGTCATTTCCAAGGACATGGATGGAGCTAGAGAATATAATGCTAAGCAGAATAAGTCAGAGAAAGACAAATACAGTGTGATTTCAATCATGTGGAATTTAAGAAACAAAACAAATGAGCAAAGGGGGAAAAAAAGAGAAGCAAATCAAGAAACAGACCTGTAACTATAGAGAACAAACTGATGGTTACCAGAGGAGAGGAGGATGGATGAACGGGTTACATAGGTGGTGGAGATTAAGGAGAGCACTTGTTGTGATAAGCCCTGGGTAATGTATGGAATTGTTGAATCACTAAATTGTACACCTGAAACTAATAAAAACACTGTATATCTTTAAAAAAATGGGCAAAGGACTTGAATAGACATTTCTCTAAAGAAGATATTCAGATACCCAACAAGCAAATAAAAAGATGCTTAATGTCATTAGTCACTAGGGAAATACAAATCAAAACCACAATGAGGCACTTGCTTCACACCTACTAGGATGACTATAAAACAAAAACAGAAAATAACAAGTATCAGCAAGGATGTAGAGTAATTAGGACCCTTTTATGTTGGTGATGGAAAATGGTTTATCCACTATGAAAAGCAGTTTGGCAACTCTTCAAAAAGTTAGACCTAGAATTACTGTATGACCCCTCAATTCTACCTTTAGGTGTATACCCCAAAGAATTGAAAACAGTTACACAAGGGGCTCCTGGGTGGATCAGTCCATTAAGTGTCTGACTTCAACTCAGGTCATGATCTCACGGTTCATGGGTTCGAGTCCCACATCAGGCTCTGTGCTGACAGCTAACTCAGAGCCTGGAGCCTGTTTCAGATTCTGTGTCTCCTCTCTCTGACCCTTCCCTGCTCACGCTGTCTGTCTCTCCAGAAATAAGTAAAAACATAAAAAAAAAAAAGAAAAAAGAAAACAGTTACACAAACAAGTACTGGTACACATATATTGATAGTAGTACTACAATCCACAGTAGCCAAAAGGTGGTTATGGCCCAGATGTCCATGGGTGGATGGATAAACAAATTGTGCTGTGTGTGTAAGTACATACACAATGGAGTATTATTTGGCCATAAGAGAAGTGAAGTACTGATACATGCTATATATCTTGGATGAGCTTCTAAAACATGTTAAAGTGAAAGAAGCTAGACACAATGGTTACATATTATATAGTCCCATTTGTGTGAAATATCCAGAATAAATGCACAGGGAATGCAGGTTGGTGGTTAGGTTTGGGAATGGGAAGAAACAGGTTAGAGGAACATTTTTTTACTTTGGAGTGATCGAAATGTTTTAGAACTAGATAACAGTCACTGTTGCACATCATTGTGAATGTATTAAATGGCCTTGAATTGTTCAGCTTTGAAACAGTTAATTTTATGTATGTGAATTTCATCTCACATTATTTTGTTTTGAGTGTATTGATACAAGAATATAAAAGGTATTGGAACACTCATCTGGTATTTTTCACACTTAGTACTACAGTTTGTTATATAAGAGGAAGAGGGGAGTAAAACAAAGGTTTTGGACTAGATTTTTGAAAGATTAAAGCCATTTAAAGGATTAGATTACAAAGGTGGACAAATGGCATGGCATGAAGAAAAAAAAGGACACCTAAAAAACAAATTATCACTATCCTATTTCAACCAGAAGCCAGAGATTAAGGTTAAGTTCATATTTGTTTACTAGATACAAAATGGTAGCCTGTGAGTTTTTTCAGGTTAGGTTCAGAATTATTATCTTGAATCTTTTGATCAGACCAAAACATTTGTTGAAGAGATTGCCCTTTTTCCAATGGATTATCTTTCCTGCTTTGTCAAAGATTAGTTGACCATAGAGTTGTGGGTCCATTTCTGGGTTTTTTATTCTGTCCCATTGATCTATGTGTCTTTATTTTTTATTTATTTATTTATTTTTTTGGTGCCAGTACCATACTGTCTTGATTATTACAGCTTTGTAGTACAGTTTAAAGTTTGGAATCATAATGCCCCCAGCTTTGCTTTTCTTTTTCAGGATTGCTTTGGCTATTCCGGATCTTTTCTGGTTCTATAGAAATTTTACGATTGTTTGTTCTGGCTCTGTGAAAAATGCTGATGTTGTTTTGATAGGGATTGCTTGGGTAGTATAGACATTTAAACAATATTTGTTCTTCCAGTCCATGAGCATGGATGTGTTTCCATTTCTGTTTCCTCTTCAGTTTCTTTCGTAGGCGTTCTATAGTTTTCAGAGTACAGATCTTTTCCCTCTTTGGTTAGGTTTTATTCTCAAGTATCTTACGGTTTTTGGTGCAGTTGTAAATGGGATCAATTCCTTGATTTCTCTTTCTGCTACTTCATTATTGGTATATAGAAATGCAGCTGATTTCTGTATGTTGGTTTTGAATCCTCCTACTTTACTGAATTCATGTATCAGCTCTAGCAATTTTTTGGTGGAGTCTTTGGGTTTTCTTCATAGAAAATAATGTCATCTGCAAATAATCAAAGTTTGACTTCTTCTTTACCAATTTAGATGCCTTTTAAACTTTATTTGTTGTCTGATTGCTGAGGCTAGGACTTCCCGTACTATGTTAAATAACAATGGTGAGAGGGCATCCCAGCCTTGGTCCTGACTGTAGAGGGAAAGCTCTCACTTTTTCCCCATTGAGGATTATATTAGCTGTGGAAAAAAGACAGTCTCTTCAACAAGTGGTGTTGGAAAAACTGGACAGCATTGTGCATAATGAAACTGGACCACTTACTTACACCATACACAAAAATAAATTCAAAATAGATGAAAGACCTAGAGGTGAAATAGGAAACCATCAAAATGCTAGAGGAGAGAACACAGGCAGCAATCTCTTTGACCTTGGCTAGAGCAGTTTCTTACTAGACATGTTGCTGGAGACAAGGGAAACGAAAGCAAAAATGAACTATTGGGACCTCATCAAGATAAAAAGCTTCCACACAGTGAAGGAAACAGTCAATAAAATTAAAAGGCAACCTTCGGAATGGGAGAAGATATTTGCAATTGACATAGTTGATAACAGGGTTAGAATCCAAAATCTGTAAAGAACTACAAACTCAACACCCAAAAAACAAATAATACAGTTAAGGAAAGAGCAGAGGATATGAATAGACATTTTTCCAAAGAAGACATCCAGATGACTAAGAGACACATGAAAAGATGCTCAACATCACTCATCATCAGGGAAATAAAAATCAAAACCATGATGAGATTGCACCTCACACCTTTCAGAATGGCTAAAACTAATAACACAGGAGACAACAGGTGTTGGTGAAGATGATAAAAGGGAAACCTCTTGCAGTGTTGGTGGGAATACAAACTGATGAAGCCACTCTGGAAAACAGTATGGAAGTTTCTCACAATTAAAAATAGAACTACCCTATGATCCAGCAATTACAGTATTAGGTATTTACCCAAAGGATACAAAATACTGATTTGAAGGGACACATAGTCACATTATGGAAAGAATGGATAAAGAAGATGTGTGTGTGTGCGTGTGTGTGTGTGAGTGAGACAGAGAGAGACAGAGAGAGATGGAATATTACTCAGCCATCAAGAAAAGAACGAAATGTACCCTTTTGCAATGATGTGGATAGAGCTAGAGAGTATTATACTTAGGAAAATAAGTCAATCAGAGAAAGACAAATACCATATGATTTCACATATATGTGGAATTTAATAACAAAACAGATGAACAGAGGAGGGGGGAAGAGGCAAACCATAAAACAGACTCTTAATGATAGAGAATAAGTGGAGGATTGATGGAGAGAGGTGGGAAGAGGATGGTCATTAAGGAGGGCAGTTGTGATGAGCACTGGGTGTTATTTATAGTGATGAATTACTAAACTCTCCTGAAACTAATATTACGCTGTATATTAACAAACTGGAATTTAAACAAAAACTTGAAAAAAAAGAGAACAAAGCAACATATTAGTGATTTCTGTGAAGATTTCAAACAGAAGTTAGTAAAACTAAGAAACAATGGAGTTTGTATATTTCTAGAGGAAAACCCTCACTCCTTTGTGTGAATACGGAAAAAGAAGGCAGATGCACATACATATGGAATATTCTTTTGACTTAGAATTTCAGTGTATATGTCCTCAGAGAATCTAGTGGTTAGGAGGAATTACTGTAATTAACTAATGTTACTTGAGTTCAGTGCAACAACAAAAGGACTAAAAAAATGAATGCAAATGTGTCATGTGCTTACTTAGGCTATGATATAAATCACCTATAAAGTATAAAGAGTATTTTTGTATATGTTGATTTCTTTTTTTTTTTTTTAAATGTTTATTTATTTTTGAGAGGGAGACAGAGCATGGGGGCGGGGGGGGAGGCGGGCAGAGACAGAGGGAGACACAGAATCTGAAGCAGGCTTCAGGCCCTGAGCTGTCAGCACAGAGCCTGACGTGGGGCTCCAACCCATGAACCATGAGATCATGATCTGAGCCGAAGTCCGAAGCTTAACTGACTGAGCCACCTAGGTGCCACTATATGTTGATTTTTTTATTTTATTATTGGTGACTGATATTCACTTTGTTTTCATTATTTAGTAGCCTCTTTGTCACTTTAATAAATAATAATATTTGTTTTTTTGCCTTTGAGGAGGTAAAGGAGTTGTGCTATGTGAGACCCAAAAAAATACCCGTTTTTGACAGAATAAGAAAGTTAACCTTCTTTGTTTGCAGATGATGAAAGCCATGAACAAGTCCAATGAACATGTCCTGGCAGGAGGTGCCTGCTTCAATGAGAAGGCAGACTCTCATCTCGTGTGTGTACAGAATGATGATGGAAACTATCAGACCCAGGCTATCAGTATTCACAATCAGCCCAGAAAGGGTGAGTATTTGAGGTGACTGACATGGTAAGAATGTAAGGTTATACTGGACATGGAAAGTTGGATATCTCAGCTCCATAACTCTCACTTTCTAGCTAGGTGAATTTCTAAATTCACTTTGATGAATTTAACCTCTCTATCCTTATTCTCCAAGATTATGTTGACTTCCCAAATAGCCAGACTCAAAGTTGCACATGAGATCTCTGTTACTGAGGGAAACGTTGAAAATTCTGCCTCGAGATATTGGCAAGGCCAGAACTGGTATTTAGTCTTTTTTTTTTTTTTTTTAATTTCTTGTTTTAATTAATGTTTGTTTATTTTTGAGAAAGACACAGTGGGGGTGGGGCAGAGAGAGAGACAGACACAGAATATGAAGCAGGCTCCAGGCTCTGAGTTGTCTGCACAGAGCTTTATGTGGGGCTCAAATTCACAAACCGTGAGATCATGACCTCAGCTGAAGTTGGACGCTTTACTGGCTGAGCCACCCAGGTGCCCCAAGAACTGGTATTTGAAAGTAGGAGACTAGGCCCCTTAGAGAGAATATACTTAAGTAGATTTGAAACTTGTTGGATAACCATATCCAAAGAATGCTCAAATAGGTTGACTGAATTCTGAAAGAAGTCGTCTTGGTTCAGTGGCACTCATAATTTGGGCTCATCACTTAGGAGATTGTTAGGAATGAAGAATCTGTACCCCAGATCTGCTAAATTAGAATTTGCATTTTATCAAGGTCCCTGTGTTAAATTCACATTGAAGTTTAAGAAGCACTGCTTAAGGTGGCATTTCTTAAGATGTCTTATAAGGTTCTTTGGTGTTAAAAAATACATAAATGAAAATCTTGCTTATTAGTATATTAAACTGAGAATCCTGGGTTAAACAAGTTTAAACAGATTTCTTCACTATAGGACTTTTCAGAGCCTTTAATAAGGTGATACGATTTGCAATTTTCCAAAAGGAAGATAGTGCCTGGCCCTTTCCAAATTTAGTTGATCGTGAATCTTGTTTTTCCTCAGAATATCTCCCATAACTGGATTTCTTTAGTATGCTTTATGAAACACTTCTCTGGTGTTTCAGATTTACAAAATATATTTTGTAAATCAATTGTTTAGTAAAGGTATAAAAGGTCTTTGTCACATGTATATTCAACATGATATCCAAAATAAGGTAGCTGATAAGTCCACAATGCTCTTTGTTAGTCAGATCACACCTGGAATATTTGAAATAAGTTCTGGATATCATTAGTGCAATTAGTCATATTCATTGATAAAACTGGAGCTTCTTCCAAGGATGATTCAAGGCCTGTGAAAAATCTGGAAACTAGGTCAAAAGAAGACCTTGTGAATACAGTATAAATGTGTAATCTGGAAAAGTATAGATTGGCAGAGGGTGAAAAATAGCTATCTATATTTTTAAAGTTTTCTAGTGTGTGGAAATAACATTCAGCTTATTCTCTATAGCTACAAAATGCCAGAACCAGCACCATTGGGTGAAAATTACAAGGATCTAGGTCTGGACTCCGTTTGAGAGCACAATCTGTAAGGCTGAGAGTTATCCAGAAGTAGAATGGGCTGCCTAGTGTCATTATGGGTTCCTTGTCACTAGGAGTCTTTGACAAAGGCTGAATGTCCACCTGTTAGAGATATTGCAGGGCCATTGGGCAAGAAGTGGATTAGCTTAGTCCATTTTAAGATGTGGAGGAGCCGTAGAGGCTCCTGGCTGGCTCGATTGGTGGAGCCATGCGACTCTTGATCTCCGGGTTCTAAGTTTGAGCCCCAATTGGGTGTGGAGATTACTTTAAAGAATAAAATCTTGGGACACCAGGGTGGCACAGTCAGTTAAGCATCCAGCTCTTGATTTCAACTCAGGTCATGATCCCAGGATCATGGGATCTGGCCCCACATTGGGCTCTGCCTGCTTAGAATCCTCTCTCTCTCTCTCTCTCTCTCTCTCTGACCATCTCCCCTGCTTGTATGTACATGCTCACTCACTGTCTCTCTCTGTCAAATAAGTAAGTAAAAACATAAATAAATAATTTTTTAAGATCTTAAAAGCTGATGTGGAGGAGCATATTGAAATTTTCTTAAAGCTAAATGTAATTAAATATCCTTTTTTTCATGACGAGGTAATCTCAACATGTGTTGATCTTTTCAGTAGGTATCTATTTATTGCATTTTTGAAAAGAACTACACTCGTAAATAAAATGGTTGCCAACCATATCTCTATCTTCAAAATATATTTTATCTAAAAGTAAAGGTATTAGATCAGCCATCACTTTTCTGTGAATGGCTAGGTGATATATTAGGTACTACAAGCCTGTGGTCTTTGTTCCCAATTACTCAACTCTGGAATACTTCAAAAACTGCCATAGACAATATGTAAATGAGTGGACATGGCTGTGTTCCAATAAAATTTTATTTGCCAAAACATGCTGCAGGCCAAAGAGACTGTAGTTTGCCAAGCCCTAGACTGGACCCCTAAGATTCCTTTGCTTGTAAGATTCTTTAATTCTTGACTGGAGGGAGAGGAAAACAAAATGAGGAGTGTATCTTAAAACTTCATTCCCAAAACATCAAAATTATTGGTTACTTGTATATTGTGGTGTATAGAGTCGTTGTTTTTTGTTTTCTGTATGATAATGGTTAGGGTTACCAACTACCAAATATTTCATTATTGTTCTGAATCTTTTGATCTCAGGGCCTATCTTCACTAAACTATTTATATTACTATTTTAGTGACTGGTGCCAGTTTCTTTGTGTTCAGTGGCGCTCTAAAATCTTCTTCCGGATATCTTGCCAAGTCCAGTATTGTGGAAGGTAAAGAATAAGTTATTTATTGCCTATATTTAGTTCAGGCCTAATTATACAACTCAAAAAGCAAGGGATGTTGGGGTGCCTGGCTGCCTCAGTTGGTAGAGGATGTGACTCTTGATCTCCAGGTCGTAAGTTCAGGCCTCATGTTGGGCATAGAGCTTACGTAAAAAATAAGAATAATAATAAAAGTTTAAAAGAATAAATAAAAAGCAAGGAATGTTAAGTGAAACCATGACATTTTACAGTAGACTTCTTACTCCTATTATGTATCAATAGCATCTTTCTCTCAGCTAATTAATACTGTCATATAGGTACTTCGGTCTCCAAAGAAGGGAGTAAGTGGTAGAGATATCATGGGGATAGTGACAGAAAAATTAAGAGAACACCTTTCAGAGCTCTGGGATAGGGTACCCAAGAGGACATAGTCTGAGTTCAAATATATCATTGGGCTCATATTTATAAACATGTAAGTTCAGTCTGCCTTAACTCACAGGAATGTGCAGTCATTATTTGGGGTGCAGAATGGGATGTGCTTGCTGCTGGTTTCCTGTAATTAGATTAGACATGGCATATGTCCTGAAAAAAGCTAATTAAATGAAAGTTAATGAAAGGCTGACATGCATATTGTTTATTTTCTTTATCGGTTGATTCTTCCTATATTTTGATCTGATTACTTTGATCTGGTTATTCCTGCTGCAGAACTAATTAACCCAGATCTTAATGGCTTACAACTATTTTATCATGCTCACTGATTCCTCTGGGTCAGGAATCTTGACAGGATAGTGGAGGGACGGCTTGACTCTAGGTCCAGGGCCTCAGTAGGGATGATTTGATGGCTGGGAGCTAGAACTATCTGAAGGTTTGTTTACTCACATGTCTGGGGCCGTGGGATGATTGAAAGACTATGTGTGGTGACTGGAGTATGCACACTTTGACGCTTAGCATGCCATGGTGGCCTTGGTGTAGCTGGACTTCTAACTCCAGGCACACATCTAGCAAAGGGCAAAAGCCATGTTGCTTCTTATGAAATAGTCTTGGAAATCACACCATGTCACCTCCACCATACTCTAGTGTTGGAAATAGTCATAAACCTTCCCAGTTCAAGGTGAAAAGAATTGACTCCATTTCTTAATGGGGAATCAGGAAGCTGGCATTGTGAGAAAGCATGTGAGGTCAGAGATATTGTGGTCACCTTTGGAAAGGATAGTCTGCCACACGTGACAGGTCTCATTTCCACAGTAGCTAACTCCAGCCTCTATCTAAGAGCAGTCCTTCCTGGGGGTGGAGTCCAGTGTGTTAACTGAAATACATAGATCATCTTACATATGTTAATAGATACTGGCTTTGACCTCCTTTATTGGTAAGCTTAATAAAACAGCAAGTGAAGAGCAAAGTACACTTACTATTTTACAACTAAGTTTCACAACTTTGACTAGATGGTAGAAGCATGCTGTTAAGAAGTTGTTAAGAAATCTAGGAGTTAAACAGTCATTTGGTCTTAAGTGACTGATTAATGCCTATGTGGTCAAGTATTGTCTACATTTAAACCTTGTCTTGAAAAGATGATTAAAAAGCATCTTTTAAATATTGTGGAAATGATCATTTGAACGGACAAAGATCCTTACAAATGCAAGATGTTTAAAAGTTACATCTCTATCTTTGGATTGGGAAGTTTTAGTTCTTGTATTTCACTCTGTCAGTTGAGCAATTATCTTCCTGTTTATGAAATTTTTATAAAGCTTTTTAGAAATTATTGTAGTTGACAAAATTTTGTGTCAGTGAAGCAGGGTATGAATTTTGGTGTCCACCTTTGACTTGGGTAGGTAACAGCCCCTAGATAGTTACCATGTGTTGGCTACATGGAGGCCCGTGTAAAACACACATGGTAGGTTTGCCCTCTTGCTAGCCAATATGTGGATTTATCACTTATCCCACTACTGTTGTTTATTCAGTGATTTATTTAGCAAACATTTACTGAGCATTCACTGTATGCCAGGTAATCACTGAGGTGAGAGAGACAGAGGTGCAAACACAGAAATATGGTTAGAGCATAATAAATGCAAGAGTGAGAAGAGGAACAAAATGTTCTCCCAGTCCCAAAGAGGGATGTGACCATGTGTAAATCTCCCCGTAAGCAGTCTCAGGAGAACTCAGCCGTGTCTGAAGTGAAATCAGCAGGCAAGTGTTTTAAGCAGAAGCCATCTTGGTGTTTGCTCCTCATAGCACTTTCAAAAGCAAGAGGTTCAGCTCAAAGAACAAAACTTTCTGTCAGCTTTAGAGAGCAAAGCAAAGTTTTACATTTAGTCCTAGAGGGATTTGCTCGCTGCCAGGCACTGTGGCTTATCTGCCTCTCTCCCTGGCTTTGCGTTGTTTCCATCTGTATTATCTTGGTGCTGATTCTCAGATGGCGTTATGGTCCAGATCACAGCAGAGAACATGGATGCTTTGAGGCAGGCACTGCGAGAGATGAAGGACTTCACCATCACCTGTGGCAAGGCAGACGCCGAGGACCCCCAGGAGCACATCTACATCCAGTGGGTGGATGATGACAAGAATGTCAACAAGGGGTAAATGTTTTCCCCCCTTTCTCCCCTTGGGACATTTGGTTATGGGCTGGGCTCTGGGCCTTGTCTACAATAGTATTTATAACTTTACTGAAAGCCCAAAGAGAAAGGACCTTTGTGTCTATATAACATAAAATTTTAAATTTCTAGTTTCTTGACTTAATTTCTGAAGGAGTTTCTCTGCATAGTTTTGAAGAGGGGAGGAGGGAAGGAGTTGATGAAACAAAACAGGTCTCTAAAGTTATTGAGATAATAGTAATACCAAAGCCCTTTCTGGTTTTATAGAGAAAGCCCTTTTCCCAACATTGTTTCATTTGCTATAATAACTAGCCTTGTTTTTCCTGTATTATAGATGAGTAAACAAGCACCAGCAGGCTAAGTGACTCCACAAAGTAAGGAAGTGGCAGGGCTGGAACCTAAAATGCCTCCTGGGGCTTCCAGTCCTGCACTCTTTTCCATTACAGGCCTGCTCTCCTCTGAGGGCTCAAGCCAACACTTTGGAGTCACCTTTGACGCTTTTTTTCTCTCACATCCTATTCCTAACCCAATAGTAAATCCTGGTACTGTTATATTTTATAGTATATATCTTTTTTTTTAAATGTTTTATTTATTTTTGAGAGAGAGAGAGAGACAGTGTGAGCAGGGGAGGGTCAGAGAGAGGGAGTCAGAATCCAAAGACAGGCTCCAGGCTCTGAGCTAGCTGTCAGCACAGAGCCCGATGCGGGGCTCAAACCCACGAACCGTGAGACCATGACCTGAGCCGAAGTCAGATGCTTAACCAACTGAGCCACCCAGGGGCCCCTATAGTATATATCTTATATATCCTGTTATATTTTACTTCAGCATATATCCAGAATCATACAACCTTTCATTGCCTCTACTGCCACCATCCTGGTTCAGGCCACCATCATTTGATCTGCATTATTGTAGGAGCCTTCTGAATTGGCTTGCTTGTTTCTAGTCTTGACCTCCTCCTGCCCCCTTACCTAATCTGTTTCCAGTACAGCAGCCAGAGTAATGTCACTTCTTTTCTCAGGACCCACCATTGGCTTCCAGTGTCATGCAGCATAAAAGCCAAAGTCATTTACAACATCTAAGGCCTAACACAATCTGTCTACCCTTTTACTTCACAGAAGCAACATCTGCCTTCTTGTCTGATCACATCACCCCTACTTCTGCCCTCTGGCGTTTTCTCTTAACCGTTCTTTCACCTTGTACTCTGGCCCTCAATACAAGATAGCCAAATGAGTCACCCCCTCACCACCTTCAAGTTTTTTCTAAAATGTGTTTTCTCAGTAGGGCTTTCCTTGGCCAACCTATCTAAATTATAACCCTCCCATACATATTTCTTCCCTCCCACCCCCAGTACTTCCTGTCCCCCTTCCTTGCATTGTATTTCTCAAGAGAACTTATAATTCTCTCACATAAAATGTACTTTTACTTATTATATTGCTCCTGGGTTCTAAACTCCGTAACAGGAAGGATTTTTATCTGGTTTATTTATAGCTATATCACCAGAACCTAAAACACTGTGTGGCACCTAGTAGGTGCTTAAAAATTTGGTTGATTGAATGAATATATTATACATCATTGTATTAAGCTTTCTTTTATCCATTCATCCATCCCTTTTTCATTCCTTTCTTCAGGCAATAATTCTGTGTATAGGTCTCTGAAAATACAAAAATGAACTCCACACACACTCTGCTGATAAAGTGGCTCAGTCTTGTTTTGAAGATAGTTACAAATAAGTGCATGAAAGTATGGAAGATCCTCATGGAAAACTCTATAGGACACAGTGAAGATAGGAAAGAAAAGAGGAAGCTTGGTAGAGGTGGTAGGGTATTCAAGACGACCTGCATAGAGAAATGGCCACATTTGAGCTGAATTTAGTAAGATAAGTAGATACTTGCCACATAGCTGTGGCAGAGTGGGCATTCCAGTCTGAGGGAATAGCAGGAGCAAAGGCAGATTGAGGGCATAGACAACATGGCACACACCCAATTTTTAAAAAATCTTTTAAAACTTTTGTTATTAAACAAAAATCAGAGAGTATATTTGCCTATTTTATAAATAGTCCTTTATCTTCCCATACATACTTCTTTGGAAATTTTAATTTCAAAATCAATTTGTATTTAATTAGTTGGAAATGAACATGGTTATGAGGACAAAAAGATTGATTATCTGAAAATCTGATGCCTTAGGTATCAGTAACTGGTAACACGCAGGTTGCCCCTTCCTACAACCAGTGCCAGTGGCGGCATCTTAGAAAACAGGACAAGAACTAGTTAGGACTGTCAAATTCAGGGGTTTAGTTTATAGTGTATAAATTGAATGTTTTCCAGCTTGTCCGTTAGTGTCTGGGTATCCTCTCTAAAAGAGTACTAATCAACTAAGAGTGGCCCTTGTTGACATTATGTGTCATAATGATGGGTTGTTTAAATAAGTTTAAGTTAAGTGAATGAAATGAATCCCTGATATTGAAGTTTAAGTTCAACTTGATCTTTTTACATGGAGATTAGAAAACAAACATTTGAAACTTGTTAGGAAGAGTTTGGAATCTTTGTGATAATTATTTTGAATCTTCATCATAATGAGTGTGAGTCTCCCCCTGTTTATGCTTGCTATATTTGGCAGAGGAAATGACTATAAAAATGGCCTTTCTGTTTAGGAATCTATGAGTGATAATTTAGCACTAAAGGGAATTTGTTATGATAATAATATAAACACTTGTTCATGAGCTCACATCAGCACTGTCATAATTAACGTGCTGGTCAAGTAATTCTTTTAATCAGTAAACATTTATTAAACTCCTACATTCCAAGCAGTATGTCAGAACTGGGAATGCAGCACACAGAGGTGAGTGTATCGTGTTCCCCCCCAACCCCTTAAGTTCATCTGTGAGGCAGATCTGCAAAAATGTGTGAATATGATTGTTGTCCGGAGCCTGTGTGACAGAGCAGAGGGGAGAGGGAGATTGTGTGGCCGCACATTCACTGCAGGAAGAAATGCTGGGAGAAGAGAGCAGGTTTGAATAAATAATTTTTTTACATTGAAAGAACCAGCTCCTGGAATCATGGTTCCTTTTTCATATGTGTTCTTAGAATTATTTCATTGCACAGGACCTCCCCATGAGAGCTGTATTCATGTACATTTTTGTGCAGTGTCTTCTTGCTGTGATGTGTTGCTCAGATGTGTTCAGCAAAGTGCCTAGTGTAATTAGTAGCAAGACTTGGTAACAGAAGTGATTCTTCTAACTACAGGACCTGCTTCCATCTCTCTCCTTTGCCTCTATTGTAGTGTTATAAGTCCTATAGATGGGAAGTCCATGGAGTCTATAACAAGTGTGAAGATATTCCATGGATCAGAGTATAAAGCAAATGGAAAAGTCATCAGATGGACAGAGGTAAGGAAATGAAACTCGGCATTCTTTTTTATTTTTAAACGCATGCCTGAAAAACTTTTAATTTTTTAATTTTTTATTTTTGAGAGAGAGAAAGAATGAATCCCAAGCAGGCTCCACTCAGTGCAGAGCCCGATGTCAGTCACAACTGTGAGATCATGACCTGAGCCAAAATCAAGAGTCAGATGTTCAACCAACTGAGCCACCCAGATGCCCTGAAACTTGGGATTCTTGATTCCCTTTGAGCACAACTTTTTGCTAGGCTCAGACATACATTGTGGGCTGATTCTGGAGAATAAGAAAAGAAAAGCTTCTATACTCCAATTCCCTCTGGTCTATCTCTGCTCAGCAGGAAGAAATGCCACCAAGTACAGCCTATTGCAATCTGATGTCTCTCTTTTCTTGTGAATGAGCTTTTAGAGATTTGTTTGCATTAGAATTCAAGAAGGATGCATCTCTGAATGGTATATACCATCTTTGTTCTTTAGAATGCTGGGCTAGTTATGCTGTACTCACAGTTAAAAGTATCTTAGATAATACAGTCTTTAAAAAATAGGCTTATGTCACCAATAAGAAAACTAAAGCTCAGAGACTCAGCAATTTGTCCAATAAAACAAGGCAAATAAGTAATGGCAAAGTTCTGATCCAAACCCAGATCCAGCCAGCTCCTAAGCTCTTTTGCACTACATGTTCCCTTGAAATCTGTACGAGAGGCTAGCCTGGGAATGAAAGGAGCAGGGACCCTGTATGTATGTACAGTTCAGACAAATCAGGAGTTTATTCTCTGAGAATAAATAGGGAGGGTCATAGATCTCTGAATTTCTTTTGAATCTCCGTTGTCCTCTATAAAATAATACATTAAATTATAAGACCTCTAGAATTCCTTGAAGCTTTAAAAGTCTTAACCTTTTTTTAATGTTTATTTTTGAGATAGTACAAGTTGGGGAGAGGCAGAGAGAGAAAGGGACAGAGGATCTAAATTGGGCTCTATGCTGACAGCAGAGTGCCTCATACAGGGCTCAAACTCACAGACCTAGAGATCATGACCTGAGCTGAAGTCAGATGCTTAATCAATTGAGCCACCCAGGTGCCCCAAAAATATATATTTTTTTTAATTCTGTGACTTCTAGCTTTTCCATTTTACACACAAGGTAACTCAGGCCAAGAGAAGTTCAATGCCTTACTAAAGTTCATTCACATACTGGGTCATGAGAGCAGGAGACTAGAAACTGTTCTCCATTTCTTGAGCTATTGTTCCAAGTAACTTAACCTTCATACCACCAGGCTCAGTGTTTTCATATGCAGCTCAGTAGTCTTGACACATTTCAAGTAGTGCAGTCTGGACCACGTGAAGCTCCTTATCACTCAAACAAGTAATTTTTTTCCCTCCCTTTTGCTCACCTATAATCCAGTGAGGCAGCAAGTGTGACCCATCTCATTTGCATAATATGAGAAAACAGGCTCCAAGAAGCCTGGCAAAGCAGGGCCCAGAGGTCTTCTGATGCCTGGTGCAGAGCTTTGCTTGTCATTTCACGGTGCTACTTTCACTAGTGCGTGGGCTTCAGGAATGTCCCCTTTGTAGTATTCTTAGTATAAGCCACTTACTGAGCAGTAAGCTAGGGGGTGGTATATATAACCATGGTGTTTCTGCATATCTGTATCTTCTCTATTATGCTTTTATATAATTTACAATATAAGAGAAGATGGGGCTTTCATTTAAAAAAAGATTTTAATGTTTATTTTTGAGAGAGAGAGAGAACAAGCAGGTGAAGGGCAGAGAGAGAGAGAGGGAGACAGGATCTGAAGTGGGTTTTGTGCTGACTGCAGAGAGCCCATGCAGGTCTCGAACTCATGAACCACGAGATCATGACCTGAGCTGAAGTCAGATGCTCAACCTTCTGAGCCACCCAGGTGCCACAAGACAGGGGCCTTCTATTTTACAAAGGCATAATTGGGCATTAATAAGTCAAAGGACTTGCTCACAATCCTCCTCTGTGTGACTAGGACTTGGGTCTCTCAGTTCCAATTTTGCTGTGCTTCTGATTCTGCCCAGTGCACCGCTCAGCTTGGTGCAAGGACACTAACACAGTTCTGGCCTCAGCAGTGGCTTGGCCATGTGTCAGATTTCTGTAATGAGAGGCAGTAGACTCATTCCTCTGGCCTTGCCTCTGTCTCTCAGGACTTTTGTGCACTTGAGCAAGTCCCTTCTCTTCTCTGAGTGATCTGTAACATGAAGGTGTTGGGTCACATAATCTGTAAGAGTTGTTCTCTTAGATCCCAAGATCATTTCTTTTTTTTTTTTTTTTTTTATTTCTAGGAGAGAGAGACAGAGGCAGCGTGAGCAGGGAAGGGTCAGAGAGAGAGGGAGTCACAGACTNTTTATTTTGACAATCTTTAGATTTTTACCTTTCTCAAATTTAGGTCCCAAATTCAAAATAATGAAACTTGTTGTATACCTAAAATAGCTATATTTACTAAATGGCCATTGTTTTTTTTGTTTTTGTTTTTTGTTTTAAATATTTTTTATTTATTTCTAGGAGAGAGAGAGACAGCGTGCGCAGGGGAGGGTCAGAGAGACAGGGAGTCACAGACTGAAACAGGCTCCAGGCTCTGAGCTGGCAGTCAGCACAGAGCTCGACGCGGGGCTCGAACCCACGAACCGCGAGATCATGACCTAAGCGAAAGTCGGACGCTTAACCGACTAAGCCACCCAGGCACCCCCCAAGATCATTTCTTAAGAAGACTGTGCACGTATAAGGATTACCTTTCAGAAGTGCACAGTGCTAAATGTAAACCTTTTCTGGTTCTGAGTAGAACATACCATTATGACCATGGCTGAAACCAGGGAGATAGATAGGTCAGGTCTTCCTGCACAGTAGGGGATCAGGGTGCTCATACACAGTGAGCTCATGCACATCTCTTGGGTGCAAAGCTGAAAGTCTCTTTTGTTTGGGGAACAGGTGTTTTTTCTGGAAAACGATGACCAGCACAGTTGCCTGAGTGATCCTGCAGATCATAGCCGACTGACTGAGCATGTTGCCAAGGCTTTTTGCCTTGCTCTCTGTCCCCACTTGAAGCTTCTGAAGGAAGATGGAATGACGAAACTAGGCCTACGTGTGACACTTGACTCAGATCAGGTAAGAAGCAGCAGCTTCTTGGAAGCTGGGCTTGAGCAGTGTCTAGATTTCCTGACGTGATTTTTCCTGCATCAACCCAGAGAACTTAATTCTCTGGGCCTTCTGGCCTTGCCTCTGTTAGTGATATAACTGGATGTGCTGCTTGGTGAGACTCTCTCTGAACCATCTGAATCTTGGCTTCTTCATCTGAATGTCTTCCAAGGATTTAGTTGTGAGTGTGGCGTAAGGAGGGAATGTGTGTATGTGAGGACTTGCCACCGGTGTGAATGGCATCAGTGCTCCTCTTTGAGACTCCCCAGTTCCACTCTTCAGGAGTTGCTCTGCCACCTTTAGACAGCAGACTCCAAGCTGTCCCATATCCTGTTTTGTTTTTTAAGTTTGAGAGAGAGAGGGAGAGTGTGCATACGCACAAGTGAGGAGGGCCAGAGAGAGAGAATCCCAAGCAGGCTCTGCACTGCCAGCATGGAGCCTGATGCAGGGCTTGAACGCAATAGAACTTTGAGATCATGACCTGAGCTGAAGTTGCTTAACCAGCTGAGCCACCCACATGCCCTTATCGTGTTGTTCTTAAGCCAGCTGCAGAAGGCTTCTGCTGCCAAGCCTCTGCACCTCTCACTCCTTAAAGTTTGTTTTTCTTACTGTCAACGTTTCTGTGTAGTTAGTGGATGAGGACTTGATCTGTCTTCCCACTCGTTTTCCTGTCAGCTCAGGTCGCCTGTGGCCAGGCTTCCCTTCCTAGTTTACTTCATGTTTTTGTATGCTATCTGTGGTAACAGTCCATACCCCGCCGCCCCCCCGCCCCCCTCGAGCCTTGTCCCAGTGTCTCTCTCCTGTGGCCTTGAACTCTAATCTCTGTTTAGTTTGGATTTTGGATTGTTGTGACATATCCCACTAATGCTCTAAGGCAGAGTTGTGTCACTATCAGGGAAAATGTGAAAGGTTATGTGTCTAGCTCCACTTCCTGACTAGTCTTCAATCAACGTATGTATTTTCCACTTAAGGTCTTGCCTAATGTGGTACTAATAAGCATATCAGGGTAATATGAATGAAGTATCCTAGTCCTTTCTCAAATGATACTGATAACTTGGATGGAGAATTACCTTACATGAAACAGGCCTTTTTGCTGCCTCTTGAGGGCAGGGGTCCTGTTACTCATCTTTGAATCCCTATGTGTGTAGGTGCTCAGAAAATGGTCTATGGGTGAACAGATGGATGGGAGAACAAACGTTCAGTTTCTGTTAGGGAGCTAGTTGTACCTTATATATTTTTAATTTTAATTTCCACAACCAAAGATTTAGGTATTGTTTCTGATATTCCATACCTCTCTATGCTTCCCCCAACCCTCTACCTTTTCCTGGGAAACTAAGGCCTTAACAGGTTAAGTGTCTTGTCCAAGTCTCACAGCTACCAAGTGGCAAGGTCAAGGTCAGGATGAATAAACGACAATTCAGGGAAGAGAAGGAGAACCTTGTGCTGATTGCTGTATGTCTAGCCGATGGCCAAGAAAGACCTCTCTTTTCCAGCTCATCCTCCTTGGCCCTCAGCCCTCTCAACAGGCCTTCTCTGTCCAGTAACCTATCATCCCCTTCTCTCTGCACTCTAGGTTGGCTATCAAGCAGGGAGCAATGGCCAGCCCCTTCCCTCACAGTACATGAACGATCTGGACAGCGCTTTGGTGCCGGTGATCCATGGAGGGGCCTGCCAGCTCAGTGAGGGCCCCATCGTCATGGAACTCATCTTTTATATTCTGGAAAACATCGCATAGACAGAGGACTCCATTGTTTTTCTGTTCAGACCTGTTGCAACAGCAGTCATACCCAAATCATTTGCACTTTAGAACTGGAAGATTAAGCTTTTGTTAACACTATTAAACGGGGGGTGGGGTGGGAGTGGGGGCTTGGGGCCAGGGTGGGAAAGGGTAGTCGGGGGGACAGATGTTCCATAATTCTGAGTCTTCTATGCATTGTCCACCAAGAAGACCTGGGCAGCTTCTGTTACTGCACAAGTTTATGCTATCCTTGCCGCTAATCCCCTTCCGTTACTGTTTAGACAAAAATTCTGCTCCTGTTTTAAGATATACTTATGGTCTTGTGCTCAGAAATGCACAAATGGGTACAACCATCACCAAGGACGGGGTTGGGAGGGCAGAGGGGAAATAAAAAATGAAGCATTGGTCTTGCATTCTTTGTACAGAATTGATATAAAAGGGAGAATTGCACTGATTTTGTCCCAGTTACATCACAGTGACTTCAAGTAGAATTCACACATAGATTTCTATTTGTTTTTTACCAGATTATCCACTGAAGTGAATCAAAGACCCAGCGGATTATCTCTTCTATCCAAGGAAAGACGACTCTGTAAATGAGGTCACTTGGATAGCAGAGCCAAGTTCAGGATTACTCAAGATCTGCCCGAGTGAATGGCAGGTACTGAACTGAGTCTTTCTGTGGAAACAGAATACACTCAAGACATTTTTAGTTATATACTAGACGTTTCTAAAAAAAAAAAAAAAAAAAAATTGAGAAATAAACTTCCAGGAAAGTTGCAAGTATAAAAAAAAAACCTATGTATGCTTTACCTAGATTCACCTGTTCACATATTAATAACATTTTGTCATAATTGCTTTATCCTTCTCTCTCCATAAAAAATTAAGACATCTGAGAGCAAGTTACATATATCATAGTCCTTTACCCCTAAATAATGTTCATTTTCTACAAACAAGGACATCTTACTGCATAACTGCAATTTCAGCTAATTTAACATTAATAGGACACTTGAACCTAGCACCTCTCCAGCCATGCCCTTCATAGCCTTTTTCCCTGCAGTAAAGCTTCCAGTCTAGGATCAGACTCAGCAAGTAGCTTTTCTGAGCTACTTTGTGTCATTGATGTTTTTGGTGAGTATAGGATCCTCCACCCCATTTTTTAATAGAAAATGCCTCATTTGTTTGGTGTTTTCTCATAATTATGAGATGAATTTTATGAATTCTTGGCCAGAATCCTGAGTTGCTGTGTCCTTTTTTAGGGCCTCACATCTAGGGTCATGTGGGATCTGTTCTGCTCATTGATGGTAAATTTTGATCACCTGGTCAGGGTTCTGTGCAGTTTCTCCACTGTTTTTCCTCTTGGAATGAACAACCAATATGTGTAAAGACATTTTCAGATCATATAAATATTTTATCAAAAATCTCCCCTTAGATTTAGCATCCACTGATGGCTACAGAATGGTTTCTCAGTTCTAGCACTCTACCTTTAGCAGTTACACTTGGTCATCTATAAGCAAAAGCTCTTCCTTCTTTCCTATTTATTCATTAATTTTCATTATGGACTCATGGATCACTTTTTGAGTGGTTCTCATTATTTTGGTGCTCAGCTTTGGCCAGTGAGCCCCTTCAGGCTAGCTCCTACATCCCTGTTATATGCTCCCACCATGTTTTTGAACATTTCTTTTTCTAGCCTAAGAAGATGCTTGCTCCAGCTCATCTTTAGCTTACCCTGCCTCACCTTCGGAGCCACGGTTTCTTTTACTGGGAGTGGTATTAGAATCCAAGGTTAGGTTTACCCTTGATATATGTGATACGCTCCAATTACTCTTTTGTTAAAAATTTTTTTAGTCACAGATCAAATGGATTTTGCAACTCAATTTGAAAAATAGTGGTCTAGGGCAACTCCTTTGTTACTGCCATCTTCTTGAAGTTCTAGCCAAGCCAGAGGCAGGAGTCAGTCCCTCTGCACTAAAAATATAGCTCTAAGAATACATTAGAAGTTCATGCAGGCCTCTGGAACAGGGAGAGGTTTCTCCCCAGCAGCTAAAGTTGGGTTTAGCACTTGGCAATTAGAGCAGTTTTCCAAACAGAAGCCTAGGAGCCTGGCCATTTGAGTGTGTTTAGCTAGGTTTATTCCTCTTCCATGGTGGTGGGGATCCACATTCTATGTCTGTTTCTCCATAAGTTTTATTGATGGTAGCTGCAGAGATCTCTGATTGTGACCTTCCCCATAGATTCAAAGGGACTCAAAACTTCTAAGACAAAAACAGTTGGTGCCCACAGCACACCAGTTTGCAAAGACTGAGCCCTAGAACCACCACCCACTAAACTTGATAGGAAGGAAACAGTAGGGGCAGGTATTTTGGGTATAACATCCAGCATGGTCTACCTACACCTGAGAAGTTTAGAGCTTCTACAGGAGCTGGTTCAATTTTCCTATAGAAGTTGATCTTTTTGGGGCGCCTGGGTGGCTCAGTCAGTTAAGCATCTAACTTCGGCTCAGGTCATGATCTCATGGTTCGTGGGTTTGAGCCCCATGTCAGGCTCTGTGCTGATAGCTCAGAACCTGGAGCCTGTTTCAGATTCTATGTCTCCCTTTCTCTCAAATAAAATGTTAAAAAAAAGAAGTTGATCTTTCTTCCTGCTCAGTACATTTTGCAGTTTTATCTATTTTTTCTGGATCAGTACAAGCTTTTGAATTCTCCCACTAAAAGACAAGCTCTGGACCTGCAGGGTCAAGTCTGTTCTCAACTATATAAAATCTTTTATGTTTAGTAAAATCATCTTGTGGAACTGAGCGTAATCAAAGTTAGTTTACTTTCTTCCCTTGTTTTATCTTTATATATTGTAGAAGAATTCTATCAAGTGGAGGGTTAAACCCTCACATTTCTAAGTAAGTAAAAATTTTCTAGAATATAAAGAATGAGATAGATCCTTGTAAGGAAAAAAAAGAATTGTCATTCTGGTAACTTACCAAATTTTTCAAAATTATTGAATTCTTAATGAAATGCCAAGCAATGTAATTTCTCCAAGTATTTTTATTAACACTTTCTGAGCACTTGCTGGTCTCCAGGGCTACAGAAACTTTGCATCTAGTGTTTTCCATTATCCACAGTGGTTCTTGATGCTGGTGGGCCCCAAATTTCCAAATGGATTTACTTCTATCATAACTAATCACTGGGGAATAATTTTTGCATCTAATGTGTTTTAATCATTAAGGAATCTGAACATTGTTTCTATAACATGTTTGTGGTAGTGGCTTCTATTTTAATAATGTAATGAGATTTTTAGGGACTGATAAAGAAAGAGTAGAGCAGGAATGATAATGCCCAGTTTAGAGCTTGGGAAGCTGGACCAGGTGCAAGTTCCCTGGCTCTACCAGTCTCATCCTGAAAGGAGCTATCTTTACTTAAGGGACAAGATCTTTTTGGAGCTGGCCAGAAACATTTAGAAAACATGCTCAGAATTTGGAAGTAATTATGCAGGTTTCACAATGGTGCTATAAGAAAGGGAAAGTAATGTTAAAGTCACAAAATATTTTGCCCTTTAATAAGAAATTTCTAAAAAAAAATTTATTCCATATTTTGTTCAGTAATTCTGAAGAAAGCAGGTCTTGCACTAGATAGAGAATTTAAAATGTAAAGCTACTTGGGCTGTGGTTGGTTCCCAACTGCCCAAGAATCACTGATCTCTGATGTTTGGTTGTTACATTAGGACAAATCTTGGGACAAGGAGGCTGAGTAGGCTCCTCCCACTACCAATGATCCCTGCATGCCTTGGCTGCAACAAAGACCTTTTAAGAATCTCAGTTTCCAAACCCAGTGGGCGGCTTTGTCTTGCTGCCTTTGGCCTGGAGGTTCTGTTTTCCAAAAGCAAAGGGCAATGAAACAGACTGAAGTTGAACAGGTTGTGAAAGGAAATCTTTGAGGCACAGAAAAGTTCCTGTCACATTGGAATAGGGCATTTCCAGCAGAGGCCTGATTTTAAAAATTCCTAGGGCTGGTTGTTGAAACCTTTGAGGATAAACAGCCACAGCTGTCCATGTGGCCCTCTTAGCACCACGTTGGGTGCAAACCCTTAGGGGGAAGACGAGGTTGGGTCAGGAACCCTCCTGACCACCCCTCTTTGCCCTTGGTCACCTTATGAAGGCCAACAACCCTTTCATTCTAGATTACTGCTTGTTTGATGCACAGATGTGACTGCAATTAAGTGTTAAATCTCACATCTGTGGAAATGTTGGTAGTGCACACATAGGTAAGACTGGCCAGAAAGCTTTTAGAAGAAGTCATTTGTCATTCCTGTTCTGTTATCCACTAACAGCTACAGTCTTCTAAGGAAAGGAAGCATGGTCCAGCCCTAACCTGGAAAAAGACACATAAAAGCTCAATCCCTGAGCTGTGCTTACGCAATACTATAGCAACCAGTAAGCTGAATGTATCTGCTTCACTCACAGCCTTTAAAAAATCTGGAGGAATGCTTTCTTGAACCTAAGTTAATGCTTCAAAAAAGGGGGAGATTTCTAAGAAATGCAGAATATTGCAGTTTTGAATATTAAATCTATTGTAATCTACAAATCCCTCCATTGTCTCCATCCATTTAGAAAAAGCCAAAGAAGGATCTCTTGGGAAGGAACTAAGGGATTCCTCTCTCTGATCCTCAGAAGACATAAGGCTTCCCCTTGCCCTCTCTCAAAAGAGGAAGCCTTAGCAGCAGTTTGTCAGTTAACAAATGTTACTGCCACTCTGGCTTTAAAAGTGACAGGGAATAGGGCTCTTATTTAAGACTTTGATGACTACTCTGCATATAGAGTGTAAAACCCCTATAATGAATTAGACCTAGTTTTCTTAAATAAAAACACCTACATAAAATTACATATATATATATATGTATTTTTTTTTCTTCCAGTTAACAGTCGTTTAGTCTTAGGTGCATGGACCAAACTCGAGATCCCTCCTCACCCTTACTTCCCACCACACATTCCCGAATGTAACTTCCCTCCTCCACAGAGCTCTGGGAAGCAGGGAGGCTAGTGCAGCAGCAGTCAGGAACCAAGGCACTGGCACAGTTGGGGTAAAGGGAGTCATGTGGGATAGGCTGCCACTGACCAAGCAGGAGTCACGGAATTCTGCCTGCACCCTAGGCGGGGGGCTTCCTGATCATCCTCAAGTTCTCCCATCCCTTAGTTAAATCTTTTAAAGGCACATTCAGAAATGGTGCAACTGGGAGCTGTGGTAAGCTATACACTTGCTAAACACAGGTTAAAGGGTGATGAGGCTATCCTTGCCTTCTCCCAGCCAGAGGGGGAGGCAGGGGAAGGGTGAGGGGACTCCTGGAATCCAGTCTGCTTTCATAGAGGCTCAGGGAGGGGCCAGCAACAGGTAAGACCACACTGTGTGGTCACTAATGCACATACTTAACAGATCTTTGGTGCTCGAGTAGCAGCATCTTCCTTACTATGTACAAAGGCTTCTGTAGCCAGCAAAGCTGGGAAAAGTGTGCTCCTGCACACAGTTGCTGGCCTGAGTCCTCTCTCAATACTGACAGTCTCCTGCACAAGGGCACAAAACATACGTAGTAAGTCTAAACTGCAGTGAATATGCAGAGTTTAGAAAAAATTGCCTGTGACAGACCTTGGAAGGTTAATAACTTCCCTTCCCAGTTCTCTTGAGGATCGTAAGAAACTCAGCCTAAGCCCTACCCAACAGTTTTGCCTCCTGGTCCCCACAGATGAGAAATTCCTAGGTCTTCTCCCCAGATAGGAGAGGAGTACTGAAGGGTCTCTGAGGGCAGAAGTTTGAGGACTTAGATCGCTGCCCACCTTAAAGGCCTCTGGGCTCCAGGACCAGCCAGTTCTCAGTTACCATCTGCATATCCTGGCCACTCAGAGGCTCCCGCAGCCTCACTTTCACCTCCAGCTTGCCCCCAGTGGGCTTCCTTCCATCCAGGACCTGTGAGGATCACAGAGGGAGATGGTGAGTGAGATGGGCCAGGGGCTGGGAGCAGACCACTCCCTATGCTCATAGGCCAGGAAAAAAAGGAGCTCAAGTGTCCTGCGGTGTCAACACAAGAGTCTCCATGACAACCCTGCCCTTCTGCTTTTTGGTGGTTTTAGGTAAGTCTTACAAAAAGTCACATGTAAATCCAAAGAATTGTCAATGCTCTAAAGTACAGATGAGAAACCCAGAGTTCTGCCCAGTTTCCTCACGGCAATTTCTGGAAAAAAGGCTCTGGCTTCATGCTACAGCCTGAAAACCACTAAGCCCAAACCCATACTTCACAGATGGCTCAGAAAGAAGTGAATGGTAAGGCTACAAAACCACCATGTGGCAAGGCCAGGACTAGAACCCAGGCCAAGAGTTCCTTTCTACCCACTACACTGCTTCCTTCCTTCTAGGCAGGGGCCTGGGCTGCTGGAGTACAAAGGACTACAGGCTCAAGAAGTCTGCCTGCAGTGTGGCCAACACAGAGCAGACCCTGCTTAAGAACATCCCTCCCTGGTCCCCCCAAACAGGCAGGGAGTGAGGTCAGGCACACTGTAGTGGGGAAAAGCCTCTCCCTACAAAGGCATCAGCAAGGATCTGGGCTGAGGTCTGCCAGAGACACAATATATGTACTTAATGGAACACCCTTGTCACTGGACCTTAGTTTCCTCACCTGTCAGAGATAAGCTCTCAGAGTCCCTGCCTTTGAAATTCACATAAGTTCACATAAGGTTAAGGAGGTGTCTGGAGCCAATTCCTAAACGCAGACTAGCTGCGTTCTGGTGGGTCCCCAATCTGGAACTTCCGTATCAACTTTATGTCCAGAGCCTGTTCCACTTGTTCACGCTGGCTAGATAAATGCCCCACCCACAACTCTGCCTCCTAAAACCTAGAAATTTATGTATGCCAAGTTGACAGCAATGATCAGACCCCTCAAGAGCCCTCTAATCCACATATCTGGGAGTTTAGGTGACTCCGAGTATTGTGGAAAGACTATCACTGCTTCCTGTGATGCTATGAAATTTTCTCAAACCCTCTGAATCTCTATATTTGTGAAATGGGAATAGCACCTAGTCTACAGCACATCTGTGGATATTCTTTCAATAATGGGCACAAAAAAACCTACAGGAGGGAGTGATTTTCAGTGAATGTTGGTTCTTATTTGCCAAGTGGTCTGGTTTGCCCAACCTACCTCCACAATCTCTCTGATCTCACACTCATTCTCTAGCCGCTCCAGCTTCAGGTGGGCTGTGCCAACCAGCTTGTCACTTCTGAAGAACGATCTGGGGAACCAAGAATCAGCAGGGTATTGGACTGGGAAGAGCAGGGGAAGCAGGAATGAGCTGGCTGTGCCCACTGCAGGAAGACTGAATAGCAGTAGGGGCAGCAACAGAAGCCCTTCCTTTCGCCCAACCCATCTTGGCAATGTACCTGACCCTGGCCTCACCCTTTGTGGAAGATTTCAAACTTGATTCCTTTGCTTTGGATCACCCTCCTGAAGCCCCGGTGGTTTCGGTTAATATTTAGTTTGAACAGCTGATCAAATTCTGCAAGAATGGGAGAAGACAAGAAGTGGCTTGGGCTCCCAGGGATTTCCTGAGGAAGTGGAAACAGAGGTCCAGAGTTGGCCTCCCCTCCCCCTGCCTGCAATTCAAAGGGACTGCATCAGAGAGTGGTAGAGCAAATGTTTAGGTCCTGGCCTTAGAAGTCCACTCGGACAATTTTTGTAGTTTTATTAGACACAGATTATACCAAAATGGGATTCAAGTCTCCTTTCCACCACCTCCTTGCTCTGGGGCCCTAGGCAAGTCTCTATACCTCTCTGAGCCTCAATTTCCCCAACTGCCTTTATGTCCCAAGTTGAGTAAACCAACTAACAGATCTGAAAACACTCTGAAACCAAAAGTGCTGCACACCTATCGGAGAACAAGAGGGAAGAGAAAGTGGTCCTCACCTGGAGAGTTTGTGTTCTTCACCACAGCTGTTTTGCTTTTTTGAGCCTGGTCCTAAAGCAGTAAGATGGGAGAGGTCAGGACAGCTTGAAAAAACAGCTGTGTAGGGCAAAGAACTGTAGGCTAAGTGTTAAGGGAAGTGACTGTCCACTGTGAAGAATACTTCCAAGGCTCTTCAAACCTCTCACTGTAGCCAGACCTCCCATGCAGAGAAATTGAGCACAGGGTCCGGAAATGGAAGATAGGGGTCAGGGATCCTACCTCTACCTGAACCTCACCGAGTTAGGATAGTGGAATTCAAACCGCACAAAAGCATCCAAGTCATCAGGAGTCACCCCTATGAAGGAGAAATGAGAGTCAGGGTCAGAAGGAGTACCACGGAGACTAGTGTTTGATATGGAGGGTAAGCCAGTGCCTCTCTATTGACTGGGGATGAAGTATCTGGGCAACAGCCTGGAGTAAGGGTGGTTCTTGGGCTACCTGAAGGGGCTGGGAGGTTCATTCCCCGGACAATGATCAGATGCATTTCTGTGCTGTTAAGTTCTGAGAAGATCCTATAGCCAAGAAGCAAGGAGAGAGCACAAAATGAAGGAAGGTGGCAGGAAAAGGTCCCCTCTTCCAGTGCCTGTTGCCTGCCCAGTGGGGAGGTAGTTAGGACAGCAGGCCCAGGGAAGCAAAGTTTGTCTGGGCTAACAGTGGCAGAGCTGAAATACAGACCTCAGACTTACATGACCTCCAGTCCAGAGTTCCCTCCACAGCCACGACCCAGCTCTGAGCTTCTCACAGGCAGGTAGCTAAACCCACTTCCCCCAGCCCCAGTGCCTATGGCCAGGCCAAGCCTGAAAGCCTCACTATAGGGGTCTATGTCTCCAGTCTCTTGTCCTACTCCTGCATGGAGCCACTGTCTCCCTTGGGCTTTTGGCACCTCACAGTCTGGAATGTCTTCAACTCAAAGTGGTGGCCTGGAGGGTCAAGGCCCTGGGCCTGGGCCAGCTGCAGGATCTCAAGCTGCTTCTTACGGTCCTGAGCGAGTTTCTCAAACCTGATAGGGATGGATGGGCATGTCAGTATTGTAGGGCTCACTTTCTCCTTCCCACCCAATAAGCCCCCCCAAGGCCTTGCACTTACCGTGTAGTCTCGGCCACATTGCCCTGGTGCATGAACTGCTTGGAGAATAGCAGACACTTCTGAAAATAAGGGCCCAGAGTGACTGCAGAGCCCATAGTGGGGCTGTCTCGGTTGGCATTTGAAGCCTGACTTCTGAAAGTTCCAACCTTCTGTAGCCTCACCCCTTCTCCCAACACCTACTGTATCCAAGGCCACTGTTTGCAAGTTCCACACATTGTTCTAAGTTTCTGCTATTTCCTTTTCTGGGAATAGGCATTTCCCAAAATTCACTTAGCAAACTCCTATTTTTCCTTCAAAACCCAATAGAAACATCACTTCACAAGCACACTTAAAGACACAGTTCAGATATACCCATACAAAAATATACATGTATATTCATCTCCCTTAAAAGTTTCCTCCTCTCATCTATATTTTACACATGGTCACACAACCAGTAAGTGGAAGAACTAGAATATGGATCTGGGCCCTATACCTTACCCCAAAGGAGGCTGTGGGCACTGAACAGGGAAGACAGACAAACAGTTCACTGACCTCCTGTTGCTCCAGAAGCATTTTTTGTAGCTGGGCATATACTTCCTCAGCCTTCTGGGAAAGTCGCAGGTCTTCATGGTGAATGAGGATAAAGTCACCCTCCTCATCCGTCAAGGGTGAAGGGACCTGCCCAGGTCACAAGGCCCCTCAGGGGCCCCAAGAGTCAGATTATTCCTCTACTGAGTCTAACAAATGCAGAATCCAAATGAAATGTTTCTCTAGTTTCTACTAACCTCCAGTGATGGGAACTCACTGCCTCCCATTCAATCTCACGCTGCTGCAATACTCTGCTTTCCACTACCCTTGCCATGCCTCATCACCTCTGACCACAGGCAGCCCATCTAGCCTTCCCTGGTCTCTCTTAGGGCCATTGGGTAGAGCGGCATAAGCAACAAGCTCTTTCCCAGATGTCACCACATCCTATCTGCATCCCATCCCTTCCAAGCAGCTGCTTCATTCACAGCCCTGCCCGTCAAGCCTGCCAATGCCTCCTCTGCCTGAGAAGTCCAGCTGCTTAACCAGGTGAGACTCACCTTCGAGAGGTCCACAGGTCGCCCAGCTCGTACCTGGGTGATCTGAGCTTCAAGGCATTTGGCTACCCGCAGACGGGCTTTGGCTTGCTCTAGGTCCTGGGCACGCTTGGCATGCAGGGCTGCCCGCTGGTATTGCAGTTTCCGTGCCTCTAGCAATGCCAGCTGCTCGCACACTGAAGGGTGAGGGATAATAGTTGGAACCATGCCTGTCCCTTACTACAGCCTTCACCCCTCGATCCCTCTTCTCCCCAACTCACCGGAGGGACTCAGTGTTTCCTTAGAACTTGAGGCCTTGGTCTCTGGCAGGGCACGGAATGAAGGGACCATAGGCTGCGCTGGCTTCTTGGCCACTGGGGCCTGGGCTGGGGGTTTATCCTGCAGGTTCCCAGGAAGCTGTCACAGGGAATCTGTTCCCCACCCAGGCTGTCTTCCTAAGGCTGCACTAACTTGCTATGTAACCTGAATTGCATAGCTTCCCTTCATGGGAATCCCAGAGCTGGAAGCAGCCTCAAAACCTCCCCAGTAGAAAACAGCAGGGTAATGTGGACTGAACCAGGGCTCTGGAGTCAGAAAGAGCCTGGTTTGAATCTAGCTCTGTTAACTCCTAGCTGGGTTAAAAGCATACCTACCTCCCCAGGGTTGTTAGTATGAACAACAACAGGTTCTGGGTTTATCCCTCATCTGGGATTTCCCCCCACCATCCCCTGGAAGTCCCAGGTCCTCAGCCAAACCTCATCCTCATCCTCATTTTCCTCTGCTGGGGCTGTATCCTCTGAGGAAGCCAGTTTCTGGGCAGCTGCTAAAGTAGCTGCCACTACATCCTCCTCAGTGCCCATAATAGGCTCCAGGCCAGGAATAGGGGGGAATCCTGTGGAAGAAAAAGACAGCTGGGAGAGGATAGGGGAAGCACAGGCTGCTGTGGGCCTTGGCTGGGTCTTCCTGGCCATTATTGGGATAGGTGGCTTCTACAGAGTAGAGTCAGATACAGGAGAAATCATTTCCTTTTCCCCCCCTTTCTTTCTCAGAAACCTCCTCAAACAGCCCCTAGGCCAAGCCCCACTCACCTGGAGGAACAGGCAACTCCGCAAAGTCAACTCTCCGTCCTGCCCGGTGTGCTCGAATGGCATCTTGATATTGCTGCAAGGGAAGGAAGGGAGGGACTTACAGTGGGCAGCAGTCTGCAGGCCCCACACAGGGAGAGGAAAACTGAAAGCAGTCCAAGAAGGAAAAAGACCCCAGAGGCAGTCGGAAGTCCAGAAAGAGACGGATAGACGGAGACTCAAAGACCAGGGCTAACTGCAACAACAGAAGGCTGACACAGGGCAGGAGTTGTGCAGCTGTGGGCCCACCTTGGCAATGCGCTCATGCATCCGGGCCTTGCGTTCATCCCCACTGCCCCGGGCCTGAATGCCTGCCTCACGGTACTTGTTCAGTCTCTGCTGCAGGGCATCCAGCACCGTCTGTGGCTCAGCAGGGACCACTTGAAGGATACAGGAGATGGCATCAGTTCTGCTTCCTCTCTCCAGGTCCCCACTCCACAGTCCCACCATCCCATCCTACCTGGGGCTGCTGGAGTGTCAGGGGCCATCACCGGCTGCACTCGCTCCACTGCTGGGGGTACAACTGAGGGTGCTGTGAGGGCCTTGGAAGCCTGTGGGAGGGGCTTCAGGTCTGGGGACCCAAAGTAGAGGTGTAAATGGGGGGTCCCTGGGCAGCCCCAGTCCTGAAATCCCTCCCAACCTCAGCTTGAGCAGGCCCCACCCCACTGGCCCCATACTGACCGTCAGGTGGTGGGGGTATGGCACTCAGGTCCACGGGCTGCCCCTTCTCCAGGGCCTCCAGGACTGCACCAAATCTCTATAGTAGGAAAAGCAGGTGTGGGCATAAAGCCAGGGAAACCCTGGGCTGAACCCCAACCTCCTGACCCACCCCTCACACCCCGGTCACTGTGGCCCTATATGAAACAAGGGCTTGAACACAGATCCTCTGAGTTAGACGTCATACTTTCCCAATCCTCATGAGCTCTCGGGCACGGTCTAGGTCTCCAGCTCGCTTAGCATTCAGAGCAGCCAATTTGTACTCTCTCTGTCGGGCCGACAATAGGGCCTGTGGGTCTGGGTCTGAATCAGGTGGCGCAGAAATGCCAGGACTGCCGAAGAGGCTTGTCTCAGGCTGGCAGGGGTTGTCTATTAAGAAACAAAAAGCCCACAGAGGGCGCATGAGGGTCAAAGAAGGTGCATATCCTGGGTTCCCAGTGCCTACTGCCTACAGGTCTGGCTGGCCTGAGAACCTTTCAGAGAAGGTGCATCTGATGACAATGGACAGTGGCAGGATGGGGAGGTGGGCCATAGGCTCTGACTGGAAACTAGGACAGGACTTGAAGGTCTCCAATACCTGGCTCCATGGTGCACGGAGCTGGGGCATCTGCCTCAGAGCTCCTGTCAGCTGTTTCCTGAGCAGCCAGCTGTCTCTTGCCCAAAGCCACTGGAGGTGGAATCTCATCCTCACTGATCTTCCTGCCTTTTCTCACAGCAGCCAACTGGGACTCCAGAGTCTGAGACAGAAAACCCAGAAATCCAGCCAGCCATCTTAGCCTGAACCCTGCTTGAAGACAGGCCAAGAATCCTTCACGTCCATAAGGCTGGTGGGGAGGCCTCCCCTCTTGCTGCTTTACCCACTGTCCTCTGCCCCCCTCCACAAAGCCCTGCTCTCTGGCAAGGCCCAACCCACCTTTAGGCCTCGCTCACAGCGCCTGGCTTTGGCTGCTTCACCTGCCTCCTTGGCACTGGCTGCAGCCTCCCGGTAGTTGCGGATCCGATCCTCCAGAAGAGCCTGCAGCCCCCGAGGCCCTTCAGCCTGTAGATACTTCAGTTCAGGGCATGGCCACTCCAGGGCCAGCTAGGCCCTTGCTGCTCCCTCCCTGCAAGGAAGCTGCCCCAGAAAATGGAGCTCTTGGATTCAAGGAGAAGGAAGAGCCTAAAAGCCTCAAGGTACGAGGCGAAGACTCACTGGAGAGGCCAGAGGCCATATCAGAAGCAAACACAGAGGCCTTGGACAATCTGTGGAAGCCAGGAAATGGCTGTAGGGGGTGGTCTGGGAGAACAGAGAGGCCTTTGAGGCTGGCCAGCCACCAAGCAGTTTCTCAGGCTTTGTCTCCGCTTGGGGCAGCTGCTGGAGGGCCCTGGAAAGGGTTATTGCAGCCTTCCTATGCAAGCCATGCTACATGCGTGTTATACACAGATACGGAAGGGCATCAAAGGCACACAAGATCCCTCCAGAACCTACCTGAGCTGCTGGGACTGAAGCTGTTAGTAGAGCTGTCTGCCCTGGAGGTTCAAAGTTTTCTGGTCCCTTCTCCTCCTCAGAGCCACCTGGGCTGGCTGTCTTATCATCATCCAGTGGCCCAGACTCCTCATCTGCACCCAGCACCTCCTGCAGCTCAGTCTGGGGAGACACAAGTCTCAGGAGCCTGGGTGTCTCATGGCCATACCCATGATAGGGTATGAGAATAAAGGGCCCTCTCCCTGCAGCAGTGTTTCCCAATATCAGTCACTGTGCCTAAAAGTCCTTTTTACCATTAATATGACCAAGGAGAGCCTTAAAAACAGTGAACACTCCAAATCTGAAAATCCCCAAATGCACAGTTCAGACCACACACCAAAGGGGATCAGTCTTACAAGGTAGTTAGGAAAATGGGCCCAAGAAGGGCAAGGCACTCACTCAACATGAGAACACATGAGACAAACCCCAGGCCCATTCCACAGGCTTGACCACAGAGCCCTCAGAAGCAAGCCTGACAGACGCACCAGCAAGTCTGCATCCTCCTCCAGCCCTTCCTCCTCCTCCTCCTCCTCCTCCTCCTGCATACAGTCTGCAGCCAACTTCTCGATGTGGGCCATAGGCAGGGGGGCTGAGGGAAGAGAGTCACAGAGGGTCAGGGCAACTCAGAAAAAGTCCATGAGGAGTGTCTTCAATCCACTGTGACAGAAGACACACCCAGGTAGAAATCCTCCTTCCCTTCCACAGTCAAAGTCCCACCTGGAAAATTCCCGTTCTTCCTTTATGACCCAGCTCAAAAGACCCTCAGCTGGGAAAGCTTCCTGAGTCCTCCAACAAGCAATAAGCTGCTCCCTTCTTGGCATTTTTGTCTTGTAGTTACTCACAGAGATGTCCATCTATTCTCCCAACTACACCTTTCACATATGTAAGATTTTTAACATCCCTTGAAGCTTCACAACAATTATTCAGGATAAATAATACAATCTCCATTTTATAGGAATGAATTGATAATAAAACCAATGTTAATCTTCCTAACAGTGCAATCCTAGTAAGTGGCAGAGTGATGATTCATACCCAGGCTCATCTAACCATCTACTAACTCATTTGACACAATTTTTGTGCATTTATTATGTGCCCAATGCAATCCATGCTGAGCCCCTCCTCTATACTGCACCCTGGCTAGGGCTAAGACAGAGACCTGAGTCAGTCTGAGAATCAGACTGCTGACTGTCCACAATGGGGGGTGGGGGGGTGGGCAGTGAGAGGAGTGAGCTTCCCTTCACACAGGGCAAGATGGCCTCTTGGTGGGAATGCTGCAGAAGAGCTATCAGAAGGACCAAGAAAACTAACGGGCTCCTACCAGGTGTGAGGAGAGAAACTCTCTACCTGTCTGAGCCCATGTGGTCCCAGCCCAATGACACAAACTCACCCGGCTCCTTGGGTGCTGGCTTCCTGCCTGTGACCCCTGCTTCCCCAGTGAGGGCCAGCAGTTCAGCCTCCAGGTCCCCGTCATCTTCAGTCTCCTCCATCCCCAGCAGCATGTCCTCAGGGCTGAACTCCACAAAGAGCCCCAGCTGAGAGCAGAGAAGGGTTCTTAAGAACCACACAATGAGGCCCAGCCCCAGAGCCTGTCTCAGGCAATCAGTCACTCCTTCACTATGTGTGAGGCCCAATGTGCAGATAGGGAAACTGAGGCCTGAAACATTAGCCTTTGGGAAAATCATCTTCCTGGTGACTATAAAGAACCCAGTAAGACTACACTGCCATTATTATTACTCACAGCATAACAGCACTGGCTGCCAGGCATTGTACTTAGCACTCTACATGATTATTTAAGTCTCACAATCCTGAGTAGTAGGTCCTGTTTTAATTGTGGTAAAACATAATGCAACATAAAAATTATCGCCATAACCAAAATTTTTTTTAAAGTAAGCTTTACACCCAACATGGGGCTTGAACTCAGGATCCCGAGATCAAGAGCTACCTGCTCCACTGACCAGCCAGGCACCCCTCATCTTAACCATTTTCAAGTGTGCAAGTGAGTGGCATTAAGCCCATTCACAGTGTTGTGCTACCATCACCATCATCCATCCACAGAACTCTTTCCATCTTATTAAACAACTCCCCTTTTCCCCCTCCCCCTGTCCCTCACCATTCTACTTTCTGTCTCTATGAATTTGTCTACTCTAGGAAAAGGTAGTCCTATTTTTATCTCCATGTTCAGATGAAACTGAGACAGCCTTGTAAGTGGCAGACCTAGAATTTAAAAATAAAGGTCTTGTGACTTGAGTCTATGCTCTTTATCACACAACCTCCCTTACTCGCCTCTGTTAAGACAATAAAAACGAACTAAGAAGTTTCAGGACTTGGACCCAGAAGAAATAAAGGGAGCAGAAAATAGACTTCTCAGTCTCCCACCTGGGTCACAGCCCTGTGTCCCTAAGCAGCGCAGCTCTCCCAGTGGCACAGTCCTCAAGCCCCGGTATCCTTGGCTAGCAAGCAAAATCATGGCGCTAAATGAGAAACCCATAACAGTGCTGACACCCCCATCAGAACACCCTAAATTTGGTGGTTCCTGAACCCTCCAGATCACTCATATGGAGACAGATGGCAGGATGCCTGGGTTGAAACACAGCAGAGTTCAGGCTTCATCTCCCACAGGTGGGTGGCAGGGCCTCGTCACAGGGTCTCTGCCAACTCCAGGAAGAACTGCTCAAAGTCTCTGCACTAAAGGGGAAGCCAAACAGGTGAGCCAGTTTGCCCAAGCTGTCTAGAGACCCTCCACCTCAGGCAGAGGAGTGAGGAGGCTGTGTCCATACCTGCTTTGCAGCTGCCACACCCTGGCCACTGGCCTGAGGGCCTTTCCGAGCTCGTGGCCCCGGCATCTTGACAGCCTAGATACCTGTCTGGTGGGGAGAGGAAGAGACTCAGACCAAAGCACCCCATAAGCCCCACCTCCAATAACGCAACCTGTTTGTAAGGTGTGGTTAATAAACTCCCAGAGAAAAAAGGCAATGTTTAACACCAAAGGATGAAATATTAATGCTGGAATCATAGCAATGAAGCAAGCAACACGGGAGACAGAAGAGATAGGACCCACCTGTTAATGGGTTTAAGTGGGGAGTGTGGACTCAGTAAAACTTACTCAACTGATTCACCAATCTGGATTAAACCAGAGAGGTAGAGTGAGAGGGAGTGGCACAGGAAAGCAGATTCAGGGACAGGGCTGGTACAAGCTGGGTAGGATTCAGAAAGTCTCTAAAGCTGTGCCAAACATGGTAGCCGTATATGACTTTTAACTTTACATTAAATACAATTTAAAGTCCAGTTCTTCAGCTACTAGCTACCACTGGCCAGCACCAACACTGAATATTTTCATCACCACACAAAGTTCCAGGCGACATTCTGCTCTAGAGAAATCTGACTCAGCATTCTGATTCAGAGATCTCACAACCTTTCACAGGAGTATGTGAAAGAATCTTGCTGGACACTGGGAGAGCAGGAATGAATCATGGTGGGGACGGCCTCTTCAGTGGACAAAAACCACACAGGGCTTCTCCAGGGACCCTGAATCCCCAGAAGTGGCCACTTACCCAGCACAAACAGAAAAGGCATCTTGGAGAAAGTGATGTTTGTGCTGAGTCATGAAAAAGTAGGAGGTGGGCAAGGGATATGGGATTCCAAACAGAGCGAACAACCTGACAGTGGTTCCAAGGTGAGAAAGAAACAGTTTGGCCTGCACAAGAAAGCTAAAGACCTACTGGGGCATAAAGTGTGTGCCAAGAAAGGGTATAAGCGAAGCTGAAAATCTGTACAAGGAGCAAAACAGAAAAACCTTTAAGCCTAAAGGACGTTCAGCATTATCCTGGGGGCAGCGGAGGTGAAGGGACCAGGTCAGCGATTTAGAAACCTCCCTCTGGCTACAGAGGGGAAGAGGTAGGAGGGAGAATGGAGGCTGGAAGCCTTCTCGGTACGGAGCATCTCGCAACGGTCCCAGCAAAAGAGGTGAGCAAAGGGAACACGGGAGGCAGAGAAGCGGATGGATTCCACAGTCAGAGAGTAAAATTAACGGGGCTCCGACGTTAACTGGATGTGGGCACACGGGATGGGGGCCCTCAGGGTGAGTCCAGGCGTCAGAGTTCACTAACTTAGGTGAATGGCGGGCGGTCACCTGAGCGGAGGGCACGGAGTGAGCGGACTCGGAGAAGAGACCAAGTCAGTCAGACATGCCGAGTCTGCGGCTCCAGGGCATCGGGTGGGGCCGTCGATGCTGGGCCGGGGCTCGGGAGAGAAGCAGATAGCGGAAGGCGCAGGGGAGACGAAGCCGAGGGACCCTACTCCGACGCGGCAGGATGCGCAGCCCTGCCCTGCCCCAGCGCCTCCATCTCCCCCGCCGCCCGGTATCTCCCCTCGCCGAGGGGCAGGTACACTGCATACCTCGCGGCGGATCCAAAACCTGCCCGGGCCTTATCCACCCGGCACCGCCCAGGGCTCCCGCGGCCCCCGGGCGGCCGCGGCAGCAGTGGCTGCTGCCGTGACAGGAAGCGACTCTGCGGGAGACGGCTCGCGCCCTCACACGTGACTCCGTGGCCCGTAAGGCGCGCTTTACGCATGCGCAACACGAGGTGGGCGTGACGAAGCAACAGGTGACTCCAAGGGCGAGGTTTTTCAGCGCGCAGGCGCCTTCGGGCAGGTAGTGGGAGGATCGCGGTCGTTGGTAGGTTTTGGGTTGTGCTGCTGCTTGCGCAGATCAAGTAGGGTCGCCCCCTGTCGTTGCCTTTACAAGTTCTCGGCTATGCTTCCCCCGCTACTCGCAGTGTGAAGCTCCTGGGCGCACCCTCGCCAGACCTATATCGCCTCACTCCCTCGCCCCGCCCCAGTCTGAGTGGGGGCGGGGCTTGCCACCTTCGTCGGTGTTGTCTTTGTAATTGAGTCTCTTCGAGAAATGGAAATAGGGTTCACCGTTTGTTTCTTAACCGTTCAGCACCTGAATGTACATTTTCCAGTCGGAAGGTGGGTTGAACACCTAAAACAGGCAGTGTTCATTGCATCTTTTCATTAAGTCCTTCAGACAGTTTAAAACCAAGATAACTCCTGTAACCAGCAGTGCGATGAAATGGCGGGTGGATGGGGCGTAAAAGAATCTTCATCTTAAAACCTTGCGATGCGCTTCTGCCTATACCCTATACTTTTAAACTGTTACTCTTTTGCGGTTTCTACTTAGCGGTTTCAAAAATCTTCCAGTTTTCTCGGACAAAGGGGCTTTTCCATCTCTTTACTGCTTTTGGGTGATTTTCCAGAGACCACCTTTACCATTTTAAAATTGAAGTTTCAAAAATAAAATTAAAAGTTGAAGTTTTACTCTCTCATATTTCTTCTCACTAAAAGTTTTAAAACGAAATATTTAATATGTACACAGATCTACAATATTTGAATGCAAAAGCATAAAGTTCTCCCAAGTTCTCTCCAGTGATAGGTACTCAATACATAGTTCCTATTTTTTGTGTAAATTGACATAAATACGTGGGTGCCTACCACAATTTAAGGGGAAAAAAAGCACAATAGAAAGCCCCTGTACATCTCTCATGTTGCGACCCTTCCCCAAAGAGATACCTACTCTCCTGAATTTGGTACTTATTGTTTCTACTAGATACACATCCTCAAGCCATCCATAGTATTTTTTTCCGCAAGCTTTAACACTGTATCATTAGTACCGCTACATATATTCTTCAACCTCTTTTCTACTCAATTCTATCAGTTTCAGCCACATCAATACTTCTATATCTAGTTTTTTAACTTCTCTATATACTTCACAGTATGAAAACAATTTACCAATGGCTTTCCATTACAGTGCAATGAAAAATTTTTTTTTTTATGGTTATTTATTTTTGAGAGTCAGAGAGTGAGAGGCAGGGGCAGAGAGACACAGAATCTGAGCCGGTCACAGGCCTGGAACTCACGAACTGCAAGATCATGACCTGAGTCAGTCTGACGCGCTTAACCGACTGAGCGACCCAGGCGCCCCTGCTACAAACATTCTTGTACACAACTCCTGAGGTACACATGTTTCTTTAGGGTACAGGCCTAGGAGTGGGATTGCTGGCTCATAGGATTTCTGCATTTTCCAGATTAAGTATTACCAAATTATCTCCAAGATAGTTTCAATCTATATTACCATCAGAGGGGCATTTGGGTTCCAGTTGTTGCCTATTGTCCTGGAAAGCTTTTCAAACACATGTGAAAGAGTTTTGGCTTGCAAGCCTCATTTACTATGTTGCCATTTTGTTGGTCATTCAGGTTTCTTTGTAGATGACTCATTTTTCCTTTTTACTATGTAATCCTTCATTCTGATACTGATCCTCCATTATATGCAGTTATAAATATATGTGCATATATATATTTTCTGAATTATGAGATTTATAGATATTGTATTTCACTAATAAATATTTTATCATAATTCTAAGAACAAGGGCATTCTCCTACATAACCACACTATTTCCCACTCACAAAGTTTAACATTTACATAATACTTACATATAGTCCATAATTATGTTAATTATATCTCTTAAATCTAGACTC
This sequence comes from Hyaena hyaena, assembly GCF_003009895.1. NCBI lineage: Eukaryota > Metazoa > Chordata > Mammalia > Carnivora > Hyaenidae > Hyaena > Hyaena hyaena. The sequence continues at coordinate 8,146,350 of NW_024080637.1, read as the reverse complement.
AGTCAAGTTTCACACAGTGCATTTAGCTATGTCTCATTTCCCTATTCTATGGTTTTTTGGTCTTGGGATATTGCTCTTTTTGAAGAGGAATAGTTGCTTTGCATAATATTTTCGCCTCGATTTTGATTTATCTGATAATTTTCTCATCAGTAGATTTGGGTCAAACCTTCCTGGCATGATTATTACATCATAGGGAGGCTTTAGATGTCTGTTTCATTGTTGGTTGGAAATATGAGAATTGCAAAGTTACACAAAAAATCCTGCCAAGACTTTGACTGAAATAGATTTGTATTTAGAGATTAATTACATCTCTTTATTACATATATTTCTTGATACCTTATATTTTCTGTGCCTTCTATGTTTTTTATTTAAAGATTTGTTTTTATGATAAATAAATTTTAAAGATCATATTTTCTAGCTATTTGTTGGCAGGGATTGTCACTGATACTATTTCTAGCAGTAAAGTTTGTTATATTCACATTGTTCAGAAGTTAAGATACATGACATACAGTAAGTCTTCCTCTAACCCTGACTGTAGCCATCTAGTTCTTTCTCAGAGGGAACCAATGTAACCAATTTCTTACATATTCTCCCCCAACTATTTTAAACAGATACATATTTTGTTTATACATATTTATACATAATTATGTGTGTATACCATGTTGCCATTAGGTAAATGGCAGGGCCACTAACGAATAATCACAAAGAGGGCTTATAGTAGGAAGGATGGTTTGGTTTTATAATCTGATGTTTGTAATGACTACAAACTTCTCAAAAACTCTAGAAAAAGTAAGTTATTTAATGTAAAATTCCAAAATACATGACAGCCATTTCCATTCAGGATACTTTGCTACAATTCGATGTGCTTAGAAAAAGGAAATCAAGCTTTTTGAAAACAGCTGATCACAGTCTTTTCTTGTGAAGCCCTTCACTCCTTTAGTGCGTATACTACATCATCCTGGCTGACATTGAGCCGCACACGAAGGAGCAGGTCATTCCTGCTGGACTCCACAAGGAGGAGGCGACAAGAGCCCAGATGAGAGCACACTGCCATTGTCTCTGACATGGTAGGGTACGGGAGTCCCTCCATTCTGCACAGTGCCACGTGTTGACTATACACCTAGAAACAAGAAGCAAATCTGAGGTCAGATACCAGAAAGCTTAAGAGGAAAGGTAGTCCTGATTCTGTACCTGATCATTTATTTCTTCTTTTAGGAAAGTCAGATACTTCTGGTCCAGGATACTCAGTACCCTGAAGGCATCAAGAGGTGCCCCAACGGGGCACAAATGTAGGGGCAAAATGCTATTCTGGCTTTGGAATCAGAGAAGGTCTGAATCTTGGTTCTACCAATCACCTAAATATGCAACCCTGGGCAAGTGATTTCACTTTTGGAGCTTCAGTTTTATCTGTTAAATATACTGCCGCATCCTTCACGTGTTAACGGATACAAAATATCTAGTAATCGTCACTCATACAAACAATCCTAGTCTCCAGAGAGAACTGAGAGTTCGAATTGAGATTTTCATCATTCAGGTTAAATTTTGTTACAAGGGCATTTTCCTTAGCAGATAATAGCGCACAGGTGGCTAAAGCATGACCTCTGAAAAGCAGAAAGGCCCAGGAAGAATTCTGCACAATAAAGAGAGGCAGGAAGATAATGGGAAACATAGATTCCTAAAGTGTCCCAGTGGGCCAGGCAAGCCTGAAGCACTCCTGGTCACTCTCTATTTTATTTATAAATCACCCAACCCCCACTCCCGCCCAGGCTGGGAGCTTCTCAGGAGTAGGGATATTGACCAATTCAGCTCAGGGTTCCTGGATCACATCACAGTACTGACATACTGCAGATGTTCAGGAAATGTTTACAAACTAAAATGAAAGCCGCTCTCTCTGGAAGAGCTGTCTCAGGCTCTAGAAGAACAATAGTGGGCAAACATAACCAACACCTAAATGTTTAAAACAGAATTTAAAGTGTTCGCTTCGGCAGCACATATACTAAAACAGAATTTAAAGAAGAAAATGTGAAAGGAAGTAAAGAAATAGCTGGAAGGAAAATGTTTTCCTGACCTCTTCATTTGTATGTATGTCTAAAATATAGTGACACACACACACTCCCAGGTACACACTCAAACACCTTCAATAATATTTTAAGGCAGCCCATTACCTATGGACACTAGTTTTTATTTTTTTTTATTTTTTTTTATTTTTTAGGAGAGAGAGAGAGAGACAGCGTGAGCAGGGGAGGGTCAGAGAGAGAGGGAGTCACAGACCGAAACAGGCTCCAGGCTCTGAGCTGGCAGTCAGCACAGAGCCCGACGCGGGGCCCGAACCCACGAACCGCGAGATCATGACCTAAGCGAAAGTCGGACGCTTAACCAACTAAGCCACCCAGGCGCCCCTGGACACTAGTTTTCAACAGACTTCTAAGGCACACGCCCTAGTGAGTCCTTTTACTTGATATAATTGGAACTATGCTCAAAGAATGTTTGGACTGATATTTCTAATTTGTTTTTAAAATGGGTCATTCTGGGGCGTCTGGGTGGCTCACTCGGTTAAGTGTCAGACTTTTGATTTGGCTCAGGTCATGATCTCATGGTTCATGAGATCGAGCACTGCATAGAGCTCTGGAAAATGGGATTTTCCATTAAATTAAGATTCTCTCTCTCCCTCTCTTTGCCGCCCTCCTTNCCCCCCCCCCCCCCCCCCCCCCCCCCACCGCTCATGTTCCCTGGCCCTCTCGCCCTCTCTTGCACACAAAATAGATAAAAATTTTAAAAAAACGTAAAATAAAATAGGTCATTCTTTTTTTTTAAATTATTTTTTAATGTTTGTTTTACTTTTGTGAGAGACAGAGCATGAGCAGGGGAGGGGCAGAGAGAGGAGACACATCAGAAGCAGGCTCCAGACTCTGAGCTGTCAACACAGAGCCCAACACAGGGCTTGAACTCACAAACTGTGAGATCATGACCTGAGCCGAAGTCGGATGCTCAACCGACTGAGCCACCCAGGTGCCCCTAAAATGGGTCATTCTGAGAGCCTTATCCCCACTACACCATAAGCTTTGTTAAGGCAACAACTCTTGTTCCTACTCATCTTTGAATCTCTTAGTCCTAGAACAGTATTTGGCACATAGTACTCCTTCAATCTAATATACAGAAACCAGTTGCTAAATGTCTCTTCTCATACAACTAAATAAAAATATCATATAACAATAGGTGTTGGTCTGATATTCTATAACATACTGGGTTGGCACAAATAAAGACTATTACACAGTGATCAAAATTCCCACCTCTTTAAGAACGACCAAGACCAAAAATCTAGAAGGATTTGAAAAAAAAAAAAGATCAATTACCTGTTGAAATGTTGCTTCTTCCAGTCCTGAACGGCGGAACTCAGCAAGTATGGCTCTCAGGAAACTCTGTTCCAGAACAGAGGAATTTCTTAAAGAAAATGAGATGTGAATTGTCATAAGTGGCTATACCACCGGCCCAGAGAAAAGTCAAATATTATCTGGAAATACATCAGCACGCTCATTTCATGAACAGAGTGTATCATTCAGTGTGAGGAATAGCTGCTTCCTTCTTGTTCCAAAAGCACTTTACTTCACTAAGTGGTCACGATTCTCCTACTGTACTAAGTTTGCATTTCTTTTTTTTTTTTTCTAAGTTTTCTTTATGTAACCTCTATACCACATGTGGGGCTTGAACTCACAACCTTGAGATCAAGAGTCATACACTCTTCCGACTGAGTCAGCCAGGTGCGCCAGATTTGCATTTCTATCTCTCTGTAGACTATGCCCCTTAAGAAAAGGACAGTGTCTGGGACGCCTGGATGGCTCAGTCGATTGAAAGTCTGACTCTTGATCTCAGCTCAGGTCTTGATCTCAGGATCATGAGTTCAAGCTCCACGTTGGGCCCAGCACTGGGTGCAAAGCCTACTTAAATAAAAGAAGGAAAGGAGGGAGGGAGAGAAAAGGACAGTGTCTTCCGTAAATGCAGTTCTGAATGAGTAAAACCTTCCCAGAATGTGGACCTCTCCAGGCGTTTCCCAAGGAAGGATCAGGGTCAGGAAGCAAAAGAATCTTACTTTCTAAAAAATTGAATACATTCTGACATATAATATTATGTACTTTTAAGGTTTACAATGTGTTACTCTGTTGTAATAATCGCCTTTGCACTATACTTACCAAATTACATAATCATAGTACAATATTGTTATCCACATCCATTAGAAACAACTTACTTGATGGCAGTTATATATGAGGACGAAAACATCTCATCTACTGCTTGCAGCAAGTGGGCTACAGTGACCAGGCCAGGGGAGTCGGGCTTCTGGCAGGAGAACTCACAGATCTCCGTGGCACGCCTACAAATGTCCAGGCAGCGCCGGGCATCTCCAGAAAGGGCTGCTACCTACAAGAGGGAATACTTTACTCCTTGAGGTCCCTTTACCATCTTAGCCCAGGAGAAAAGCCAACAGTGCTCAGCTATAAAGGAAAAGCAGGGTTGGGAATGGGCTTAGGCCTGAAGTTATGTACTTCGACCCAGTGGCAAGCTGGAGGAAGCCCGGGTATAAAATACTACACTGTCCCTGGAACTCTTCCTTACGTCCAAACCTTTATCTTGGGTTTACAGATAAATCCATAATGGAAAGGGCAGGGATTCTCAGATTTATTTAAAATTCAGAATATGGGGGCACCTGGGTGGCTCAGTCAGTTGAGCGTCCAACTTCAGCTCAGGTCATGATCTCCCTGTTCTGAGTTCCTGCCCTACGTTAGGACTCTATCTCCTCTTTCTGCCCCTTACCCACTCAAGTGGCACATATGCACACACTCTTTCTCGCTCTCAAAAAAATTAATTAAAACTTAAAAAAAAAAAAAAGAGGGAAAGGACCACAAAGCTGGAGGACACAGAGGATTCTGTGGTTAAATGAATTAGGCCAACCCACAATGCCAACAACTCCACTGTTGCTCCTTTCTTTCCATGTGCAGATTTCCTTCACAGGGAATCCTGTACTCTCTCCCAAGCGGACTCAGAAAGCCACTTGCCCTTTAAATTTCACAGAGGGAATTCCTAGACTCTGCAGTCTGCAAGATCTCTCAGTATTCCAGTAGTGGCCAGCAATCCCCACCATTTGCCCAACAACCATCACAAGGAACCATGTCCTGTCTGACAACATCCTGAAATGTTTACTTTCTTCAAAATTCTATGTTAAGTTTAAAAGACCAAATTGTAGGGGCGTCTGGGTGGCTTAGTCGGTTAAGCGTCCGACTTTCGCTTAGGTCATGATCTCACGGTTCGTGGGTTCGAGCCCCGCGTCGGGCTCTGTGCTGACTGCCAGCTCAGAGCCTGGAGCCTGTTTCAGAGTCTGTGACTCCTCTCTCTCTGACCCTCCCCTGCTCACGCTGTCTCTCTCTCTCTCCTAGAAATAAGTAAAAATATTTAAAAAGACCAAATTGTATAGGCATATATATACACAACACACCAAGATTAAAAGTAGTCATCTGAGGGAAGTGAGATTATAGGAGTCTTTAAATGTTTGTATATATTAGTTTCCAGAATACGTATTTAAGACATTCTAGATAAAGGTCACTTTTTTAGTAACCCAAGACAAGAACATGAGTATCAGTTTAGACTCTTCCCTTCTCTAATTTTCCATATGCAGTTGGTAAAGATGTCCCATGGATGTTTCCACCTATCACTTCTTCCCTCCAGTCGCCACTACCACTGCCTTGTGAGGCAGCGCCATGCAGTGGCTAGTAACATGGACTCAAGAGCTACCTCAAAGAACAAAGAACAAAGTGAACAGGTGATCCTGGGAAGCAAGAAAACGCCCAAAACAGTTCTTGCCCTGGGGGTATCCACAAACTTTGGTGACCATAAATCCCCTTTTTTACTGCTGTTGGGGTGCAGGAGACAAAAGAAAAGCTGGGGCCCACCCAACATGGAAGCTAACAGGAGACCCTGTATAAACTTGGGCTCTGACCTCCAATACAACCTCAGTATGAGGGTAAATGAAAGACCCATCATGCAGAAGGGATGGCAAGAAAAACAGCCTATTTAGATCTTAGTGCTAGGTAGGTGTAAAAAGCAATCTGCAGCTACAAGCCTTCACGTGGATTTGTAGCCCAAATTTCTGTTGTGTCTCCTAAAAACCCCAAGTAGAGAATTTTGTTTAAAAATGGTCCCAGTTGATAGTGGCCCTTGGTAACTGACAGAAGCAAAAAACAAATCTTAAATGAACTAATTTCAATATAGTCCTTAATTCTTGGAGAAGCCCTAGGGAACATGAGCATGCAATAAAAAAAATTCAAGACAAGAGAAACAAGGAAACAAGGCGACATATGCACAAGAAACAGTAATCAATAGAATTAGGTCCACAAAGACTCAGATAAGATACAGAACATAAGATACATGTTTCTTCCTATGTAAAGAAATGGAAGAGAGGTTTGAAATGACAGGCAAGAGTTTTTGAGTAAAAACAGCATCTAAATTCGATGCCTTCTGAAACCAAGAACCCTAAAAAGGAAGGGAAGCAACAGGAGAGGAGTAGAGAACATAATCCTGTAAGTCTGCAGTGTAGTGGTTGACTCCGCAGACTGGAGAAAGCCAATTCCTTAGCATTCTTAAGGAATCCAAGAACAAATCTAAGTTACACTAAATATCTTCAAAATGCTCAGACAATAGTGATACTGGAACTGGAAGTAAAGGGAGATGTTTGGCTAAAATGAGGAGGACTGGTTCAAAGTTAAGAAACTGTGATACCCTAGATCAGGAGGCAGCAAACTACAGCCTATCACACATTTTTGTACGTTTAAAAAGTTGTATTGGAACACAACTGTGTGCACTCATTTAATATATTGTGCGTGGCTGCTTTCAAGATGCAAGGGCAGCGTTGCAGAGTGGTGACAGAGACCATTATAAACAAAGCCTAAAACAGTTCCTTCCCGGACTTTCACAGAAAAAGTTTGCTGGCCCTTGCCTGAGATCCCTCCTCCATTTCATGTTGTTGGGTAAACATTAGGGCCACTGAGGAAGGTTTAGGACTCTGTGGGAAAATTTTGTGCCTTGGTAATTGGTACTGTTTCCATAAAACTCTTTGCAGGAGATGATCCCTCTTTTGCCATGGCATGAGTTCAGAGATTTATTCTCAAATAAAGATAAACAAAAAGTCTCTGAACCAGGGAACACTAGGCATTATTTCAGGGGAGGGATGTCCCTCACTAGATATAAATGGTTACGATTTCCATGCTGGATTTGAAGACCTCCACCCTCGCTGACTCTAGCCTACCTCCCCCACCCCCAGAGTACTGTCCTCCAGTCAGGACACGGGGCACCTCCTCTGGGAAGTCTGCCTAGCCTAATGGGAAAGAAACAGAGATAGTGAAATTGGCCCCATCAGATTACCCCACAGTGAAGTTCCCGGTGAACAAGCCCCACTCATGTGCTCAGTGCTCCCAAAAAACTTTTTAATCTTTACTCATACACCCAAGTGGACAACCATGACATCTGAGGAAGATCTCCAGCCATGCGGGACAGAGACCAAATTCAACAGACAAAAGCATCTGGGAGGAAATGAAAGAAGACAACCTCAAATAAACAGAACAGCACGAAAAAGGATCCTTCAGAGAGAGAGAAAAAAGTAACTTTTAGAAACTGCATGATAGCAGAAGTGAAAAACTACCCAACAGAAAGGTTAGATGGTAACTTTCAGGATCTTGCTCCTAGAGAGCAAAGCTTAGAGACAAGCACAGCATCTGGCTTGCCTCTGACCCCAGCACCCAGCTCTGAGCCGATGTTACATGTGCTGCTGCTACAGGCATTCAGAATTCAGATCATTTCAACCAAGAAGAACCATAAAAAAAGTTTATATGACTCGTGAGTGCTGAACTACTGTGGATGTGTGATTCGTTGCACTGTGCGTGAAGCAGACATTTAACCTACTTTACTCCTCGGCAGCCTTGGAGACATCTTGGGTGACACTCTCCCAGTGAGCTTGGAGGATGTAGGTGTCCAGTGCCTCACACCTGACTTGCAGTGCGCACCTTGCTAGGCACATTACAGACATGATCTCATTTAATTCCCAAAACAATCCTATGAGGTAGCTATTATTATTTCCATTTTTTCAAAGAAAACTAAGGCTCAAGAAGTTTTTAAGTAACTTTCATATAACCTTCCAATGCCTATTAAGTATTAGAACCAGAATTCAAACCGGGCTTGCTAGTGGACTGCCTATATGACCTTTTTCATTATACAAAGCTGCCTGTTCCCTAAATCAATTGATCTTCATTTCTATAATGAAGCCCACCATTTGTATATAAGCCCACCACATGCAGCATGCTAATTAATTATACAATAAACAGGTTAAGGAATTTTTCTCAATTTTGTTTATACTTTTTGGTGTTTACTTTTATAGGACTTTCTAAATATCTCTTCATGTCCAGAGCACCCGACACGAAGCAGGTGCTCAGCAAAGATGTGCCACCAGGTTTGCAGGTACAAGTAGGAGCACCCTGAAGGTGACTTACCTTCCTAGCTACTAGCTGGATGGCATCGTCCTCAAAGGCCTTTATATGTTTGAGTCGGGATATTAGGATCTGCTGCAGCTGGCTGTGAGTATAGGGCTGGAAGGACATCCTGGTAAGACCCTGGGGAAGACAAGATAACAGAGGAACAAGTTCATTAATTGCCCACTCTCTGACAGTCCTGCTGAACAGCCACCCTTAAGTCCCCAAAATGGTTTCCAAGTCCCATAGAACAGGTCACACATTTCATCTGGGGACTGCCACAGATTCCAGCTCCTCTCACTGCTGACAATGGCCAGCGCTGTCCTGTAGGGCAGCAGTAGTTCTCAAGTATTTTTTCATTTTGTTTAAAACAACTTTTATTCTACAGGAATCATGTATTTATTTATTTATTTATTTATTTATTTATTTTAAGTTTATTTGAGAGAGACAGAGACACCATGTGTGTAGCAGGGGCAGAGAGAGATTGAAAGAGACAATCCTAAGCAAACTCTGCACTGCCAGTACAGAGCCCGATGCGGGGCTCAAACTCATGAAACCATGAGATCATGACCTGAGCCAACACCAAGAGTCAGACACGTAACTGACTGAGCCACCCAGGCACCTTCTACCAGCATCATTTAGAAGTGGATGAAGGAAACGGTGCTCTAATTCAAGTGGCTGGGAGTATCTTAGGCTCACAATAATAACAGGCACAGCTCCTGGCTTCACTCATCACGTTTGTGAATGAGGTCGATGAGGACAGAGGGCATAGCCTCGTTCACTGCTATGCTCCATGCTTTAACACTGCCTGGCAGGGGAGAGTGCTGCAATGTGTATATATAGTTTTTATTTTAGAGAGAGAGAGAGAGAGCACACGAGTGGGAGAGGGGCAGAGAGAGGGAGAGAGAGAGAGAAAGAGAAAGAGAGAATCTCAAGCAGGCTCCATGCTGAGCATGGAGCCTGACTTGGGGCTCAACCCCACAAACCTGGGATCATGACCTGAGCCAAAATCAAGAGCTGGATGCTCAACCAGCTGAGCCACCCAGGCACCCTGAGTGCTTCAATATTTAAAAAAAAAAAAAAAATTTTTTTTATGTTTTTTACTTATTTCTGAGAGAGAGAGAGATAGCACAAACAGGGGAGGGTGAGAGAGAGGGAGACACAGAATCTGAAACAGGCTCCAGGCTCTGAGCTAGTTGTCAGCACAGAGCCCGACGTGGGCTCGAACCCATGAACTGCGAGATCATGACCTGAGCCAGATGCTTAACCGACTGAGCCACTCAGGCGCCCCTCAATATTTTTAATAAATTATTAGACCTTTAGGGCTCTGTGCAGTTTAAGAGTACCCAGGAAGCAAAATACCAAGAAGATGGGGTTTGTGGAAAATCATGCAATGGTGACATATTTAATTTAAATGTAAGAATTTCAGAAATCACATTTTGCACTTTTCCCCATTTATTTTAGTTTCCCCTTGTATTCATTTTCTAGAACTCGGCTTATGGATCTGTAAGAACAGCTTGAGAACAGCCTCAGGACCTACCAGTCGGCTTGATACCCGATTCATCATGATACGCTCTGGCAGATCCATCGTGTTGGCAATGGTCAGGACCACAAGCTGGGCCTCCTTGTGAGTGGGCCAGTCAAAGAGATTGTACATTATGTCTTGTTTCTGAGTCCACAGAAGGTCGAGCTGCCAGGAAATGGAGAGAGATGCAGGGTCAAGCATAGATGCTGAGCCAGGGCCCACAGTGAAGGTCTGTTACCCTTGTTTTAGCTGCATGTGCTGCTTTTTTTTAATGTTTTATTTATTTATTTTTGAAAGACAGAGAGAGACAGTGGGAGCAGGGAAGGGTCAGAGAGAGAAGGAGACACAGAATCAGAAGCAGTCTCCAGGCTCTGAGCTGGCAGTCAGCACAGAGCCTGACTCAGGGCTCGAACGCACGAACCGTGAGATCATGACCTGAGCCGAAGTCAGACGCTTAACCAACGAGCCACCCAGGTGCCACTAGCTGCATGTGCTTCTAAGCTCACACCAGGAAAGCAGCAAGGATGTCCATGGATACATGCCTCTCACCACCAAAGAACAGGTTCAGATGAATGAAGGATGAAAGAAGGGAGGCAGGACTCCCCCCACAACCCAGCATTTGCTCCTGGAACACCACAGTCAAGCACCGTGGCGCTTCTCCAGTGCTCCCGTGGGGACCTCCGTACCTCATCCACGAGCAGCACGGTGGTTTCCTGAGAGGAACTCCGGGTGAGGAATCGCTTTGCCAGCAGTTCTGCCGCATGGTTAGCTGTTGCCTTTTGGCCTGTCAGCTTCTGTAATGGGGGAAAAAGTAGGTGTGGTAAATTGTAAGGATTTTACTTCCCTGAGCTTGATGTGAAATCTGCAATAGAGTCTGGAAGCAATTTCATCTGAGGACTTAAGTATCCTAAACGCTGCCTTCCAGTCTCGTCTCAACCTTAACCTGGAGGGATGTGAAGGTACCAAAAGAGATGACAAATCTGTGTTTGAAATGTAAATGAGCCACAGACTGGTCCCAGAGCTCTTTAAAATCATTACTGCATGACTATTTATACCTGGACATTTTCTTGTTCAAAGAAAACAGCTAATCACTATGAGAGTGAGGTTCTACCTCCAGCTACCTCTAATCCCTTTTCCAGTTTGCTACAGTATCTCCTGGATGCAAACCGATTTTGCCATATTAAGTCCTAGCTTGCAGTAATGTCCAGCCTCTAGACTTTAAGGTCCCTGAGGTCCTTGCCTTCTTTGCCTGTGCTACCTCACACAAAGGACAATGCCTGGCACATCATAAACATATAAGTAAGCACAAAATTAAGTAACACTTTTGTTTTTCATGTGCCGCTAAGAAACTGTAGTTTCCAAAAAGCCCAAACAACTTTACTCACCTGCAAGACTTGCACATAGACTTGGTGGGGTTCTGTCAGCTTCATGCCATTGACCTCGATGTATTGAAAGGGAGGAACGTCATTTTCTTGGGCTGCCTGCTGTAGGCAGCGTATCACCTCGTGCACAGTGGCAGTCTTCCCTGTCCCAGGGACCCCGGAGATGTACATGCACCTATGGCAAGAAAGGAAGACGTGTGGGCTAAGTCTGTGCCAGCTGCCTTACACTATTGCCAGTTAGAGATGTGAGGATATGTGCTGAAGAAAGGAGCCAGACACCCGAAATGTGGAGGTGGAGGCAGTAAGGGCCATCTTTGCAAGCTAGTCAGAGCAGGACCTGGTTATACAGAATCATTCATTCTACAAGCAATGCTGTATTTTCATTTTTTCTGAAAGACAGAATTTCTATTCCTATCGAATTATTTGGACAACAAAAACTGCTTCAGAAGCCTTAGGTTTGAGCAATGATTTTCCCTGTTCTCTTGACACTCGGGAGAGACCATGTGGCTGACTGTGACAGCTAAAGTGGTATATGCCAGTAGGGCCTTCCCCCCACCATCTTGTCTGCCTCAGCAGGACTCACCCTCCCGTACGGTCAAGGAGTTTACTTTCCACAAAGTTGTAGATGTTTTGGAATTCCTGTTCCCGACAGGGAAGAGACTCAGGTACAGCAGAAACATGCAGCCTACAATTGGTGATAAATAAAGGAGGACTTCAGAAACATGTCACCATTTACTCAGTAGCAAATGGGAAAGGATTATCTATAGTTTCCACATGAAACCCCAATCACAAATCCATAGGAATGCCTTCATTCTCAAATCTCTTCCTTTGGCCTCATAATCCCTTTCTCCACCCAAATTTCCTAATTCTTTGTAGGTTCTCATCATGGATACATATCACTTGGTGAGCTTTCCTCAAATCATAGGGATGGACCTCATCCCACAAGAGATTCTGATTTACTTGTTTTCTGATGATCTAGGCTTACGTATTTTGAAAAGGTCCCCGCATAGTTCTAAAGGGTACCAAAACTGAGAAGCAGTGTTCTGACTCATCCGTCACCTTCTACCCCTGAGCAAGTGGTGGCAGTAGACTGGAAGGTTACTCTTCCAAGAACCTATCCACATTAGCTCACCCATACTTGAAGGGTTTCTTCCCTCTAAACACACATGTTCATTTTACTCTCTACCTTTATTAAGTACACAAATGACTACAAATTACTTCATTTTAATTTTTTTTTTTAAGTTGCCCACGAAACTGTGAAATCATGACCTGAGCTAAAACCAAGAATTGGATGCTTACCTGACTGAGCCACCCAGGCACCCCACAAATTACTTGTTTTATGTGAATGAAAGCAGTCCCATTTCTGCCTAAGAGGGGCCCACGAGCACTGTCACCTCAGCCGGGCCTCCTCCAGCACGCTGGCTGGCTCCTGGGCGGCCAGGTTTCGGCTACGTATCTGAGGAGTGGCATGACGTGGTGTACTAGGCTTGGGCTGTATTCAAAAAAAAAAGAGAACACATTTTAGGAGGAAAAACACAAAGCAAAACACCATCTAGGACACACAGCAATCTGATTCATGATGCTGATAAAAAGAAAAGAGGTGGTGAATTCCTCTTGGTTCCCTTCTGTATAAAGTACCATGGTTCTCCCTCTCTCCACATGTTACACACACACTTCACAGGCCAAACACAATTTCTTGTTTTTAATTTACACACAGTATTAGGATTTGAAAATGTCAATCTGAGTAAAGAATGAATGAAAGTATGGATTAAATACGATTTAACTACTCTGCCCAATACAGGGTAGGGTAAGAGGTATAAACCAAATTTGACTCATAGGTTTCTCCTCTAGATTTTTTTGAGAATGTGGTCAAACTTTAGCTCGGGGCTTCCATAATCCACAGACTTGAAGAGACACCACCACCAGATTTTCCCACTCCAATCCCCAAGGTCACTGTTCAGTCTGAGCTAACAGCCCTAGTCTCTTTTCTTTCTTGCTACTGGCTCACTAGAGCAGACCTGCCACCCCATCTTTATGGACTTTCCACCAAGCACTCCCTTCTGGGGGAGGCATTTCACCTCTCCACCAGCTTCCCACCAGGTTGTAATTACAATCTCTCCACCTCTTTCTCAGGCAGAAAGACCCTGTTTAACAGTTTTATTATCTATTAACCCAGGAACAATATAGGAAAGGAATACCAAAACCTTGCAGAGAAGGTATCAAAAACCTTGGTAGACTTCTGACGTTTTTATTATGCTAAAGATGCCATCACAACCTAATATCCCCTTTCTGGGTGGGACCCAGCAGATGCAATCAGAACATTGCTGAGCTGTTTGCATAATGAGGAACTCCAGGTAAGATTACCCCTAATCCAAAGGGGATCTAACTTATTTCTTTCCCCGGTCTCTTTTGACTTCAACCCAAACCCAATCACATTTTTCTTGATATGGAAAAATGGAGATCAGCTTTAGAAAGGCATTTCCTTAAAACAATATCCTCCATGAAAAAAGTTTCCTTATCCAAGACTCATACACTAGTGCTCTCTTGAAAGGCCACACTAAGAAATTAATGGTCTTGAGAAGTCCTGTGACAATGAACCAATTTTAACTCTGTAATCCAAACATTTCTCAGACATGTTTAGACAAGGGAAGACCCTCTTTTAACAGTTTTTGACATTCTGCTACAACTCCACAGGAAGCAGAAGAGATGGCCATCAGGACGCGTAGGTGGCTTAGTCGGTTAAGCGTCCAACTTTCGCTTAGGTCATGATCTTGCGGTTCATGGGTTCGAGCCCCGCGTCGGGCTCTGTGCTGACTGCCAGCTCAGAGCCTGGAGCCTGTTTCAGAATCTGTATCTCCCTCTCTCTGACCCTCCCCTGCTCACGCTGTCTCTCTTTCTCTCTCTCTCCTAGAAATAAATAAAAATATTAAAAAAAAAAAAAAAAGAGAGATGGCCATTTATCTCTTCCATCTTACCAATACCTCAGCAGTGCTCCGTTTCTCAGGTCAATCAAGTGGCAGAGCAAAACCAACAACATAACAGAGTTCAGCAGCCCCGGATTCAATACCCACTGAGCACCTGAAAGAGGACTTCGCTGCCATTTTGACCTTATTTAGTTGTTCTTTTCAGCTTCTGTTAATATGGGCAAAGCATCCCATGATGGGAATTGAAACTACCCCTCAAGCAATCAGAACTGACGCCAGCAAGACCCTGCATGACTGACCCCAAGACAATGATCAGCCTGACCTTTACTGCCCACTTGCATCTACCCACTCACTTTTGTCCCATATTTTCCTTGTATGAACCTGTAAGTATTTTTGGCACTTAGGAGACAGTCTTTGAGATGCTGGTCCACTCTCTTCCCAGAGTTGGCCTCACTGAAATAAATCCCTTTCCTGTTTCACCAACACTCCTCTCTCTGCCTTTGGATTTTGTCAGTGGCAAGTGGCTGAACCTGGTCTGTTGGGAGACCCCCCAGGGCAGGTGCTCTTGCACCACTGCGTCTCGGCTACACATACTATGAATAAAGCACTCTGCTAGTGTTTGTGGGAAATGCAGAGATGAGGAACCAGGTCTTGTTCCTGCCTCAAGAATTTTGGCTCTTGGCTATTTGGTTCTGTATCTTTAAAAAAAATTTTTTTTTAAATGTTTATTTATTTTTGAGAGAGAGAAAGAGAGCGTGAGCAGGGGAGGGGCAGAGAGATAGGGAGACACAGAATCCAAGCAGGCTTCAGGGTCAGCTGTCAGCACAGGGCCCGACGCGGGACGCGGGGCTCAAAGCCATGAACCATGAGATCATGAACTGAGTCGAAGTTGGACACTTAACCGACTGAGCCACCTACGCATCCCTGGTTCTGTATCTTAAAAGGAACATGGTTGGGGCACCTGAGTGGCTCAGCCTGTTAAGTGTCCGAATTCGGCTTAGGTCATGATCTCACAGTTGGTGGGTTCAAGCCCCATGTCAGGCTCTGTGCTGACAGCTCAGAGCCTGGAGCCTGTTTCAGATTCTAGGTCTCCCTCTCTCTCTGCCCCTCCCCCGCTCATGCTGTCTCTTTCAAAAAATATTTTAAAAACGTTAAAAAAATATGGAACATGGATTCATTTTCAGTCCTAGGGCTCACTTAGGTCCTTTCCTCTAGGAATATTCCAAGTGGAATAACTTTGAGTATGACAGACCTGTGCTTTGAATCCAGCTGTTACTAACTGTATGACCTTAGCAATCACAATTTTGAAATTAAGAGAAGGATGATTCCTTGGAAAACAAACCTAAAAGAACCTTACGGTTTTCTTTGGTGTCTTTGAAGGGGCCTGTAAGGATGACTTCACGGAAGAGCATAGGTTCGTGGACACCCTACTGGATGTTCTCCTCGGAAGGGGTGGTGTGGAAGTCTCTTCCTCTTCACTGTCAGAGTCTGAAATCTCTGCTGCAGGCAGAAACTCATCCTCTTCTTGGTTACTTTTACTATTACCTAAAAACCTGAATGGTGGGACACGTTATTCTCTGATGTTCAGTGTCTAAATAAGAAGTTCCCTAACAGTCAGTGTGGATTAGAAGTACTGTAGAGTCTTTCCTGCAACCAAGTAACATAGGTGTCTGCTTCTTGGGCCCTTGCTACTGTGATGCTCCAAGGGCTCTATTTATATTATCGTATTAAATTCCTCAACAACCTTGTATTTTACCATTCCTATCTTATAGAAGAAGAAACCGAGGCTTATAGAAAGGTTAAGTAAGCTTCCCAAGATTACATAGTACAACAAAGCTCAGGTTCAAATCCAAGTTGTCAGAATCAAAGTTCATGCTTTTAGGCACTCCACTAACAGTCTTGCTGGGTGTGATTATGGGGTCCTGGGAGCCACCTGACCCCAGAGTAGTGCTTCTTGCTGCTTTCAAACTATGACATTTATGTGAAATTAACATAATCCCAGACATACTAAGTAAAAAGTAAACGGAATAGCAAATAACAAAAAATATGGTAGGCTTTAAGAAATAAGATTATAGATATCACAGTTGGCAGTGATAAACGTTTTCTGCTGGCTAAGGAAGTCTTACCGAAGCTGCTGCCTGATCCGATTCAAGGTCAAAAGAGGACTCTTTCTACGGACCCGATGGGGGGTAGGGGTAGTTCCATCCTGAGACTCTGGTTCTTCTGCCTCCCTGCAAGATATTACAGCAAGATTACAAGAAATGGTTTTGGGCACTAGGAATCAGTGGTAGGCATCAGAAGTAGTCAAGTGGCCTGATGGGTTCCTATTCTTTTTACAACTACATTGGAGGAACTAATAACACTCTGCTAAAATGCTTACAATTGAAGTCTGACTCAAAAACAAAAGTTTGACTGAAGCTTATCATTTAAATCAGACTCATGCTCTCCCCAACTACAGACCAGAGTATACTAATCCCAGGCAATTTCTTGTCCTTTGTTGTTTCAGAGGCATGATGGATTTACTGTCCAGTCTCAAGGTTAGCAGAAATGTAGCAACATATTAAATACAAAGCATTTACCAAGCAAACCTATTATTGACCAGGTGCTGGAGTCTCTGAGCAGGGAATATTAAAATGCATAATTTCTGTCTTGTCACATTATTTGTATAGCCAAATATTTACAAACAGTATCTAGTGTCAAAGTGCGAAGTTTGTTTTAGATGCATTATCTTCTTGTACTATATGTATTTGAGACTGGTTTCCAGTCAAAAAAACAAAAACAGGGGTGCCTGGGTGGCTCAGTTGGTTGAGCATCCGATATTTGATTTTGGCTCAGGTCATGATCCCAGGGTTGTTGGATCAAGCCCCGCATTGAGCTCTGCGCTGAGTATGGAGCCTGCCTAAGATTCTCTCTCTCTCTCTGGCCCTCTCCTCTGCTTGCACTCTCTCGCTCTCAAACAACAACAACAACAACAACAAAAACCCACTCCAACAAACAGACTACGAAACTGACTGTTAATATGTGGCCAAGAGCCATACCAGGACTGTGGAGCAATCCAGGTTCGAGAAATTATCTTCTGGAGCAGTGACTCCCCAAATGACAGCTAGGTATATCAGAATCATCCAAAGAGCATTTCCAAATGCAGACTCCTGAGCCTAACACTTGGAGATCGATTCAAAAGGTCTGGGGGGCGCCTGGGTGGCTTAGTCGGTTAAGCGTCCGACTTTCGCTTAGGTCATGATCTCGCGGTTCGTGGGTTCAAGCCCCGCGTCGGGCTCTGTGCTGACTGCCAGCTCAGAGCCTGGAGCCTGTTTCAGAGTCTGTGTCTCCCTCTCTCTCTGACCCTCCCCTGTTCACGCTGTCTCTCTCTATCCTAGAAATAAAAAAAATAAAAATATTTAAAAAAAAAAAAAAAAAAAGGTCTGGGAAGAGGCTTTGAAATTTGTGTTTTGGAAAGGCTTCTGGTTATTCTACAACAGTCATATATGAGATCAGCTGCTCTAACTTTAGCACACAGTTCACATCACGTAAAGGATCTCAATTTGCTCTGTGGTAGGCATGGTAACACCCCCAATCACCTCTTTTTGATGCTTTCTGGTTTCAGAATCACAGAAGGCACTGAGGATTTCCAGCCACCCCTGATAGGGGTAAGTGTTCTTTCCTCACTAATCTCTGTGGTTTTCAAAGCTGGGGCTCGGGTTCTCAGGATCCTATGACAGTCAGGTGAAGCCTTCTTGTCATCCTTGGCACATGAGTTTTGAATCTCTCCAGTTTTCTGTGGGGCTTTCAGAGCTGGAGAGAAGGTATGAAGTCTATCAGGCTGAGACCTCTTAGTAGGTGAGGTGATTTCCGAGAGGCTCACTTTTCGTTTACTTCTTCCCGGAGAATCCAACGAGGCCCCTGAATCCTGCTGGGAAATCCTAGTGTTGGGTGTCCTAGGGAAACCTAATCCCAAGAGAAATCACCACAGACAATGTATGAATTTTATAATGAGCACTATTAACACCCTCAATCTCGTTCTAGCTAAATTCACCCACTGAAGTTACACAAAGACATGAGTTGTCCATATTTTTAATTATTCCCTGCTTTCTTCCTCAGGCCAGGTAGCTCTTATTATTTGTCTCTCCTAAATTCCATGGGTGATTTTCCTGGTTAGAACCATAAATCAACCATTAAATCAGCTTTTGAATAGAAATAAATGTTCAGCATTTTCCCTGAAGTAATCTACCAAAAGAGTGGTTCTTAACCAAGGGTGATACTGTAACCCCTCAACCTCCATTCAACAGAATTTGAAAAAATTTCTATCGGTAGCTGCTGTTCAATAACACGGAGGCCTAGATTCTTCTTAACTCAGATTACATCTACCCATAGAGATGAGATGGATCCCTGGGGGCAATCAAATGGGTTCTGTGAACACACGGACCCTCTTTTGGATTTGCCCCTTACCATGACCCAAGGTGCCAGGAACCCAGCCATTCATTCAGATATCAACAGAGCTGTAAAAATGGCAGGGTATGTGCCAGGTGATAGGAGAAAACAAAAACTGAATGAGACTCAATCCTGTTCCCCATTCACAGGATGCTCTAGTCTAACTAGGGAGATGACACACATAAATGTCTATAATATGAAGTAAAATCATTCTAAAGCACCTAAGTCCTAATAAATATGGCTTTTGAGATAGACCTTGAAAAAAAAAGACAATATTTCAACAGAGATGAAAGGGAAGGGAGGGTGATATAGGGAGAGAACAGAGGAGATGGACGTGAGCCAAGACAACAAGGCAGGAAAGCACTGGGCACGGGGGAATTCGCTTTAGTCACAGCACATGGTTATGTTGGGAACAGTTGCAGGTAAGGTGAAGAAAGCCATTTACACCTGTGTGGTGAATATCAGAGTAACTCATGTCTAGATTAATATATAAATGTTCTGGGGTCCTGGTCTCCCTCATACCTCATTTCCCCATCCTTCTGTTAAAAACAATTTATCTAAAAATTTTTCATCATATTCCCTTTCCTCTAATTATGTAACTATGTCAAGTCTAAACTTCTTACCCTGTCAAGGTCCTGCAAATTCAACAGTCAAAAAATACTGTCATTTATTTCTAAATGGTGATGTTGCTAATTATTTCTTTAGTAATCTTCTGGTATTTCCCAAATGTTTTACATATTTATACTCAGCTCCTAAATATACACCGTACTAAGAAGCTACCAAGCACACAAATAACTTATGCCCAACAAACTTGGCATATACGCAAAGAATTCAGAAGGATTAATGACACATAATAGGATGAGCTCTCAGAACTGCCATGAAGTGGCTTCAAAACATTAGAAGTGAAAAAAGTAAGATGAAAAGGATATATCCAATATGCTACTCTACTGGATAAAAAAAAAATTGTATGTATGTTTCAGTATATGCTTGTGTGTGTGTATCTGTTTTTAAAAAAAAAACAGAAAAAATAAATCAGAAACTAATAAAGTTGATTACCTACAAAAGATGGAATAGAAACAGGGTATAAGGGCAAAGAAAGGAATGGGTCTTTTCTTTTTTTTTTTTTTTTTAAATTTTTTTTTTTATTTATTTCTAGGAGAGAGAGAGAGAGAGAGCGTGAGCAGGGGAGGGTCAGAGAGAGAGGGAGTCACAGACTCTGAAACAGGCTCCAGGCTCTGAGCTGGCAGTCAGCACAGAGCCCGACGCGGGGCTCGAACCCACGAACCGCGAGATCATGACCCAAGCGAAAGTCGGACGCTTAACCGACTAAGCCACCCAGGCGCCCCGGAATGGGTCTTTTCTGATTATACTTGTTTTAAATAGTTTTGACTCTTATTTTATTGTTTTGCCTGCTTAAAAACATTAATCAAAGGTGGGAAAGACACTAAAATTAAACAGAAATAAAAGAACCTCACTACACATCACCAATAATATAACCATCAGAGGAAAAACAAAAACAAAAACAAAAACAAAATAACTTTACTCCCTCACTGGGATATATTCTAAAGGCATAAAGAACTGCAAATAAATTTTGAACTTTGGTTGTTAACTACTGGTAGTAGTACTGGTATAGCAACTGTGAAATTACTTTGTACCAGGATTGCTCCTGAGAACCAGGGCTCTTCTTAAAGAAGAGAGATACAACTATGGAATATGGGAAGGTAAGGAAGTACCTTGTGGTACAGATTAAAAGTATCAGTATGAATTCAAGAGTTTTAAAATACATATTTCTGGGGTGCCTCAGTGTCTGACTTCAGTTCAGGTCATGATCTCACGGTTCATGGGTTCGAGCCCTGCATCAGGCTCTGTGCTGACAGCTAGCTCAGAGCCTGGAGCCTGTCTTCAGATTCTAGATCTCCCTCTCTCTCTGACCCTCCCCTGCTCATGCTGTCTCTCTCTCTCTCTCTGAAATAAATAAAACATTAAAAAAGTAATAAAATAAAATACAATACATATTTCTTGCCTCTTCCACTAGGATCTAAAAAAAATGTCATCCTAATAGCAAAGCTTTGGAAGATATAGGGCTCAGCATTACTAATCATTAGGGAACAATTATGCAACAATGACATCCCTCATATCCATGAGGCTGGCTACTATAAAAACACAGAAAACACTGAGTGTTGTTAAGGATGTGGGGGAAATTGGAACCTTTGTGCACTGTTGATGAAAATGTAAAATGATGCAGCTACCATGGAAAACAGTATGGTGGTTCCTAGAAAAATTTAAAAAATACAACATATGACCTAGCAATTCCACTTCTGGGTATATATCCAAAATGAAAGCAGACACTTGAGCAAATATTTATATACCCATGTTCAAAGCAATAATACAATAGCCAGAAGGTAAAAGCAACCCAAGTATCTACTGACAGATAAATGGATAATCAAAATGTGGTACATATGTACTATAGACTATTATTCAGCCTTAAAAAGAAAGGAAATTTTACCTCAAATAGTCAAAGCAATCTTGAGAAAGAACAACAAAGCTGGAGGCATCACACTCCCTGATTTCAAACTATATTACAAACCTACAGTAATCAAAACAGTAGGGTACTGGCATAAAAACATACACATAGATCTATGGTACAGAATAGAGAGCCCCCAAATACACTCACACACAGTCAATTAATTTACAAAAAAGGAGCCAAGAATATACAGTGTGGAAAAGATAGTCTGTTCAATAAATGGTACTGGGAAAACTGGAGAGCCACATGCAAAAAATGAAATGGGACCCTATCTTCCACCATACACAAAATTCAATGCAAAATAGACTAAATAATTGAGTGTAGACCTGAAACCATAAAATTCCTAGAAGAAAACACAGATGGTAAGCTCTAAGACATTGGTCTTAGAGACGATTTTTTGGATCTGAAACCAAAGCAAAGACAACAAAGCAAAAATAAACAAATGAAACTACATCAAACCAAAAAGTTTCTGCATCAACGAAACGAAAAGGCAAATTTATGAGTGGAAGAAAAATATTTACAAATCATTTACCGAAGAAGGGGTTAATATCCAAAAAAAATACAAAAAACTCCTATAACTCAAAAGCAAAAAACAAACAATCTGATTAAAAAATGGCCAAAAGATCTGAATAGATATTTTTCCAAAGAAGACATACAGATGGCCAACAGGTACATGGAAAGATGCTCAATATCACTCATCATCAGGGAAATGCAAATCAAAATCACCACAAGACAACACCTTATTCCCGTCAGAATGGCTATTCAAAAAGACAAGTATTGGTGAGGATATGGAAGAAAAGAAACCCTTATGCACTCTTGGCAGGAATGTAAATTGGTATAACCACTGTGGAAAACAGTATGGAGGTTCTTCAAAAAATTAAACAAATATCATACAATTCAGTAATTCTACTTTTGTATATTTATCTGAAGAAAAGGAAAATACTAACTTGAAAAGATAAGTGCACCCCCATGCAGTACTAGATACTATAGTCAAGATATGGGAGCAACTTAAGTATCCATCAATGAATGAATAGATAAAGATATAGACATATAAACACACACATACACACAGAGGAATATTTTCCAGCCAAAAAAGGAATAAAATCCTGCCGTTTGCAACAACGTGGATGGACCTTCAGGGCTTCACACTAAGTGAAATAAGTCAGAGAGAGAAAGACAAATATTATATGACCTCACTTATATGTGGACTCCAAATTTAAAAAGGTGAAAAAACAAAAAACGAGCTCATAGACAGAGAACAGATTGGTGATCACCAAAGTCAGGGTATGGTGAAATGGATGAAGGAGGTCAAAATATACTAACCTAAGTCATAAGGATACAGTGTACATGGAGATATAATGGCAACTATTGTTAAGAATACAGTCATTGCATATCTGAAAGTTGGTAAGAGAGTAAATCTTAAAAAGTTCTCATCTCAAGAAAAACTATTTGAACCATGAATGGTGACAGATGTTAACAAATCATTATGTTGTATACCTGAAACTAATATAATACTATGTTAATCACATCTCAATTTCTTATAAAGAAGGAAAACTTGACACATGCTACACACGGATGATCCCTGAGGACATTATGCTAATTTAAACCAGTCAGAAAAGGGTAAATTTTGTACGATTCCACTTATATGCGGTATCTAGAGTAGTCAAATTCAGGAAAAGAAAACAGAACAGTGGTAGTTGCCCAGGGATGGTGGATGGGGGAAATGGGAGTTACTGTCATTAGAGTAATGACAGTTTCAGTTTTAGAAGATGATGGTTGCACAAAACCATAAATGTACATAATGCCATTTAACTGTACACTTAAAAATGACTAAAATGGTACATTTTATGTTATGTATGTTTCAACATGTGTTCAATCAGTACCTGGCCCACTGCTCAATACTATTGCAGTAACTCAATACTACAGCATGAGTTAGTATTTTATCACATTCCTTTAATCTCAATATTGCCCACCATGACCCATCTCACACTTACTTACCATTGAGCTCCAGTCTCTTCTTTGCTCTAGGGGTGACAGGATGGGAAGGAGTTCGGCGAGATTTGGAGGTAGAGTGCCTTGATTCAATCCTTTTGATTGCATGCTCTGCTGTGGTCCTAGAAGGGCTTTCTATGCTCTTAGTCTTGGTTCCCACAGGCTTCTGGCTCCTCGGGCTGCCTTCTTGTAGCTTATCAAACTCTGCAAATAGTTCTGGGGATAGTGGTCTGAATACCTTCTCATTCCAAGACAGTTTCACAAAGAGTGTCTTCTCATCTTTCAGATCCATAGGTATCACTTCATCTGGGCCTAAAGCTACTACCTAAATTTAGGAAGTACAGGTGAATAGGAAGAAATGTGAACCAAATGAGCCAAGGAATCCTTCATGAGAGCCATGATTAAAAATCATTTAATCTGTATCCTTACTTGTAATGTTACTCTTCCAAACTAAAGAGGCACAGACACGGCATAGCAAATTTCCAGACTCCTGGCTGATACTCCAACCTCAAGCTATTTTTCCCCCAGTCCAATCTACTCAATCATGTCAAATTTCCCCACAACAACTTCTGTAAAGACGCTTCCCCGCTCAAGCCCATAACTCCCAGCTCTAGCAAGATCTAATTATTAAACTGGTTTTTGGTACCTTCTAAAATCCGGACCACCTCTACCTCCTGAGTGTTCAGTACTCTTTCAAATGGCCTTCCATCACTATTTCAGCTTGGTTTGTCACAGCCCTGCTTTCCCCCCAGCTCCCATCATGTTCCTGCCTAAATACCTTCTTCCCACTCTGCCTTTCAAAACTGACCCATTTTGCTACTTCAACTTCTACATCTCCCTTTTACTCCTTTACTCTTTTAACTCCAGAGACAAATTATTTTGAGGCATATGTTATGCTGGGCTCATAGACTGGAAAAAAAAAATCAGACTATGGTCATGTCATATCTAAGTCTCTCTGCCCTACCATTAAACCAAATACTTAATCACCATGAGACCATTAGTTCATATCATGATCTAATCCCATTTTAGGGACCTGAAGTAGCTCAAAAAAGAACCTGTATCTTTGTTTCCAAACCAGTGTCTCAATTCATTCTACAGCTCATTGGAACCTGATTTATCACAAAATCTCATAAAACAAATTTGCCCTAAGCAGCTAACACTCTTGTACTGATCTACTCAAGGTGAAGTCCTCATTTAAGCAAGTGTATTCAGCCTTGCAATGTTTTATGTCTGCCACAATCACAGCTAAATATAATTTCCCACTGAGACACATTTGCTAACTCCTGCTCATCCCTCAGGTCACAACCTAAATGTCACTTCCTCCAGGAGGCTCCTAACACACGGTAAGTGCTCTCAGTAAATAATTGTTGAGATGAAATAGGCAGGCAAGCAGACAAGATGACAAACAGGAAACATGCATTTCCAAGGGGTAAATTAAAGCCAGTAATATTTCTGAGGTCATGCAGTTTAGGCGGCAGCCAGAAATAAGCTTCAAGATAGAACTGAGTGTCAAGGCATCACCCACCTGCACATGGCCAATGATGGTCTCAGCACTAATGTTGCTGTTACAGGCGGGGTAATCATACCAGAATATCTCCTGTGCTGCAGGCTTCCGGCCCAGCAAATGCCGTTTACTGACAGGCACTTCACAGAATCTGATAAACCACTGGACTCGAGCACGTTTCTTGGAATAAGGTTCAGAATCTAGAAGGGATAGGTGAAAAAGGAAAGGTTAAGAAAATGCAAGAACATTTTATTAAACACATCCTATGTGCCAGACACTGTACTTATCATTGACACTAGTTGAGTAACATATTATTTTTAATCCTCACATTAACCCTACAAGACAGGTGCTATGGCTATTTCCTTTTTATAGGTAAAGTAATCAAGTTACAGGGACCTTATGTAATTTGTCAAAGGTCACAGGACCATCCAGCAATAATCTGACTCCACCAGCATCCATGTCCTTCTCACTTTCTTCCACTCCCTAATAAGGCTATCAGTCATCAAACAAGTTACAAAAGGCATTTGAGAGGATCAATTCTAAACACAGGCACTGAACAATCTGGCAAATCAGGGGGGATTATAAAGAAAGAAAGAAACCACCAAAAATAGCAAAACAAAAAAAAAATTGTGGCAAAAATTAGAGCATCAGCCGCTGAGGTGACTTCTAGTAAACACATGCTTGCAAATTTTAGCTTTATCATTATAATATACATGAACATCAGCATCAGGTCCAAGTGAAAGGACATACACAATCACTATTGCCACCATCATCATCGCCTCATCTCTTCAGAGACAGACAGAAGCCACCCAATGGAGCACCACAAAAAGATTCTAAAATCTATACACAAAGGCCCATAATTCAAATACAAAAGCCCACAGTGCCGATGTGCTCCCCCTGGTGGATGTTAGTTTGATGAGGTTTTCTTCCACACTTGTCAAATAAACTTCCTATCTCTATAATGTACATCTTTATCCACTCACTGTATCAGTTCTTTTTTAGGCATACAAACTACCTCAGGAATAACTACCCTGTCATTTACCACCTAGCTTTTGGAAGACATGATTTTATGTAGTTTCTAATTGCTATCTTTCTTTTTCTTTTTGTTATTTTAAAGTTTATTTATTTTTTAGAGAGATAGAGAACCAGCCAGGGAGGGGCAGAGAGAGAGGGACAGAGGATCTGAAGAGGGACTTGTGCTGATAGCAGAGAACTTGATGCAAGGCTTGAACTCACGAACCATGAGATCATGACCTGAGCCAAAGTTGGAAGCTTAACCTGACTGAGCTACCCAGGCACCCCTGCTATCTTTCTTTTTAAATTCCCCTTTTGGAACTTTGCCCCATTCCCACCTTTCTGCACTCTTCCCTGCTTTGCAGAGGGTTAAAAGCTCAGAAAATCAGTTGAGGGCTGTGAGTGTGGACATACAGCCTCTGGCTAACTCTACTTTCTCTTTTGTTCCTCTAGAATTAGGGGCATTAATGGCTTTCTGCACTTACTGATCTCTGGGAAATACTACCTTTTGTCCTTCCAGCCTTTTTAACACTTATAAACAAGTCCCTATGGGTAAAACTAAAGATTTTTTTGTTTTCCTGATTGAACATCAACTGATATACCTTTCCAATCCAACTTACCTCCTCCCTTGTAAGAAATAAAAATAAAAAAGTTACATTTGCAAAATTCATCACTAATTTCCTCATGCTAAAATTAAAGGACACTGGGGCACCTGGGTGGCCCAGTTGGTTAGGCATCTGGCTTCCGCTCAGGTCACGATCTCGCAGCTCATGAGTTCAAGCCCTGCAATGAGGCCTGGAGCCTGCTTTGGATTCTATGTCTCCCCCTCTCTCTGCCCATGCTCACTCTCTCTCTCTCTCTGTCTCTCAAAAATAAACATTAAATATTTTTTTAATTAAATTTAGAAGAAACATTGGTATCACAGTACAAATCACCTATTTTTTTCCTTCCCCCGTCTTCCTAAATTCATACTTTATCCAAAACTGCCTTAAGGATCATTTTTACCCACTCTTAAAAATAATAGAAAAGCTAAATTCTTGAACCCTGCCAATCCCATTTTTACCCAGTACTGCTCTAGTGAGTAAAAAAGTTTACTAGATGTAAGAGGGTACAGCTAGTACTTAAGTGATCCTACCTCAGAATCTAGGGTTCACACCCTATATACTGCTATGAACAGAGAAATCAGCGATCAGAAACCTTGCAGCTCCCAATCATTCATGATAAGGAATGGTTCTCATTCCAGCCCCAAACTCACCATCTTCAAACAACTCAACCAATTTAGCAACATATGGATTTTCATCATCATCCCCTTCAATCAACACGAACTGTCCAACTTGAATGTGAATCTCAGTCAAACCACCTTCTATTTTGACTCTCATTTCTCTAGGAAGGAGAGAAACATGTTAGGAAATCACTTAGAGTGGGCCACCTCTTCTGACCCTCTGGGCACAGATGAAAATGCTCTCCAACTGGAAAATTCCCTAAATAGTTTCTCTTTGATGACCAGTTCTCCTATTAGAAAACCAATTCACCCCGTAAAGTCATGTGTAGGAAGAGATGAAATGGGTAGAATTGTTTCAGTGTGAATGATTAATCCAGAGGCCTTACTATGAACCCTAACCTCTCTGTTATTGACAAAGAAAAAAGACTTCCCAAGCATGAAAGCTGCCCACTAACAGCATCAAATTTTTCAGAGACCTCTAGGGCTGAGAGGACATCTAAACAACATCAAACACTACCCTGTTATTATGCAGAAATACACAGAACCCACCTTAAATAGATATAACATTATCATATATACCAAATTTTATTAATGACATGTCTTCCTCGGTCACTGTTTTATTTATTCATCTTACACCAAACAAAACCCTTCCTTATAATCCATTCATATTTACAGTCCCTCAATTCTCAATCTGTAGTAACTAGAACAGGCTGGATACAAGTTATTAACAGTTTAGTGTAGAAAAGCTATTATTTCCAGAACACTCAACAGAGTCCATCACTTACTTGTAGATGTGGTAGTGTAGTTTTTGATCCAACAATGGCCTGCCAACCCACGAATAAGTTTGTCTGGTCTTCAGCCTTGTAGAGTAGTACGCCATGGCTCCTATGTAAAAGTCACTAACTCTGAGTTAACAGGACAATGCTCTCATGGACTCTAGCACACAGTTCCTCACTTCAGTGAGTTCAGCCTACTCTTCTGGCCCCCTACTACATTTTAGATTTAGAAAAGATTTTCTTTGAGGAAAAAGTCAAGCTCTACACAAACTAAACACAGTCTTCATAGTATTGATACTCTTTAGTATCATCTGCGTATGTCTTGTACTATGCCTTCTCTCTTCCTATGCACGGTCAATATGTAAGAAAGGAAACTACAAATATTGAGAAATACCTATTAGCTACAATGCACAATGATAGGTATTAAACATTCAACAACTCAACACTAAAGGCAGTGATACAATGGTTGTAAGCATCTTCATAATACTTATAATCTAGATAGAGATAAAATATAAATGCACTGAAGGACAACTAATAGTATGAAGAGCCAAGTGAAAGAGCCAGAGGGACTACTGCAAGTTAGAGAACCAGGTCTTAAGGCTGTTGAGGTAGCAAAGGCTTCCTACAGGGGTTTTCAGAACTGAATACTGAATAGTAAGTAACTCTTGATAAGATAAAATTAAATGAGGGATTCTAAGGGATGGAGGGAAAAACATACAAGAGGCATTTAGGGAAATGATAATGGGTTTTATCAAGTGTATCCTCACACTTATATTAAAGACAAAAACAAAACCTCTCTGACAGCTGAAAGGAGTCCTTCCTTTTACATCGGACAGACACTAGCTATAAGCCATGTGAACAGGTGAAAAGAAATGCTTCTATTAAAGTACACAGGGAAAAAAAGAGACACTTTTACTGACGAAAACAAAAATGTGAATGAAAAATCCAAGGATATCTAACAATCCTCTTTACAATTTGAAAGCTGCAATCTATTAGTCCTAATAATAATGCCAATCTACTATTTTAAGTTTAAGTAATTAAGATAATAAATCTTTCCTCTAAATTCAATGCTTTTTTTATGAAACTAAAATTTGACAAAACCAGGGCAAAAAAAAAATTTTTTTTAATCCTTCTGACAGAATTATTCTGAATTACTGATGGACCAATAATTTCAGTCTGTGTTGAAAACAACAGAATTATAATAGCATAGATACATCCTGATTAAACAAGATGGTTTCCTAAAGTTCAGTAGCATGTCCTATATTCTACTTGGGAACATTCTGACCTATAAGATTTTCAGCTTTTAAAAAAGGTATTTTTTATGGGCACCTGGATAGCTCAGTTGGTTAAACCTCTGACTTCAGCTGAGGTCATGATCTCACAATCCATGAGTTGCGAGTCCTGCATCAGGCTCTCTGCTGTCAGATGGCCCATTTGGGATCCTCTGTCTCCCCCTCTCTCTGCCCCTCCCTTGCTCACGCTCTCTTTTTCTCAAAAATAAACATTAAAAAAAAAGAACATTTAAAAAAATAAATAAATTAGAAAAAATAAAAAAGGTATTTTTTCGTATACTTTGAGGAAACTAATTAGCAAAAAGATACTAAGTAAGTCATTAGTAAATACATAGCTTACAAATGATGCCTAAATAATTGCTCTTAAGAACATTCAGGATACTAGGGGCGCCTGGGTGGCTTAGTCGGTTAAGCGTCCGACTTTCGCTTGGGTCATGATCTCGCGGTTCGTGGGTTCGAGCCCCGCATTGGGCTCTGTGCTGACTGCCAGCTCGGAGCCTGGAGCCTGTTTCAGAGTCTGTGACTCCCTCTCTCTCTGACCCTCCCCTGCTCATGCTGTCTCTCTCTCTCTCCTAGACATAAATAAAACATTAAAAAAATTAAAAAAAAAAAAAAGAACATTAAGGATACTACATACTTCACACATAGGACTATTCAAATCAATCTAATTTTAATTAAGTACATCACAGAAATGAATAGCAAAGATTGATGAGTAAAAACAAGTAGACTTGTGCTCAAATAAAAAATGAATGTGAATTCATTATATCTAATAATCTTTTGGTAAAAATTAGCAAAATGGTTTGAATCACAATAAATGTTCAAGGAAATAGAGAGCACTAACTTACCTTACAATATGTGTTCCTTTTAATGGATGATCGAACACAGAACTGTCAATAGTAAACTTGGAACTTTTCACCTTTCCACAATGCAATCAGGCAAAATAAGCTAGAGATAACAAAAGGTGCAAATAAATTACAGATCTCACTAAACTCTGCCATTAAACAAAAAAGACTGGAATATCACTTGAGAGTGCTTTGCAGCAAACTGGTCAATCTCCCAGAAAACTTTCTATAATTCCCGAATAATCTAAGCATAGAATAAATCACCTGATTTGTCACTTTGACTATGATATTTGACTATACTGAAACAACATTCTCATTTTTTCAATCCCCAAATTGGCAAACAGAAGGACAACCACCTATAAGGTACTCCTGTATACCTAAGGGAATCAAATCCAAGCTCTCAGCTTTTTAAAATACAGATAGTATTTTAGCTTACTAGAGCAGACATCCTCCTTCAAAAACCAATCCAAGATAATATTTAACATTCCCTTTCTAGGAGATCGTGAGCTATAATTAATGAGACCAGTATGTGAGGTGTCTGGGTGCTTGGGAGAGAGAGCCTGCTTGGGACTCTCTCTCTCTCTCCTTCTCTTTCTGTCCCTCCCCACCTCAAAAAATAAAAAAATAAAAAATAAATGAGACCAGTATATGGACACATATGTACAAGGGTGGGTGATTACCCTAGGCTGAACAAGCAGGGATATCAGAAGAAAGACTGTTGGGGCTTGGACACATAACCTGCCTCATACTAGTCTACCACTACGCTTCAGGCCTGATTTTCCAGACTTTAAACAGATCAAGGTTGTTGGTGTCCTTGTACATTTGCTGTTCTCTCTTCTTGCATATCTTTGCAGGGATGGCTCAGGTCTCAGCCGCAATCAAACTTTCTCAGACAGGCCTTCACTGATATCCAATGGAAAGTTACCCTCTCGCTCCCTTATACTGTCCTTCATGTTTGATTACACCACCCTATGATCAAAGCAATAACCACCATGATACTTTCTTATTTATTGTACCTCCTACATTAAAATGTTAACTTCCAGGGGTGCCTGGGTGACTCAGTTGGTAAAGCATCTGGCTCTTGATTTTGGCTCAGTTCATCAATCTCATGGATTCATGAGTTCAAGCCCCACATCAGGCTCTGTGCTGATGGCAGTGAGCCTGCTTGGGATTCTCCCTCTCTTTCTGCCTCTCCCCTGCTCACACTCTGTCTCTCTCAAAATAAATAAATAAACTTAAAAAATCATTAGTGTCAATCAATACCAAATGTGGTATGGACAGAGAACAGCCAGAATTCTCATACACTACTGAAGGCATGTAAATTGGTAAAAACGCTTTGGAAACCTGAACATATGAACATCGTATGGCCCAGCAATTCCAACAGAATATATCTAATAGAAAAACATACAAACCATCAAAAGACATGAACCAGAATATTCATAGCAGTACTACACAGTAATGAAATTCAACTATAACTGAACACATGGGGAAAATCTCACAAAATAACAATGAACTAAAGAAATCAGACACCAAAAAAAATGCTATATTGATTCCATTCATATAAAGTTCAAAAATAGGTAAAAGTAACCTATGGCATTAGAAGTCGGAATAGAAGAGGGGCGCCTGGGTGGCTTAGTCGGTTAAGCGTCCGACTTTCGCTTGGGTCATGATCTCGTGGTTCCTGGGTTCGAGCCCCGTGTCGGGCTCTGTGCTGACCGCCAGCTCAGAGCCTGGAGCCTATTTCAGAGTCTGTGTCTCCCTCTCTCTCTGACCCTCCCCTGCTCATGCTGTCTCTCTCTCCTAGAAATAAATAAAAAAAAAATTAAAAAAAAAAAAAGAAGTCGGAATAGAAGATAACCTAGGTGACTGAAAGGGAGCATGGTGGGGAAGTGGGATGTTTCTGGGACACGGGTCATGTTTCTTGATCTGCATGCTGGTTGCACAGCTATGTTCTCTTTAAGAAAATTCATTGACCTATATATTTATGATATGTGCACTTGTCTGTAAATAGTTATTTTCAATGAAAAGTTCAAAAAATTAATGGAGAGTCCATCTAAAGAGGCAGAATAAGATGTCAAGCCTCTTTAAACCATTGTAAGAAAGTTATCACACTTTCTTACCTTATGGCCCAGCATTTCATCTCACCCACCACCAGTAGAGAGATCACCCAAAAGGGGTGGTAAATGAAGTGGAAAGGCAGGTCTGACTTGGTCTAGCAAAGGCTTTGGCTTCTAGAAGATACCCACAACAGGCTCTTAATGTTGCAGATACCAGAAATCAGGAACATACACACCACCCAGTGCGAGGTGCCACACCCAAGGAAAACATAAGGGAGTTATGGTTGCAGTAGAAATGATAGCAGATACATATTGAGCCATTATGATAGAAGGTGGAGCCAAAACTCTTTATACATTTATCTCATTTAATCCTCAAAATAATTCTAGAACAATGGTAGTACATACTAAGTGCAGAGTGTACTCAATAATAAATATTTGCTGAATGAAAGGTAGGTGCTATTAGCCCTTCAAAATGATTAACTTGTTCTGGGTGGCTTGATCAGTTAAGCATTAGACTTCAGCTCAGGTCATGATCTCACGATTCGTGGGTTTGAGCCCTGCCAAGTTGGGCTGGGCTGACAGCTCAGAGCTTCAATTCTGTGTCTTTCTCTCTCTGCCCCTCCCCCACTCACGCTCTCTCTCAAAAAATGAATGTTTAAAAATTGTTTTTAATGATTAACTCGTCCCAATGTTACAGAGGATGGCAAAGCCTTAATTAGAACCCTGAGCAGCCAGATTCCAATAAACTCTAAACCACTTCACTTTACAACACCTGTGTGAAAGTGGATAGATACTCTTAATACTTAGAACTTGTTTCTTGTGCTTACTACAACAAGTCAGGCTTCCCAGCCACTAACTGGGAAGTCAAATGTTTCTCAATTTTCTTACCCACAAATTGGGGATAATAATAGAATCTTCCTTCTATTCAACTAATATTTATTATTCACCCATTGCATGCCAGACCCTATTCTAGAATTATGTGAGAAAATGTAAAAATGGTAAAATCACTTCCCCACTCCCTTAATTCCTTGCATTTATTTTTAAGAGACAGTGGTTGTTGTTTTTTTTTTTTAATAATTTGATGAACATTATGAAACCGCATACAACTCACACAAAATTTTGCTTTTACTTTCAGGGGATTCAAAAGCCTTCTAACATACACATATTGCCCTCTATTACATTAAAAACTGTTGCAGAAGGACTTGGTAAACTATGCTCTCACATCCAAAACCTCCGTTGGCATTCACAAGTACCCAAAAACAGCACAGAAGAAGGTATCACTTTTACAGACAACTAAAAGCAAAAACTGACACATCTAATCATTGTAGTTTTGCAGATAGTAGCCCCGGATAGGAATCTTACATCTCATGTCTCTAAGTCCAGTGCTTTTTCCAACTGTGAAAACATAAGGCCTTTCTATTCTGGGGTTAGCCTAGTGAAGTAAAAGACATGCCATTGGACTCCTAGAAAGTAGATGGATGAGAGTCCAGCAGTTAAGAGCAGCTCATCTGGAGGTAAACAAAAGATATGGTTAGGAGACCAGGCTTCTTACTCACAAAAAGCTCAATTGCTACATCCGTAAAATGGGGTCATAACTTCTGCTGCTTTGCCTTCTCTGTCGTGCTTGGTTCACGATGGCTCAAAGGAGAAAAGATGCAAATGCAGCACAAGGGCAAAACCGATAGAAGATATGGTTAAGATTATTAAATGAGAATCTCTGGGCGCTGCGGCCAGGAATGCTTACGCTTTTCTGCCGTTGGGTTCCGGTTTCCCCAACTGCAAACTCTCCGTCCCTGATGGAGGGGGAAGCCTTTTACAAATCGGAATGTGGAAAAGAATGCTCCTAATGGGCTTAGAACTTAAAAGGCGCTTAATTAATATCTGCTGAATAAATCAATGATTGAGTGCGTCCACAGAGAAAAACTTCCGCAGTCTCCCCGGCTCAGTTCCCCCTCCAGCCCCAGAACTCCACACTCACCAGGCGCCTAGGCCCTCCGCTCCCACCGTCTCCGCTTCAGGAGCTCGCGGAGCCGCAGCAATTCTAACCTGCCCCAGCTGGATCCTCTTAAACCCACTGGCCGCTCGCCGGAGGCAAAGCAGAGGCCTAGCTAGGAAATGAAAGAAGATGGAGAAAAGAAATCTTCGCGCCAAACGTCGTGGCCCCGCCCCCAAGCTGTCCATACGTTCAGACACCAACCAGTCCTCCAGCCCCGCCCACCTAGGCCGGGATGCAAGCCGTTCGTCCGCAAACGCGCAGCAGCCATCTTTGATTCGGTCGGCGACGCTGTTAAGCAGAAAGAAGTTCCTTCTCTTGCAGCATTTCCGGTATCAAGATGGTGGCCTCAGCTGTTTAGAGACTTCCTCAACCCCTCTGTGTCACTTTGTGGATTTTTTAACCTGGATGTGACGCATTTAAGGAACCGACGGAAGTAGAGCCGAAGGAGTTCTAAAATGGCGAACCGTACGGTGAAGGATGCGCACAGCATCCACGGCACCAATCCTCAGTATCTGGTGGAGAAGATCATTCGGACACGAATCTACGAGTCTAAGTACTGGAAAGAGGAGTGCTTTGGCCTGACAGGTGAGCGAGAGGGCGCGAACCCTTTTCCGCCGCCGTGTGGCCCAGGTCTCCTGACTTGGCGCCTGTACGACTGGCCAAGGAGGTGAAACATAGGGGAATCTGTCACTCGTTCAGAAAAATCTGAGCGCCTGTTATGTACACAGTTTTGTGTTTATCTCTGGGGACACTTGTGAGTCTGCTAGCGCTTTATTCCGAGGGCTGTCTGACTTGGATTCTATGGGCCTTTCCATATTTAATAATAATCTGCTGAGTTCTCAAACATTTGTTGAGCTTGGGGACCCTAAGGTTCTTAAAGGAACGTTAAATACCTGATACCCAATTCATGGTCTTACTGTTCCTAAATCTGGACCATTTGCAGTATTTCCACGCTCGGATCCTAATATAAATATCAGTTCTTCAGAGAACTGGTAGTCTTTAAGTCTTTGAATTCTGGCTCATTTTAGTAGCCCTGTTGCCCAGTGAACCATGGCTTCTTCTATTATAAAATGAGTTTAATAATTCAAAGGGTTTTTCTAAGGGCTGAATGCAACAGTGTACAGAAAGTATTGGGGTACCTGGGTGGCTCGGTTGGTTAAGCTTTCCACTCGGCTCAGATCATGACCTCACGGTTCCTGGGTTCGAGCCACACATCGCGCTCTGAGCTGACAGTGCAGAGCTTGCTTGAGATTCTCTCTCCCTCCCTCTGCCTATGACCCTTCCCCACTCGCCCTTTCTCAAAATAAATAAACTTTAAAAAATAATGTACAAAAAAATTATTTGGTATAGGGGTGCCTGGGTGGTTCAGTGGTTAAGCTTACCACCCTTGGTTTCCATTCAGGTCATGATCCCAGGGTTGATGGGATGGATCCCCTGCCTTAGGTTCTTCTGCTGTCAGCTGAGAGCCTGCTTGGGACTTTCTCTCCCTCTTTGTCCCTCCCTCACCCAAGTGCTCCCGCGGTGTGTGTGCTTTCTTTCTCTCATTCTCTCTCTCTCTCAATAAACTTAAAAAAAAAAAAAAAGTATGGTTACAGGTAATATATTTTAAGAAGTATTCAGCAGTTGTAATGGTGATGCTAGTTGTTGCCTCTGCCATTACTGTTAAGTCCACGTATGCCATTGCTGTTGCCACCACTTCTGTGTGTCCATGGACAAGTCATTGTTTCTCTGAGTCGCTGTTAAATTTTGGAGTCATGTCAATTTTGGGGCCTTTTCTCATTACATAATTCTCTCCATGGATGATCTCCACACTGTAGTTCATCTTATATGTAGATGCCTTCAAATTTATCTCTTCCTCTGAGATCTAAATCTCTTGATTCCAAAACATGCCAACTCAGTATGTCCAAAAGTAAACTCATGATCTGTTTTCCCCCAACACCAAGATTATGTTTCCATCATATAATTTTATGTATCCTGCATCTTCTTTCAACTATTCATCACAATTTCAATTACTTTTCAATGCTTTCTGCCTTGCCAGACTGTAAATTCTGTAAAAATAGTAATTTTGTCCTTCTACTTTATCCCTCTACCTGTATCTCTAGTATGTAGCATCTGGCCATAAGTTGTCAGCTTTAATGTTGAATGAATTAATACAGAGTTTATCCTAAAGGAACTTGGAATTTGATTTATGAGACATTAATGGTGTCTCTCATATTATTTGCTTTGTGTCAGGTAGGCGTTAACATTTGTTTCGTCCATTTGATTCTCACTGTAGCCCTTAAACTTTGTACCTTTATTATTCAGATTGGAACTGAGAGGTTAAAAAAGAAAATGACTTGCCCTAGTTCACACAGCCTTTGATTTTGAAAACACTTGTGAAAGATTATTATCCCCATTCTGTAGATGACAGTTACTCAGGCTCATGTAATTAAAGAGTGGTTTGTTGTTATTTAACTCCTAATCTGGCATTTTTTCGCCAAACATAATGGTGACAAGCATGGACTCTTAGAATGCTTACATGTAAGTCCAGGCCCTGCTACTCTCTGGCTGTGGACCTTGAGCAAGTCACTTTAACCTTTCTTAGCCCTCATTTTCTTTAGCTGAAAACAGCTTCAGTTCAGGAACTTTGGAGCTTGTGAAGATTAAGTGAGATTATATGAAATGCTTAGCAGAGTATCTTGCATATAATGACCCTTCAGTGTATAATGGCTGCTGTTGTTAATATTGTTATTAATACATGCTTATTCACCTAATATGAAATTATTGATTAGTATGCAGGAGTACCAAACCTTGAACCAACTTCTCTCCACTTCACACCGAGAAAATCTGAGCCTAATGTGTCTGAGATGCCACTTTATTTTCTTTTTGTTTTTGTTTTTAGCTGAACTTGTAGTCGATAAAGCCATGGAGTTGAGGTTTGTGGGTGGTGTCTATGGTGGCAACATAAAGCCAACTCCCTTTCTGTGTTTGACCTTGAAGATGCTTCAGATTCAACCTGAGAAGGATATCATTGTAGAGTTTATCAAAAATGAAGATTTCAAGTGAGTGAAATGTTGACTAGTTAATATAAAAGCTTCAATTTCAGTGGTCCAGAATTTGGCTTTGGTTAAGAAGAGCGAAAGCAATGTATCTTATTTCTACAGAGTTCCACTCTAGGATTTTGCTCCTGAGCTCTTGAGTTTGTATTTTGTTTATTCTGATGGTATTAATCTTCTTTACATTCTTAAATAATAACCCCCAACCCCTCGCCCCTGCCACCCAAAAAGCATTTCACAAGTTCACTGAACATATATTAAGCAGAAGTGAGTGCCTGTATGTTGGTAACACTGGATGTTCAAAGGATGAAGAAAACTGCATTGTGTGGTAGACAAATAGGAAAACCTTCATGTAGATGTAGGTTCATGACCAGACTCTGTTGCTTACTGTGTGTGACCTTGGAGAAGTTACTACATTTTCTGTGCTTTACTTTATTTGTCTGTAAAATGGAGATGAGGATACCGACTCAGGATTGTTATGAGAGTTAAAAACAGAGCTGGGGAGCCTGGGTGGTGCCTGAGCCCTGACTTCAGCTCAGGGCATGATCTCGTGGTTATGGGATAAAGCCCAGTGTCAGGGTCTGCACTAAGTGTGGAACCTGCTTAAGATTCTCTCCCTTCCTCTTCCCTTCTCCCCACTTGTGCATTTTCTCTCTCTCTCTCTGAAATAAAATATAAAAATTTATTTTAAAAAGACAGTGCAGTGCCTTTTGCATCGTAAACATCCCAAAAATGTAAGCTGCTCATACTATTTTATTATTCATTCTCAAGGAGCTCACAAAGTATAAGAGACAGACATAATAGCTTATTATGTGCCACCCTCTATTCTAAGGGAGTTACATATAATCATTTAACCTTCACAACAACCTTATAAAGTTACTACCCCTGTTATACAGGGGAGGAAACCTAGGCACAGAGAAATTAAGTAATTTCCTCAAGATCAAATAGCTAGTAAGTGGCAAAGCTGGCTTCAATGTCCACATTCTTTTGTACTTTATTCTGTTTGTCATATAAAGAAACTGCTGAGTTTGAAATGCCTACTAGTTACTCCAACTGGAGATTTGAGTAGGCAGCTGAATACAGGAAAAAAGAAAAGGAAAATAGCTAACTTCTACTAGGTACTTTCTGTATGCTGTATGCTATGCTTAGCACTTTATACACATTTCTCATTAAATATACCAGGCCAGCAAATTAGGCATTATCGTCTCCATTTTACAAGGGTTGAAAAAGTAAGAAACTTGCCTAAAATAACAAAGTTAGTAAGTTAACTTTGTTAAGTCAGAATGGTAACCCAGATGATTTTGACTTTCTCAGAACCAGCATGCTGTGCTGCCTAGCAACAATTTACATATTCACATCTATGTATATTATTTCTTGTATTGTTAGTAAATGTATCTTATATGTTCTGTTGTTAAATTTAGTATCTGATTTGATTCATACGGTAATCCTGTGAGGTAAATAAATTCTATCTTCATGTTACATAGACTCTGAAAGTTGAGCAACATGTCCCAAGTTCCCACAGCAAGTAAGTGGTAGAATGGGAACTTGACCCCAGGTCTCCATATTTTAAGTATCTTTCTGTTAATCCATGTTACCTCTAAAATTGCGGTTTTCTTGTATGCCAAAGAAGAGAAAGAAATTTTTCATCCACTACTGATATGAAAAAAGGCAGGTGTGAAACTCAGTTTTTTAGGATGGACTGTAGTTTCACTGTACTCTGTCTGTCAGGTATGTCCGCATGTTGGGAGCACTTTACATGAGGCTGACAGGCACTGCAATTGATTGCTACAAGTACCTAGAGCCTCTGTACAACGACTATCGGAAAATCAAGAGCCAGAACCGAAATGGGGGTGAGTACGTTGCCAAGTGTTTCGACCTTCCTCTCTGAACCAGTTTTTATTTCACCAGTATCTCTACCTTCACATTGTAACATACGTTGTGAATGTCCCTCTTCATCCATTACACTACCATCTTCATTCAGCTTCTCTACCTCCTGCATGGAGTATTCCATTAGACTTCCTGTTAGCCTTACCCAGTCTGTCCCTGGCTGCCTACCAACTGCATCTTATGTCAGTCTCAGCCTTGCATCATGCGTTGCTTCCACATGTGCTCCATCCCATAAGATCTACCTTTAGAATGATCTTTGTAAAAGCCTTCGCCAAACCTCCCAGTTAGTTTTCCATATGTTACATCATTACAGTTATTTTTAGTTGTGTCTCTTCTAGTACTTTATTTCACACTGCAGTACAGATTAAGTATATTTATACTTCTATAGGAATCCTCTGAAAACCAGTAAGTATATCCAGTGGGGGCAGCTCCATACATTTTACAAAAAGTTATTTTTTATGGTAGAGTGGGATTCAGGGTAATACGATCAAAATATTTTTCTTCTCACTTAGGGTCATAACAAAAGATTAGGAACATTCGCCTTTCCCTTCTAGATGTAACATTAAGCAGTTGGAAAGTTAAGAATTTGGTATTTTACTTTAAGTTTTATTAACTTGTTAATTTGTTTATTGAATGAATACATATTAAGTACCAGTATCCTGCCAGATTCTGTGCTAATACTGAAAATAATATGGTGAACAAGGTGGATATAGTCATGGCCATCATAGTATTATTTATTATTATACTATATTAAACTAAGATGGGGCTTCTCAACTTATTGACAATTTGATCCAGATGATTCTTTGATGTGGGGAGCTGTCCAGCCCATTGTAGGATGTTTAGCCATAATCCCTGGCCTCTGCCCACTAAGATGCCAGTAGCATCCCCATTAGTTGTGGGTGGCAAAGTCGCCCCTGGTTGAGAACCACTGAACTAAGGTAATGTTTATGATAAGAATCCTGAAA
The DNA here is from genome assembly GCF_003009895.1 of Hyaena hyaena. Classification (NCBI taxonomy): domain Eukaryota; kingdom Metazoa; phylum Chordata; class Mammalia; order Carnivora; family Hyaenidae; genus Hyaena; species Hyaena hyaena. The sequence goes on along the minus strand of NW_024080637.1, from coordinate 8,106,478 downwards.
AGGCTACTGTTTCATTTACCATATAAGATATATGTTCTAGATATATATATATTTTTTTTTTACAAATAGTTTATTGTCAAATTAGTTTCCACAAAACATTCAGTGCTCTTCCCCACAAGTGCCCTCCTCCATGCCCATCCCTCCTCCCCCCCACATCCATCAGTCCTCAGTTTTTGTCATCATTCAAGAGTCTCTCATGGTTTGCCTCTCTCCCTTTCCCCCACCATTTCCGCCCTTCTTCTCCCCCTTGTTCCTCCGTCAAGTTCCTCCTAATCCTCCTATANTTCCTCCGTCAAGTTCCTCCTAATCCTCCTATACGTGCAAACATATGATCTTTGTCCTTCTCTGCCTGACTTATTTCGCTCAGCATAACACCCTCAAGGTCCATCCATGTTGCTACACATGGCCAGATTTCATTCTTTCTCACTGCCATGTAGTATTCCATGGTATAGATAAAACACATCTTCTTGATCCATTCATCTGTTGATGGACACTTAGGCTCCTTCCATGTTTTAGCTATTGTGGAGAGTGCTGCTATGAACATTGAGGTACATGTGCTCCTATGCATCAGCATTTCTGTATCCCTTGGGTAAATTCCTAGCAGTGCTATTGCTGGGTCATTATATGTTCTATATTTAAAAACATAGTGTGTTCACATAAGAATTTGTACTTCAGTTATACGATCTGTTCAAGAACATCACCCCTATACAATTCAGGACTCTTTGTGCTTGCTTTTGTGTTGGGTCTCCTGCTAATTGGGACAGCTTTATTCATCCCTTTATTCCCAGCTCTAAGAAGAGGCCTTTTACATAGATGGCCTCAGTAAAGGTGAACTGAATGAATGACGGTAAGTGGCGATGACAAAGTTATGAATGGCTATAGTTTGAGCCCGGGTTTGTCAGTAATCCCTTCTCTGTAATTGCCCCACTGAAAAGCTTTAGTAATGAATATGCAGGGAAGGGGAGGCTGCAGAGGATTCACACTTTGTATACCAAGTACTCTATATTTTACATATAGAGTCTTAAACTTCTTTTACTTGTTGGCTATATATAAATTTATCTCCAAGTTGCTTGAGCTTATGATTTTTCTTTCAGAGTTTGAACTGATGCATGTAGATGAGTTTATTGATGAACTGCTGCACAGTGAGAGAGTCTGTGATATCATTCTACCTCGGCTACAGGTAAAAGATAAGGTCTCTTATCAAAGTCACCTTTCTGTCCCCAAGACCAGCAGACAGACAAGTACACATAGCATAAAACACTGGAGCTCTAGGATCTCAGGGGTCCTCTTAGTAAGTAATCTTCATATCTATGAAAAAGGGGATTGGGAGTGAGAGGAAAACAGATAAAGTATTTGAAGAGTAGGGCTTTAAAAGTCAGTTAACACAGTAAGACTTGTTTAAAATATTATATGAAGGAAATTGTAGGATATAAAACAGGAGACTCAGGAGTGGTAGACTGAGATCTTAACCCCTTAAGTATCCTTTATAACCTTGTTCCCTTTCCTAATGATTATCCATGAAGCACCTTTCAGGAATGGGTTTTGCAGAGTATGATTTTAAAACTACTGTTGTAAAATACAAAGGGAAAACATACACTAGGTTGCCTAAAGGGAAAGGCATCTGAAATTGCCTCAGCTGTTGCTCCCTAGTTTTCCTGTCAATCCCAGAAGCCCAGTGTTGGGGCTTCAGGACATAGATGAGAACAAGGCCCTCTAACTCTAATTATGCTTTCTATAGAAACGCTATGTGCTAGAGGAAGCTGAGCAACTGGAGCCTCGGGTTAGTGCTCTAGAAGAGGACATGGATGATGTGGAGTCCAGTGAAGAGGAAGAAGAGGAAGATGAGAAGGTCAGGCACTCAGGAGCTTAATGGTTGGAGGAGGGATAATTATGGGGAATGGGAAATGGTCCTTCCTTGTTTTGTTTTCAGACTCAAATGTTGAACTTTAAAAATACAATAGTCATTTAAGAGTAGGGGCGTTGAATTTAAATAGACTTTGATTCGTATCTCAGCTCTCCATAATCTTGTGCAAATTAATCTGTCTTTTCCTTTGTAAAGCAAGGCTAATAATACCTTTCTCTTAGTATTGTTATGGATATTAATAAAAGGATATATATAAAGTCCTTAGTATAGTATTGGGGCATTATATAATTGCCTCATAGTTGGTAGCTTTTAAATAAATACTTAGGACAAAACTAATAATACTGTTCATAGTTGAACCTATCCTAAGGAGTTAGCCTAGTTAAGAAAAAGAAAATACCTAAGGTGCCTGGGTGGCTCAGTTAAGCATCCAACTTCGGCTCAGATCATGATCTCATGGTCAGTGGGTTAAAGCCCCATGTCAGGTTCTGTGCTGACAGCTTAGAGCCTGGAGCCTGCTTCGGATTCTGTGTCTCCCCTATTCTTTGCCCCTCCCCTGCTCTCTGCTCCCTCTCTCTCTCTCTCTTTAAAATAAACATTAAAAAAAAATTTTTTTAAAGAAAAATAATTACATGGTCATGTTCTTTACTAGTTACAATGCTGAAAAATTTAAAGCAACCCAGCTTTCAGGGAGCACTCAGGTAAACTATTATCAACTCAACAGACTATTCAACAGTCATTGAAACCATTATGAAAAGTACTGTATGTGATAACATAGAAGTGCTTATGGTTAAGTTAGAAAAGAAGGATCTGAAACATTTATGATTAAAATATGTATAAAAAAAGGCAAGCGGGGAAAAAACAAGCGCTAGATTATGGATACTAACTGCAAATGGAAGTGTAGTTCTGAGCCAGTAGGCTCCCTTTAAGGTGAGTACAAAAGGAAACATTCATGAATTGAAAGCCATGCAAGGCTGAGGCGCTCTTCCGTGGTGAGTAAACCAAAACTAGACATTCTGGGTTTTTTTTTTTTCTTTTAAGGTTTATTTGAGTGAGAGAGAGAAAGCACAGGTGGGGTAGGAGCAAAAAGAGGGAGAGAGAATCCCAAGCAGGCTCTGTACTTAGTGCAGAGCCCAATGCAGGGCTTCATCTCACAAATGGTGAGATCATGACTTGAGCTGAAATCAAGAGTTGGACACTTAACCAAAAGAGCCACCTAGGCACTCCTGTTTTTCCTTTTTGATGGAAAATTTCAGTCGTGCTAAAGTGGAAAATGTGCCTCCATTTATCCATCACCTAGCCTCCATAATATCAACTCAGCCATTTTATTTCTTCTATCTATACCAAATTGCCCCCACACCAGTTTTCTTGACCTACATCACAGCTATCCTGTATTTCACCCGTTATTTCAGAAAAGGCCTAACCATGATACCATTATCACCTCCAAACCAACAGTAGTCCCTTAATATCAGATATTCAGTATTGAAATTAAAATTATACTATGTTAACTAACTAGAATTTAAATTAACCTTGAAACAAGGTGGGGGGGAAGTACTCAGGATTCACATATCCCCAATTGTCCTATATTTTTTAATAGTTTGAATTAGTATTCAAATAAGATCCATTAGTATCCAAACCAGGTCATGTTAGTCTATACAGATTTTTACAGTCTGTATTTTTCTGATTGTGTCCTTTGGGGTCACTTACCATGTTCATTTATCCCTTACATTTCCTATAAGCTAATTCTTAGATCTGGAGGCTCAGTTGGATTTGAAGTCCTTAGAGTAGAGCAACAGTACTTCATAGGTACTGGTGTGTACTTCCCCAAGGGTGAGCAAAGTCCAGCTGTCTCTTTTTTTCAAAGTAGGAATCATGGTGCTTAGATGATCTCTGCCTAGACCCATCAATGGTTGTGAAATGGTGATATTCTGATTTCGTTTTTTCATTTGTTACCTGTAACATTGATGTAAATAGAAATCTCCCAAATCAACACTTAATTTTTCCTAGGTACAGTTGATATAGAAGATATAAGTACTTGATTATTTCTCTTTATCAGTTTTTAAAATAATTAGTTGACTCCATAGTATCCTCCCCAGTATGACCAATGCATTTTTGTGCCTGGAAACATTGTGAGCTCATGGATTTAAGCAAATTGGATGTGTTTAGAACCATCATGGTCCTTGCACATGCTGAAGTTGTCCCCGTTGGCTAGTGGGGGGCCCCCAACTTGACTCAGGAGACTGATACAATCATGGTTGTCTCAGGCTCCTTGCTTCTGATACATTCTAGTCATGTCTTGGAAGCTTCTGCCCCAAACCTGAAATTAGCCATTTTTGCAGGGAGCCCATGGTTTCATTTACAGGGATAATGGTGCTTAGATAACCACAGTTTGGGCACTATAAATGCTCATTACTCTGGGTTTGGTGTTTTTAAGCCTTTTCAGTTGGCAGACCTGGAGATTTTTTTAAGATTAAAGTACTACATGAGTTTATACTTTAATCTTCTTGATCTTAACATCTTCATCTTTTCTTTCTCATTGGAAATCCAGCTTAAGGAGATAAGCAGAATTACTTCTCACTATTCTCACATTGTCCCAGAATAGAGGTACCAACACTAGAATAATAGTGGGGTTATTGTAAACAATTCAGTTTTTTCATTTGGTAGTTCTTTTTGTCCTTACAGTTCTCTATGTATTTATTGTTTTAAAGTCACTTGGAGGTGGAAATTGGCCCAGGATGAGGAGGGGAATGTATATATTGCTCCTAAATGGTTTTTTGTAAGTCTCTGCTCATTATTGACCTATCTGTCTCTTTTCCAGTTGGAGAGAGTGCCATCACCTGATCATCGCCGGAGAAGCTACCGAGACTTGGACAAGCCCCGTCGTTCTCCCACTCTGCGCTACAGGAGGAGTAGAAGCCGGTCTCCCAGAAGGTAAGGCCCTACTCATTGGCGTCTTCCAGAGAGACTTTTAGCATGGTAGCAAAGAAGTTTGGACTTCAAGGAAGGAAAATATTCAGATTGTGGAGAATGTTTGCCTAGTATATTAATTGCTATAAAACAACCACCTGCAAAACCTCTGTGGTAGACAGTAACCATTAATGTAGTTCAGAAGGCTATAGTCAGTGATTTGAAGTTGGGCCAGGGTAGGCAGTTTGAGTGTAAGTTCACTCACCCATTTTGTGGTCAGCTATCTGTTGGCTAGTATAGGGTGGCTTTTAAGTAAGATGACAGAGGCAACTCATCTCTTCTCCATATGTCTCATTCTAGGCTAAGTTAAGCATGTTCTCATGGCAGTGGCAGAATTCAAAAGCAGACAGGCTCAGTCATGCAAGTTTCCTTCCAGTATCTGTTTGTATCACATGTGTGAATATCCCATTGGCAAAGCAGATCACATGAGCAATCTCAGAGTGGCAGGATGCTAATAAAAAGCTATAGAACAAAGGGCATGGATAACAGATATAGGACAGTTTTTGGAGTCTACAACTGCAGTGCACCTACTAAGGTTCTTCCTCTTTTCTTCCTATATAGGCGAAGTCGATCACCTAAAAGGAGGAGGTAGGCCTTCAGTTGATTGATTACGAAAGATAGGGTTTTGGGGAAGGGGGGATGCTGTTGTGAATATGCTGTCGGATAAAAGAATCTGACCAGTCATCTCCACAGCCCCTCCCCTCGCCGAGAAAGGCATCGGAGCAAAAGTCCAAGACGGCACCGCAGCAGGTCTCGAGATAGAAGGCACAGATCCCGCTCAAAGTCTCCAGGTATAGCCTTTGGGCCTTTTGCTATTGGTTGTCTTAAAGAAATGTAATTAGCACAGTTAGCCTCCTGCAGTACAGAAGTGCCTGGCTGTATTATTGCTTAAAAGAAAAGGAAATGAACTTAGAATATGAAAGTTAAGAGTTCACATCTTGACTCTTTTACAAGCTTTGCTGAAAGGATGATGAGCTTCAGTTTTTTTCATCTGAAATTATAGGAAGACCATCTGAGTAGTGGTAAATAGTCAAATGTGATGTTTATGAAATCAGTTATAAAGACTTGAATGCATATACAGTGGGTTCAGTTCCTCTGACCACCCCCCCCCAACACACACACACACACACACACACACACACACACAAACACACATTTCAGAGAGGTGCTACCGACAAGAGCTGTCTCTGGCATAAACCAAAAAATTAAGCCAATTAAAGGGATCAGGGGGAAGTGAAAATGACAGTGAAAGAGTAGGTGGGTAGAATACCACTCATCCAGTGGCCCTTTCTTCCCCAGGTCATCACCGCAGTCACAGACATAGGAGCCACTCAAAGTCTCCTGAAAGGTATGGATTGATCTCTGTTTTGACTTAAGAATTTTTTCTTTATCCAGAAATTAAAGCCCCAGTCATAACTAAGTTAGACATGAAGTTTTGTTTTGATGGGGATCTTTAGGAATTTTCCTTTATTACAGGACAAATTGGCCTATTGCCCTGAGAATTTTTAGATCTATATATGCTTTGCGTTCATTTGGTTTTTTTCCTCGTAGGATTGCAGCTTTGGATAGTGGTAAGGGCATGAGTTTTAGTCTCAGGAGACCTGTGATTAAGTCCCAACTTTTAATACTTAACAATTGAGTGACACTGGAGAAAGTCACTTCCATTTGATAAACTTTCATTGGAAACCTCTGTATGCCATACACTGTTAGGTACACCCTTAACTCTCAGAGGCCATTTTCTCAATAGCAAATTTTGAATAGTTAATGCCTCACTCAGTGTTGCTCTGGGGGAGAACACCAAGCACATTTAATAAATACTAGATGTTTCTATCCCCATCACTATCTGCATGCCCCTGTCTTCCTCAGAAGTTTTTGCCTAGCTCCTTTAATACGTGTTAAATTTATTGTGATTTGTATGTGTTACCATTTCAGATCTAAGAAAAGCCATAAGAAGAGCCGGAGAGGGAATGAGTAATGGACTCAAGTTTGGTTTCAGTCCAAATGGCCTCATGTGGATCTGAAGTCATCTGTTTATGGGAAGGATTAAGATCTACTCCGTAGGCAGCTATGAGATATTTTAGCTCTTTTTAACCAAGTTTCTCCACTTTTTTTTTTTTTAATGAAAGAGGTGCTGAGTTTTGTATCGCTCTTTGAATCATAATCCACATTTGAAGGATAGCGCTTCCCAAGGGCTGCTTTTGACCCCTTTGTACAACCAACCTTAAAAGGGATTTCAGGGGTGGAGAGGATGAATGACAAGGAGAGGATGTGGCTGCCTGTTGACCATTTTGCTATTAAATTTTACACATCCAGTTTTCTGTAGTTCAGTTTTGGTTTGCTCCATGATTGGAACTGTTCTGAGAATCCTGAGATTTGCACTGCTGCTATTACACTAAAAATTCAAGTCAGTAAAACCTATCCCCTCCCAAACTTTTTTCAGCAGCACTATGTAGTAATAAGTATGAAAACTGATGAGTTAGCAGCAGCTTTGTAAGAACAGAACACAATCAAATATAAGACTTTTTCTGGATCACTTATTCCAGTTGCATTGAACAGTTCGACAATGGAACTTAACACCTTTTACACAACATTCTTATATAAGGTTTTTTCTTCCCCATAAGCCTTGAATTCTAGGTTATGGTGCTCAGTCTTTGCCTTGAAGACACTGTCATTAATATCCAAGTCTAGTCAGTAGCAGTGGGCCTCTAAGTGTGAAAAGGAGAGGAAAGTATCTAATACCACTCACGGTTTTGACTTCAGTTGCTGAAAATGAGTGCCATTTATTCACAAAATTAGAAAATACAGCAGGAAGAGGGCAAGCTTTAGAGGGGCAGGTGGGTAAAAGTTGTATTGGTAGTAAAAATGATGCATTCAGTTTTACTTGTATAATTACAGACTGCTATGGTGTATCTAGATAAAGCCCAGATTGTTAGAAGTAGGAACTGAAGTTGAGCATAGTGATCTGACCCTGAACTGCAATGTTAAGGTAACTGTGGAAGATGTAGCATTATATGGGTGTTGCCCAGGAAGTGTGTGTTTATGTAAGAAAAGCCAACAACAGAAGCAAAGGCAACACTCAGCACTGGTGAGAGAAAGCAATCCAGTCAACCAACTGAAAATGGAAATGAACCTTTCAGAAAGGTAGAAGACTTAGGAGACAGTATATCAAAGAAGCTAAGGGTTTGAGGATTCAGAAGCAAAATAAAAACTGCAAAGTGTCCATGGGCATTGATAATCAAGACGGTATTGATATCTTTGTTAGAAGAGTTCAGTCTACTAGTACTTAACTTTCCTCCTTTAAAAAGGGTAAAGTGAAAAAAGGAGGCGTCGGGGGGAAGTGATTGGACCTGCAGCTCTGGACCTACCAAGAATTCTGAAGACCAATTGCCTCATAGGATCCAGTTTCTTGGGAAGCCATATCTGGTCACAGGATTAATATTCTTTTGCTTGCTGTTGACCTGAAGGACTTCTGCAGCAATTCTAAAGCATTTTGGGATATTTCAGATTCCACATTCTTCAACGATTCCTCACCTGATAATACTTGAGCTGATAAAAGTTGTCCATAAGAGCTATTATTATTCATTATACAACTATATAAAGGACTGACTTTAAGAATTAAATATAAGCACCTCTATTTATATCTGTTATAGAGTCCTAAAAGTTAGTTCTTTACCAAAGTGACTTGGATGGAAAGAAATGTCTTCAGGCTTAATGACCAATGACTAACCAAGTATGCTGTTGAAATATTCACTTTAAAGTATAAGATTAAGAAATTCAAAAACCTGCCAAAAAAAAAAAAAAAACCCGACAATTTTTAATAATAGAAGTAAGCCGCCTAAACAAACTATAAACTTAAAGCATACTTATTTATTTAGGTATATGGTGAGATCTGAACCAAATTGTAGTAGTACAACCAGACTATAACAAGAAGCAGATTGTTCTTATTTGTTCATTAGTTCTAAGAACTTTGATAAACATTGCAGAGGAGATGAAACTTAAGGACAAACTTTGCTAAAGGGCCATTTCTGTTTGTGTGCTAGCCTACTGGATGAGGCCTTGGAACTGTAACTTTGTAAACCTTTTTTGTAGCCTATATTTGGAAAGATTTTACATTTTACCGCTGTACACATGTATTCTATACTGAAACATTTCAGGAAAAAAAATTATTCCTTATGCGAAATGTATTCTGATATTTCCTAAATAGTATTTTGTGGGGTTTTTAAGGTATGTTTTTAACATTAGGTGCAAAACACTAAAATGATTTTACTTCCCACAATTAATTTGGTTAAATCTTCCAGTATAAGAACTCAACTTAAAAGCTCATTCCCAGGGCGCCTGGGTGGCTCAGTCGGTTGAATGTCTGACTTAGGCTCAGGTTGTGATCTTGCTGTTCATGAGTTTGAGTCCCACGTCAGGCTTTGTGCTGACAGCCCAAAGCCTGGAGCCTGCTTCGGATTCTGTCTCCCTCTCACACTGCCCCTCTTTCACTCGTTCTCTCTCTCTCTCAAAAATGAACATTAAAAAATTTTTCAAAAAAAGCTCATTCTCCTAGCCCCTTTCTGTTATTTCCATCATATAGACCAACCTAAGGTTAAGTAAGCATTATTCAGAAAAGAATGAGCATAGGTGTTGGTCACTCCCTACAGAAAGTTAGTTAACAGGTTCTCCACAGGCTAATAAGGACCATTAACGGGGCGCCTGGGTGGCTCAGTCAGTTAAGCGTCTGACTCCAGTTCTGGACATGATCACAAAGTTCTTGAGTTCAAGCCCCACATGGGGCTCTATGTGGACAGCTCCAAGTCTGGAGCTTGCTGCTACATCTGTGCCTCCCTCTCTACCTCACCTGTGCTCACACTCTCTCTCTCTCTCTCTCAAAATTAAATAACATTAAAAAAGACCATTAACGGGTGCCTGGGTGGCTCAGTTGGTTAGGTATCTGGCTTTGGCTCAGGTCATGATCTAGTGGTTCGTGAGTTTGAACCCCACGTCGGGCTCTGTGCTGACAGCTCAGAGCCTGGAGCCTACTTCAGATTCTGTATCTCTCTCTGACCCTCTCCTGTTCACACTGTGTCTCTGTCTCTTAAAAATGAATAAACGTTAAGAAATTGAAAAAAACAAAAGACGATTAACAAAGTGATGTTTAAATGCAAAGTATACAAGTTCAAGGATGAGATTAAATACGCTTAGTAGAGCTTAAATGAAGATTTTAAAAACTGGACAAATAAAAGACATTATAAAACAACATAAAATAAATATAAGGAATACAGAAAATAGGCTGGAGAAAATAAAAATGGAAAATAATTTTTAAAAGCTATAAAGGTAATAAAACATGAAATCCTACATATGCATAATTAACACTCCTGATGAAAAATGAGCAAATTAAATACCCAGACACAAGAAAATTTTCTTGAAATAATGAAAAATCTATTAAGAAATATCCTGATGAGTGTAAGACACAGGATTACAGGGACACGTAAGCCGAGAAATCAAGTCCTGTACAATGAGGGGGGGGAAAAATCAAGCTGGTCTCAGATCTTAGTAAACTTCACAAGGCAGTGAAGCAAAATGCTCTACAAGTCAGGAAAAGTTGTGACAGATATTTTATACCCACCCAAAGTTGTCTTTAGAACGTAAACAGAAGGGGCACTTGGGTGGCTCAGTCCAACTTTGGCTCAGGTCATGATCTCATGTTCGTGAGTTGAAGCCCTGCATTAAGCACAGAGCCTGGAACCTGGTTTGGATTCTGTGTCCCCGCCACCCCTCCCCTGCTCATGCTCTTTCTCTCTCAAAAATAAACATTACAAAAAATTTGGGGGGCAGGGGCACCTGGGTGGCTCAGTTGGCTAAGTGTCCAACTTTGGCTCAGGTCATGATCTCACAGTTTGTCGGTTTGAGCCTGCATCAGGCTCTGTGCTAACAGCTAGCTCAGAGCCTGGAGCCTGTCTTCAGATTCTATGTCTCCCTCTCTCTTTGACCCTCCCCTGTTCACACTGTCTCTATCTCTCTCTCAAAAATAAATAAAACATTAAAAAAACATTTTTTTAAATGTAAAGGGAATAGACATTCTAATCACTTGGGAAAAAATTGCCTGATAATGAAATTCACCTGATAACAAGAAATTAATCATATTCAGGACTTAGGAAAAAAGCAGTAAAAGGAATGGTAGTAAACATTTTAAAAACTAAAAATAATGGGAAATAATTTTAGGACTCAAGTTAATGTGAACAAAGTATGTGGATTCATTTTTCATAATAGTAGTCATACACTGTTTCTTATTAAAACATAAATGAAAACTAGGAAAAAATAACTCCAGCCTCTTTAATGATTTCTACAATTGCCCTTAATTCTAAGAGAAATCTTTTAGCAGGGCACCTGGGTGGCTCAGTGGGTTGAACATCTAACTTCTCGTTTCAGCTAAGGTCATGATCCCAATGTTTGCGAGATCAAGCCCCATGTCGGGCTCCAAATGAGCGTGGAGCCTGCTTGACTAAGAGTCTCTCCCCTACTCTCTCTAAAATTAAAAATTTAAAAAAAAAAAAAAAAGGAAATCTTTAGAACTACCATAGAAAAAAATTTTAAAGTTGAGCAATTCTTCATTTCACTTTTTGTTAAATCCAAGTAAAATTAATTTGCTATATTTATTAAATCTAGCACAGAAGCCCATTTTTTAAAAACTCGTTGTATGTATGTTTGTCTATGTTTAAGAGAGATGGGGGGTGCCTGGCTGGCTCAGAAGAGCATATAGCTCTTGATTGGGGTTATAAGTTTAAGCCCCATGTTGAATGTAAAGATTACTTAAGTAAACTTTTAAAAAGATAGTTGGAATGAATGAAGTTCACCAGCTATTAATAGTATTATTTCTGGGGCACCTAAGGGCTCAATTGGCTAAGTGTCTGACTTTGGCTCAGGTCAGGATCTGAAGGTTCGTGAGTTTGAGCCCTGAATTGGGCTCTCTGCTGTTAGCACAGAGCCGGCTTTGGGTCCTCTGTCCCGCCTCACCCACTCCCCGCCCGCCCCTCCCCTGCGTTTGGCTCTCTCTCTCTCAAAAATAAACATTAAAAAAAAATAGTATTAAAGTAAACCTGGGACTTAAAAAAAAGTATTTCTGATTGACAGACAATTTCTATACTTTGTTCTTTTATTTAATGTTTTTTAATGAATACATTTAAATTATCCTTCACAAGGGAAAAACTGATTTGTTTGGACTTGTTTAAAGCTATTTTATAAGCTCACCGACACATTTTATATATTTTTGGGGACCACAAAATGGTAACCACCTTCCTAGAGGCAGTTTGGCAATACGTAGCAGGAATCTTAGATCTTTTACACCTTTTTGTTTTACCTAATAAGCCCATATATAAATATATATCTACATATATTTACCATGCTAGAATAATATACACAAAAATAGCTTTTTATCCCATTATCTTATCTAATTTTTAATATATGAGAAAAAAACAGCAAATGTGTCCATCTGTAGGGAACTGAACAAATAAATTACATGGTACAAAATTAATATTCCTACTTTTGAATAATCTTTAATGGCAATGGAAAATACTAATCTCTCCATGTCATTAAACATTATACAAAACATTTCAAAACAATATGGTCTTAAGTGTGGTGTGTGTGTGTGTGTGTGTGTGTGTGTGTGTGTGTGTGTGTGTGTGTACTCTGAAACAGACTGATAATTTTGGCTTTTTCCAACTGCTCTACAATGAATTTGAATTCACAGTCAAAAACTTTTAAGTTTAGGGGCGCCTGGGTGGCTTAGTCGGTTAAGCGTCCGACTTTCGCTTAGGTCATGATCTCGCGGTTCGTGGGTTCGAGCCCCGCGTCGGGCCCTGTGCTGACTGCCAGCTCGGAGCCTGGAGCCTGTTTCAGTCTGTGACTCCCTCTCTCTCTGACCCTCCCCTGCTCACGCTGTCTCTCTCTCTCCTAGAAATAAATAAAACATTAAAAAAAAATTTAAAAAAAAAAAACAAAAACTTCTAAGTTTATAGCTTCTAAGAGAAGTTTAAACTGAGCTGCTGCTGGTATAAGCCACAAACTAAGTAATCTAGTTTTCCACTTGGAATAGTTTTGCCAGTTACTGAGCACTGGTAATTTGCTGAAAGGAGGACAAGTGAGATGCTGAAAATTACTATATAGAACACTATCACAAAAGTAAAACCTAAATTACTGGGCTTTATTACCCCCAAAAAACCTTTTTCCAGGTGATATACTTCTTTCCTTTAGAAAGGAAGTTTGAGCTGGGGACAGTATCTTGTTGGAGATTTAGTAATCTCTACACCCAACATGGGGCTCAAACTCACGACCCTAAGATCAAGAGCTGCATGCTCTTTCAACTGGGTGCCCCAAGGAATTTTTAATGAAAATTTCAAATATGTATAAAAGAACAGTAAAATGAACACCTTACATACCTCATCATCCATCCTCCAAGACTTGAAAAGAGATTAAATACATGAACACTATTTTAAAAAACTTGAATGCAGAGTGCCTAGGTGGCTCAGTCAGTTAAGCATCATCTGACTTCAGCCCAGGTCATAATCTCACAGTTCATGAGTTTGAGCCTCACATCAGCTCTCTGCTGTCATCGCAGAGCCTGCTTCAAATCCTCTGTCTCCCTCTCTCTCTGCCCCTCCCCCACTTGCATGCATGTTCTCTCTCCTCAAAAATAAAAACATTTTTAAATAGATCAATATTCCAAGTCATACAGGGATACCTCATTTTATTGCACTTTGCTTTACTGCCCTTCACAGATACTGAGGTTTTTTTGTTTTTACTATTTGAGGATTTATGGCAACCCTGCATGGAGCAAGTCTATTGTTGCCTTTTTTCTGATAGCATTTGATGATTCTGTGTCTCTATCACATTTTGGTAATTCTCGCAGTATTTCCAACTTTCATATTATTCTATTTATCATGGTGATCTGTGCCATGGTTTGGGGTGTCACAAACCATGCCCATATAAGATAGCAAACTTAATAAATGTGTGTTTTCTAATTGCTCTACTAATCAGCCATTCCCCCCATCTCCTTCTCTCCTTGGGCTTCCCTTTTCCCGGACACACAATACTGAAATTAGGCTAATTTATAACCCTACAGTGGCATCTAAGTGTTCAAGTGAAAGGAAAAATCAATCTACATGGCAAAACTACATTGTTGTCTTATTTTAAGAAATTGCCACAGCCACCTCAACCTTCACCAACAACCACCCTGGATCAGTCAGCACTCATCAAGTCAAGACCCTCCGCCAACAAAAAGATTATGACTCACTGAAGTTCAGCTGACGGTTAGCATTTTTTAGCAATAAAAGTTTTAATTAAGGCATGTACATTTTTGACAATGCTACTGCACACTTAAATCAACTACAGGATAATGTAAACATAACTTTTATATGCAGTGGCAAATCAAAAAAGGCATGTGACTCACTTTGTCGCAATATTTGCCTTATTGCAGTGATCTGGGACCTAATCTGCAATTTCTCCGAGGTATGCCTATATTTTAACAAAAACATACACTGGGCCAGCTATCTCATTAACAGAACAAATAAATGAACTCCACCATTTAGTAGGATTCTGAGAGATACTCAAGTTTTAATATGAAGAACTTACAGTAAATACACCTGATCTTAATATTAAATAAATACCTTTCCAGGGCTGTAAATATGGCAGGAAAGCCCTCAACCTCCTGTAATACATTTCAAGCATCTTCCAAGTTGGAAAATATGGCAAAAGCCCAGGTAGTCTCCTATTTAAGTAATGCATATCTGAGGAAGCAGAACAAAGATAATACACTGTCCTTAAAATACATTTGTATTTACTTATTCTGCAGATTTCCAAATAAATTTATAGGATCATTTAATCCAAAATCCCTGTCAGATATATAATTGGGGGGTTTAAACAAAATGACCTCAGCTCAATGGATAGTACCAAAAAGAGCTAAACTAGTACTAACTATAATCCGTTACCACGACCATTATTGGTAAACACCATTCTGGCAAGTGTGCATTCCAGGTAGTAACAGAACTCTGAATGGATAGTCTGACATATACTAGTACCTCAGTAAATAAGACATCTCTTCCCTCTACCCAAATTGCCAGTATCAGTCTCCATGTTTAAAAACTCTTCAAAAGATGCTTCCATTCTCTTTCCAACATAGAAGTGTGCTACCTTGGAACTGACTTTACTGTTTTGCACCTCTGTTTCCCAATGATGAATAGACATGAAGAAAATATGTTTCTATCAGCTCCATACGGGTATTGTGAAGATCCAGTAAAATAAAGGACATAAAAAAGATACTCAGTTCTCTAAAACTAAGTCTGTAATTTAGAATGCTCCATTCACTGAGAGTAAAATAAATCTCTAAATTGTTACATTATATTTCCATGATCTAAACAACCATATGAATTAACCAAATTTGACTCTTGTCAAAAAGATTTATTAACTTAAAATAGAATTACTTCAAATACAGACAAAAGCAACTCTGTTCAATTTTGAATATTTTCAATATACAAGAATGTAAAAGAAAAAATTCTGAATCTTCACGTTGTAGTTTATTATTTTTTTTTTTACCTTTTAAAAAGTTTTTGGCACTACAAGGTTCTGTAAAGAATAGAAGTGACAAATTTAAAACACATGAAAGTTTTTCCTAATTCTTAAGAACAATAGATATAAAGTCTGAAGCAACCAAAGTATGAATACAGCTAATAGAAAATAAAGAATGTAATTTTTTAAATTCTCTCTTTATACAATTCATCAAGATTAAACAAAACATAAAATTCCCTTAAAAATAGGGTAATAAAATAGATGAAATTTGTATCACTCAATTTGGTGATACCAGTAAAAACTATAGTTCATATTTATATACAAATAATACAGTCTTTAAAAACAGTCTTAGAATTTAAATAAGCTATCTAAACGTGTTAAAATTTTAAATCAGGACCTGATTTGTTTTGCTTTCCATTAAATGTCACTTTTTCTGCTGAATGTAACTGACATTGAGGTACGGATACCCTTGAGACAGCAGGATTGGCTGGTTGCTGTGCATCGGTAGACCAGCTGAAAGAAAATGGACTCGCATTACTCCGACACGTTTCCTCTTGGTGGGTGGGGACAACGCTCTCTACACCGACGGGTGGCACATCTGTCTGTTGGACACAACACAGACAGGAAACTGAAAGGCTTGTGCCTATTTATCTGACGACCCTTAGAATTAACTTGTAGCTAGTTCTCTTTTTTTCTATTTATACAGTAAAGAGGTGATAAAGTATGACAAAACATTTAGCAGGAGAAGGAAGAGGACAGCAGGGAAACGTGGGTATGTGAAAGAAAAGAGAGATGAAGGGAGGTATCAAAGGAAACAAATTTACCAGGGAAGAATTTCAGATTCCCCCGAACCATCCCACCAAGGCCTTAATATGACCAGTAATAACTTTTTTTGTTAATAAAAAAACTAGTTTTACTAGTTCTTTACTCAGAAGATTAAGTCTACCATAGTCAATGTTCTGCCACTCTATAACCTAGGAATGCCCCAGCAATACATGGATAGTTTAGGAAGGCTTAAATGAATTAAGCCTGAAACCTGTACCAGGGGCTTCCCTTTAAAGTTATCATTTCATTCAGTCAACATTTCCTGAGTGCATTTCTTTAATTTCTTGAACTCCTAGTTTAAGTGTAGTAACTCTAATTCTAGTTTTTTAATTTGTAGGTTAACAAGCTGAGGGCCAGACTCAGACATTCCCTATTAGAACTGAAATACCTCTGAGGCAAGTAGGCTAGATAAAATACTACAATTCTCCTTAGTTTGTAATATTCATTACTTAAATCTAACCTATTAGTGGTACATCAGCACCAACAGAATATAATGAATTCTAATTCAAATATTAGTTCAACGAAACAAATCTGACTATGTCACTATTCAACTCAAAAACTTCTATTAGATCCACATTACTTACTAAACTGAGCCCAAAAACTTTTTCATAATATGGCCTCAGCCTATCTTCTCTAGCCTATTCATCGTTCCCATACACTTCATCCTCTTGTTTTCTCTTCTTTTTTCCTCATTATCCAGGCAAAACTCCTTGACTTTACATATGTATTCCCTCAGCTAAGAACACTCTTCCCCTGTAATCTCTAACAAATCTGTAGAAAAAAACAAATCCTCTATCTCTTTCACAGTCTAATTCAAATAGCAAAATTTTGTGTGACTTGATCCCTGGTGTCCATATCTCCTATAAACTCTGCTAGGATAACATTAACTGATTCCCTCTAAGCTCCTATCCTTGTCTATTTTACATGTCTGGCTCCTCTAAGTGTACAGGTTTTACTTAATTCTTGTTTGAACAAGCACCTAGCACAGTGTGACACATAGTAGGCTCTCAATAAATGTTTACTAAATGCGTAAAATCTCACTCCTGGTTCCTGACCTTCAAAAAACAACCTTTGTCCCAGAACAAAACCCACCCAGACTCTTAATGAATTTGTAAACAACAGTACCTTGAGTATAGAATGGTTTGTTGGGCTGAAATCTGGCATTTCCCTGATGCATGAAGTTTTGATGCAAACCATAAGGCCACGAAGCTGGGACAAGAGGGAAATGGGGACGCGGTGCATGTTCCCAAGGAATTGGAGGATTTAGTCCTGGAAAGCCTGGCTCTGCATTTCAACAAGACAGGAAAGACATACTTTAAAATATCAGTTTATTCATTTAAATATTCCTTTATTCCACAAAGATTTATTGAGTACCTACCACTGGACAAGAACAATGCTAAATGCAGAGGATACTAATTTTTTAAAAAACCAAACACTGTGCTCAAATTATTCATAAAAGACATATAAAAAATAGAGATGCAATAATATGTAGTCATTGCTATAACAGATTGATGGAAGGTGTTCTAAAGAGGGAGCTAGGGTGCCTGGGTGGTTCAGCTGGTTAAGCAACTGACTCTTGGTTTCAGTTTGGGTTAGGATCTCATGGTGCAGTTTACAAGTTCAACCCCTGCGTCAGGCTCTGTGTTGACAGTGTGGAGCCTGCTTGGGATTCTCTGTCCCTCCCCTGCTTGTGCTCTCTCTCTCTCTTTAATATTAATAAATATTAACAAAATAATAATAATAAAAATAAAGAGGAGGCTAACCTATTTGGTTCAAGGCTAGAAAAGATTTTCCTAAGATGACTGACTAAACTGAATTTTAAAGCACAAGGAACTGTTAGGCAAAATGGAGCAAAGAGGGCATTTCAAACAGAAGGAATAACAAGTACAACAGCCAGGAAACAGGACAGTACAGCAAGTTTGGGAAGCTGCAAAATTACCACTAAAGAGTAAAAGACGCCAATGATAAGAAAAAAAGGCTGGGATAAGATAGGATTTACATTTCAAAGAACTTTAGTACATCATTAAGGAGCTTCCACTTTTTCCTAAAGACAGTGCCACTATCCTAGAAACAAGTCTATTAAGGCCTGAAAGGCAATTCTATTAGATGCTGAAGCACTGTGGTATAATGGTCAAGAACTTGGGCTTTGGAGCCAACCAGGTTAAAGTTCAAATCCCAGTTCCAAAAATTACTAAAGTTCAATTATGCACCTCTGGTTTTGTGAGGATTAAATTAGATAACAAAAATAATGTGCCTTGCACAAGTTGTGATATATAAGTAGGGACTCAAAAAATAGGAGTGCTATCCATTCTATGGCAAACCACCCCCACAATCAACTTCCCTTTAGATGTATCTGTAAGTACATCTTTCAAAGTGCATGTTTTCAAACTATCCCCTAAATCGTTTGGATCACATGGTGGCTTTTCTCATCCAGGGTCACAATGTGGCAGGAAAGAATGTGAAAGGCACTCCCCTCATTCACTCAACTTCCTAGCAGGAACTCAAATTAGGAGGTACCAGACAGGGAGGAGTACACAGTCAGAAAACTAAAACCCATTCTTGCCACACTCTTAACAAGCTGTCTTCTTAGGAGGTAAGCAGAAAAACAAAGCAGCTGACTCGCTGAAAGTTCATAAAACCAAGTTACAATTAAGAGCTGAAGCTATAGGATATAGTTTTTTCTTTAAATGAGACTGGGTATATATACGGAGGTCCTGACCAATTGAGAAACGGTGTTTTGAAATCAAAGGGTATTTCTTAGGATATATTCCAATCTCCCTTGGCCATTTTTCAAAACCAAATATTTTCATAATATATTCTCTTATCCAATCCTTCCATTTTCAACAAATTAGTAATTTTAACTGTAATATGAACTAGGAGTTGTAAATTTGTCTCACATGTAACAAATATTTACTGAGTAATTATTACATAATAAAAATACTGTATGTTTAATGTATCTACCATCCATCAGAGGCACTTTATTCGACACTACGGAGCTAATGATAGGCAAGAAACAATTCACAGCCTCTAGAAGTTCAGTCTAATGGGTTATGCAAACAAGTAAACTGGCAATTTCATAAGTATAAAGATATAGATATTAAGGAAACATGGAAAAGAGAAAGGATACCCAGCACATTTGGAGCACAAAATCAACAAGAGGGGCTTCCTGCTAGAAAGTGAGCTACATTTAACAATGGAGGATGAATGAGTCACCCAAGCTATGGAACAAAGCAAAAGGAGGTGAGAGTGAGAAGGAGGGACAGATAGGGAGAGGATTTTCCAGGCAGAGGGACCAACTTAAGTAAGCAGGCGTAAGAGATAGTACAGTATGTTCCTAAGATGTTAATTAGTTCATTATGACTGACAGAGATCAACTAGTGGTGGTACTGGGAGGCCTAAAACTGTAATAAATGAGGCACTACATCAAAAGGCAAGACACTGGGTCTGTGTTCATGATTATATAACCCAGTCACTATCATGGTACATGTCATAACATATATACAATAAACATCTGTTGAATGACAGAAGCAGAGATACATTAGAATGGCCATGTACGGGGCACCTAGATGCTAGGTGGCTCAGTCAGTTAAGTGTCTGACTCTTGA
This sequence comes from Hyaena hyaena, assembly GCF_003009895.1. Taxonomy (NCBI): domain Eukaryota; kingdom Metazoa; phylum Chordata; class Mammalia; order Carnivora; family Hyaenidae; genus Hyaena; species Hyaena hyaena. Next base: position 8,086,675 of record NW_024080637.1, on the reverse strand, counting down.
TTTCAGCTCAGGTCATGATCTTGCAGTTTGTAGGTTCTAGCACCATACTGGACTCTGTACTAACAGTTCAGAGCCTGCTTATGAGTCTTTCTCTCCCTCTCTCTCCCCTAGGGATGGCCCTCCCTACTCGCTTTCACTCTCTCAAAATAAAAATAATAATTTTTTAAAAATGGCCATGTATGCCATATATCCTTTGATTTTGGAAATCTGAATGAGTTCCCATATCCTGACATTTCTGCTCAGCAAAATACATTATATGTATTGTTCCCAAACACAGCAGAGATACCTCCTCCATGGTGGTGCTCTAAGCAATAGCATATTTTTGTATAAAAAGTACTAAAATTCTTTTGAAAACTGATAAAGGGAAAGAATCTAGCTTTTAGTCTACCCTTCTTATATTTCAGGATAATCAAGTAGTTAATAAGGAAACGTTTTCTTTATAGAAGAATCACAAACAGTAAACAGAAAATCATTTTACAATCCATAGTAAAATAATGATTATCAACAATAATTATCAATAATGGCTAATAACACTGTTATGTAAAAATTAATGAGAAGCTTTATAAGGGATAGAATACACTGATATCACCTAACTCATTGATCAATCTTAGATCACTAAGAGAGGAAAAGAGAGAGTTAATTTCTTTTTGAAGTGAGGAAGCAAGAAACATATAGGACCAACCAAGAGGTAAAATTCTTGCCAACAAAATCTAATCTACTCTAACCTTATTGCCTGACAGAAGCAGAGAGAATACTAAGGAGAGAAGAAAATTTATATTTGCATCTGAGATAGTATAATATATGAGTTTGTGGATGGCTACAAGACTTTCAAAATCATCTGAAACACTCTAAAACTAAATCTAATTCAGCCTCTGGACCTAACTTCCAATTAGAGGAAATATGGAGACAGTGGTACATGTTAAATAATGTCACAAAGATACAATTCAGCCAACATCAGAATAGAAGAAGTTCTACAGTTTCTTTAATAAAATAGTTTATATGGGGGAAAAACAGTGAACAGGAAGTATTATATACTAAAGTAGACTTAAGAAATGAAACAAGCACACACATATAAGGTAAGGGCTTTGTTTGAATCCTGATTCAAATAAATCAACAATAATTTTAGAAAAATAATAAAAATGAACACGTATTAGGTGATAAAAGGTATGGTAATGGTCTTGTAATTTTTTTAAGAGATATAAAACAGGTTTATAAGGAAATTTGACCTGATGTCTGAGATTTGATTAAATACTAAAGCCAAAAGAATTTTTTAAATGAGGAAAAGGACTCAAAGAATAGCAAATATTGTTAACTGTTAAAAGTTGGGTAATGAAGTGCTTGTCCTACTTTAAAACTCTCTCCTTTTCATTTCATCTCTTCTTGAAATGTTTGTACTTTAAAAAAAGCATTTAAAAAAAAACAAAAAACAAAAAAGCATTTTAAAATAAAAATATTATCAACTAAAAAGCTGAATATTGAACAAGATTTATGGTATATATTTTTTAATTATGCAAATATTAAAAAAATGACAGGATGGTAACACACCTAAGTATTACTTGGCAATTATGTCTAGGAATTGAGATTATGGATTATCTTTTCTTTTTCAAATGTTCTATAATAAAAATGTATTACTTACATATCAGAAAAAAACTAGTATTTTTTAATGCTACAAAGTGCTACTAGTATCTTTTTAATGAATTGCTCCTTACTGGGAGATAGAGTAGAGTCTAGGGCAAAGAGCACAGGTTTTGAAGAAAGAAATTGGTCTCAAACTTGGATCTACTAAGATTAATTATAAGAACATGAAGTTAAGTTACTTAACCCTACAATTTCCTCAACTATAAAATGAGTGCTAGTAATACCTACACCAAGCAGGATTGCAGTAAAAATTTTAAATAGTATTAAAATAAGTAACATTTATGTATATTACCTCATTTAATATTCACAACATCCTTGTGAGTTAGATGCTATTAATATCCTTATTTTACAGATGAAATCAATGCACAAAGAGATTAAGCAACTGCCTAATCCCACATAACAAATGGCAGAGCCAGGATTCAAATCTAGGCAGTCTGAATTCACAGCCCATACGCTGTATCTAATCCTCTACTTGCCCCTCTGTAAATATTTCCTCACTTTTATGTCCCCCAATAATACCAATCACCCAACCTTTCTACAGACTGATGCAAAAGAAGAAAAGGAAGGGTTACCCGAATTTCCAACTGTACCGTTGTTCACCAGGGAATTTGGAGCCACAGTACGAGGCCAGTGTCCATCATGAGAAGAGTTAGGGATCGCCACGGGTCTGGCAGCAGGCTGTGCAAAGATGATGCTGGGATCATTCAGGCCAATATTGCTGGGGGCACTGCCTGGTGCAGAGTGGATCACTGGGCCATGAATAGGCCAGGACGGGGCAGGGATCTGGAGAGGGTGCACTGGCAACAGTCCCATATTGTGCATGGGAGAATACTGAGCTGGTGGTGACTGAGGAAAGTTATACATAGGCATCTGGACCTGATGCGGGGGCTGGGCTCCCTGCTGAGGTGGGCCAAGCTTGGGTTGGGATCCTGGCTGGGATGGAGACTGGGTAATGGCAGCTGATTGGGAAGAGTTCTGGGGAAATGGCTGGGGCTGAGGAGAATAAGATGGGGAATCAGACTGCAAAGAGAAAAAGATAACATCTTAAAATTAATTTTAAAACATGTTAATATCATAAAAGCAGAGACTATCAAAATACAAAATTATGGAGTTATTTCATTAGAATATTATCAACAGAACTCTATGATATGCATAATAAACAATAATAGAGTCTCATTTTACATGAAAATATCATTTTCTCCAAGATTCTCAAACCCTCTCTGACATATGTATTACCCTATAAATCCTTTTACTGTGCAAAGAAAAAAGACCCCAAATGTCATTCCCATCATGCAGAACCCACATTTCCAACTGTAACTAGAAACTTATATCTAAAAATCTCACAGTTACTTTGATTCAGTCCCTCAACAAGTATCAAATATGTGTAGGCATGGTTCTAGGTGTTAAAAATACAATACTAACATGTATGCCCTCATGGAACTTAAAATTTATGGGGGAAAGGAGGAATAGCACATGAAGATTACAAAAGCAATCACAATAAATTATAATGATAACTATGATGAAGAATGAATAATGTATAGTGTATAAGTAAATCCCAGAGCAGGAACACCTAAAAGTACTTTGGGAAGACAGAAAGATAAGATGAATGAAAGTGGAAATCAAGGAAACTGACCTTTAAGCTGAGACTCAAGAGTAACAGAAATCAGTCTGATAAAAGAGGACAGGGATAGGGATAGGGGAAGGAAGGAATATTTCAAGGAGAGAGAACAACATGACTGATGGTCTTTAGATTCATGAACACCTGGCTTTTTAAGTAACTGGATTCTGAAATAAGTTTAATATTACTGGAGTACACAGGTAGGTGAATGGCAGATTTGAGGTTGAAGAACCAATGAGGGACAAGATAACGAAGGGTACCACAGCCCTTGTAGTTAAGACTTTATCCTGAGGGAAACCAGTGAAGGGTTTTAAATCGGTCAGGAAGACCATCAATCTGCATTTTAGAAAAATTATTCTGTCTTAAATAGGAATGAAACAGATAATATTGGGGGGGGGAGACTAATGAGACTGATTAAAAGGCTGCTATAATAAGTAGTCCTGAGATGATGGTAAGTTAGGCTTGGGACATACAATATAGGGACAGGGAATCAAATGGCTGTGAGCTATTTTTTACAGGGAGAAACAAAAGGAATTGGTGACTGATTTGGATGTGTGAGTTGAGGGAGAGGAGTAGTTCTGGAAACCAGAGAGTAGGATCATTCAATGAGATGGAGAACACAGGGGCAAGAAGAGGAAAGTCTAGGGATTTGGAGAAAAATGTTAAGTTACATTTTAGACATTTGAAGTTAAAGTGCTTTGTGAGACATCAGAACAGCAATGTCCATTAGACTCTTACCCAAATATCAAGTAAGAGAAAAGTGAGTGCTAGCAGCAAAGGGTAGAAATTAGAAGCAGCACAGGAAAGTGGCTACAGCACAGGTTTTGGAGACAGAGCCTGAGGATTCAAGTTCTATTTATAAGTGTGTTTTGACCTCAGGCAAAAAAAACTTAAATCTCAGTTTCTTTACCTGTAATGTATAAATAATAAACTGAATCTATCTCATAGGTTGTGTAGTTTAACTAAACAATACAAGTGGGAAATACAAACACCAAATTAAGGATAGTAGATACACTTTAGTAACTAGAAAGGGATGGTAGGAAGGTTTTAAGATAGTTGGAAGAGTTTAAGATTCAAGAGGAATGCATAGGGATTGTTGACGATAGTAATTTTTTAATAAATCAAAGATAACAAAATGTTAAGAATTATTAAAGTCTGGTGGTACTACATGAATGTTTATTATTTTCTGTACTTTTCCAATATTTTACAGAAAGAAATAAGAAAAAAGCATATATACAGTACATAGCACCCAACAATGTTAGCTAATATTACTGTTATTATATAACATTTATGAAAACGTCAGGCCCATAGTAGTTATGCCAATATTACAGGTGAAGAAAGTGGGCTCCTAACTGTTCCCAATCTCTTCCTATGTTGATCTTCATATACTCTTGGAATTTTTCTCTAGGGGGCGTCTGGGTGGCTCGTTTGGTTAAGCTTCTGACTCTTGGTTTCAGCTCAGGTCATGATCTGTTTGTGAGCCTGAGCCACTCATGAGGACCCACACTGTCTGCGGAGCTTGCTTCAGAATCTCTCTCCCCCTCCCTCTCTCTCTGCCTCTCTCCTACTCAGTCTGTCTCTGTCTCTCTCTCAAAATAAATAAATAAACTTAAAAAAATTTTTTAAGAATTTTTTTCTAAAACACAGATCATATCAGATTTAACATGTTTAATAGTTAACAGCTTTGAAGCTACATAGCTTTGAAGCTACATAGACCTAGGTTTGAATCTTTTAATTTCTTACTCTCAGCCTCCCAATTTGTAAAATTCGTTCATCTTAATACCTTCCACTTCACATGGTAATCCAAAGGATTAAGTGTGATGCACCAAAGCATAATGTCACATTCAGAGTAAGCAAGTGTTCAATTGGCATTGAATTAATTAATATAAGAAGGGCAAAATAATATAGATTTACACAAAGGTTAAGAGCAACTCAGCAAAAATGAAACTTGTGAATCTGAACTCTAATTCAGTATTCTGCTTTCACTGGATATATTTCACTAGGTATTCAAATCAGCTAGGAGACACATAAAAGCTTCAAGCAAGTACAATACCATGCATGTATTGCCCTAACAGTACTAAACCTCTAACACATCTCAATTTTTGTGTCCAATTTTAATAAATGTTGCTGATATTTTTCCACTAGGCAAAGCCTAGAACCTCAAAGTCATTACCTTATTTTAATCTACCAACAAACATATTAGGTATTTGTTATCTTACTTTATAAATAAGAAGGCGAGGTCACTGAAGTTAAGTAGCTTGCCCACAGATACAAACCCAGATTTACATTACTCCAAAAATAATGCTCATTTCACCTCAGGTGACTAGCAAGAATACCTCTACAAAGCAACGTGTAATCTGAATAATTCTATTGGCAAGTCTAAAAGATCAACCCTATCAAAGATAGTACTATCTTCCTGCCAAGACTAACCCAGTTGCAGGCTGAGTACTTACACATTCTGAGGATTGTCTGGTCCTTATGGACTGATCACCCTGTTGCTGGGCTGAACCAGCCACTTGTTGGGCATTTACAAGGTTGCGGACCAACTGGGCTGCTAAGAAAAGACAACAGAAAGAAAATCAACAGATAAAAGAAAACAGCAGAGAAATGACAATCAGTAAACTTTTTCTGTTTTTTCTGTTAAAGAGTCTCAAATCTCTGAGATTTTATAAACTTGTACTTTTAAACTATGATTATGTTTGTGAAGGACTTGTAACAACATTTTTAAATGTCTTTTTCAAACTTGTAAATCACTAAAAAAAATACACTGTGAGGGATGCATGGGTGGCTCAGTTGATTAAACCTCCAACTCTTGATTTCGGCTCAAGTCATGACCGGTGGTTTGTAAGTTCGAGCCCCATATCAGGCTGTCAGCACAGAGCCTACTTGGGATTCTTTGTTCCCTCTCTCTCCTCCTCTCCTGAGTGCACACATGTGCATGCATGCACTCTCCGCTCTCAAAAATAAATAAATAAACTTAAAAAAAACTGGGGGTAGAAACATGGACAAAAAGACAAACACTGCTTTTCTAAAGGAGACAATGTATTTCAGAAAAATACCTTCTGCAGGGCACCTGGGTGGCTTAGTCAGTAAAGCAAGGTTTGTGGGTTCGAGCCCTGTGCTGTCAGTGTGGAGCCTGCCTGGGATTCTCTCTCTCACTTTCTCTCTGCACCTCCCCAGCTTGCTCATGCCCTTTCTCTCAAAAATAATAAACTTAAAAAAAAAAAAACCTTCTGCAACAAGAATCTGAGTGGCTGGAAATCATCACTTCTAAAAGATTCTACTCTTTCTTTCAATAGACTCATTTGGGTTTCTAATTCTTTTTTTTTTTTTATGTTTATTTTTAAGAGAGGGAGAGAACAAACAGTAGAGAGGCAGAAAGAGAGGGAGACACAGAATCCCAAGTAGGCTTTAGGCTCTTGAGCTGTCAGCACAGAGTCCAACGTGAGGCTCGAACCCACGAACCATGAGATCATGACCTGAGCCGAAATCAGATGCTTACCCAACTGAGCCACCCAGGTACTCCTTTGGGTTTCTAATTCTTAAAGTTACTTATGAATTATAACAAGAACAGATCTCCCTCTCTCATAACAGCAATGGGAAGAAACATAATTTCTCCTGTTATGTCCCCAGAAAAAAACCTCTTGTAAATTTCTGGAGAAAAAAAAATTAGCTTCTGTTAACTTTTGATAGTGAAGGAACAAAGATTATAACTCAAATCCAAAGATTACTTTAAAAAGGGAGTTTACTGAATACCACAGACTTCTAAGGCCTTAACAGTGAACATATTTGAGTACTGTTCAAAATAAAAGCTTATTAAAATTTTCTCTCTTTAAGAAAACATAAGGTCCAAAATCATATAGCCAAGTTTAGAACAGAAAATCAGTTAAGCATTCAACTCGTGATTTTGGTTCAGGTATTGATCTCAACAGTTTTGAGATCAAGCCCCAAGTCCGTCTCCACCCTGGACATGGAATCTGCTTAAGATATTCTCTCCCCCTCTCCTTCTGTCCTTCCCGCTCGTGTACACATATACTCTCTCTCAAAAAAAAAAAAAAAAAAACATTAAAAATGATTATCAACACAAACGACCTTATTTCTACGAGAAACTATTTTTGACTTGTTCTATTTACCTGCCACACTGCTATTCCTCTGGCGGGCCAGCTTGACCTCTGGGCACTCCCTTCGTACATGTCCTGCATCTCCACATATGAAACATCTGAGGTCTCTGGGGTCTCTAAACTCTCGAGTGTCATGGAGGTCTCGGGGGTCAAGAAGGTCTCGGGAGTCTTTCTCCTCTTCATTCCCATCCTTCTCTTCTTCACTGTCTTTCTTCTTTAGTCTAAACAGTAAACTGCTGATACCAATAATGTGGGGCTAGGGACTTGTAAACTGAGTGAATCACAGAACAAACTAAACTATTCAAGAATCTCACAATAAAGGTATCAACATGCCCATGGTTTCATGCATCTTTTGTAAGACAAAGGAACTCACGTTTATAGCACACCTACTCATATGGCACCAACTGGGTATTCTAGTAGTTTTATAATACATTATCAAATTAGAAAAAAATTGTAGTATAAAATTTTAATCTTGTAACAATTCTTAGAGGCTGGTATTTATTAACTCCATTTTAGGAGTTAATAAACAGAGTAAGCAGATGATGCTTAGAGAAAGTGTCTTCTCTAAATTTATCAGTCAGTAAATAGCACTGATACAACCCAGGAATTCATTCTGTCTGACAAGTTCTAAGCTCTTTATGTTAGGCAGGACTTGATAAATACAGAAGGGATTTTCTTGACCTATTAAAGTGTATTTCATAAATACATCTTCAGGGGGTATAGAGAATATATATTCCTCAAAGTATGTATTATATAGGTATACCTCACAGCAGATACCTCAAAGATTTAGTTAACTGTATATTATATATTAATTATTGGTTTGATGACTGTGAGGTCCTCAGCAAGAACCCCATGACTTGGTTACTTTTTTTCTTGACTCCTAGCACAGCTCCCAGTAAAATAGATATCAATAAATGCTTCTTAAATTAAAAAAAGAAGAAGAAACACAAAGCCAAAATGAATTACTGAATAAACAAATGAATATTTTAAGATACCATTGTACCATAAATCTAACTCTATTAACAAAATTCCATTCCAATATTCATTTACCCAATGTCTAATTTAAGCCCTGAACTTTCTCACTTAAACATATATGAACACAGAGCTACAACTGGCCTCACATTTATTTTCCCTGGTAATGTTCATATATAATCATATGCCAACCTTCTCCTTTTAGGGCAGTCTTTCATGTAGTGGCCTATTTTTCCACACACACGGCAACATCGATCATTAGGAGCCAGTTCTCCATCTGTTAATACTCGGGAATCAAAGAAGTACTCCTAGGGAGAAAATAAAAATTTACTAGAAAAAAATATGAATTTTGGAATCCAAATGGAAGTAAGACCAGATGCAAAAGTGGTTTTAAAAACAGGAAATAGGGGCGCCTGGGTGGCTTAGTAGGTTAAGCATCTGACTTTCGCTTAGGTCATGATCTCGCAGTTCGTGGGTTCGAGCCCCGCGTCAGGCTCTGTGCTGACTGCCAGCTCAGAGCCTGGAGCCTATTTCAGAGTCTGTGTCTCCCTCTCTCTCTGACCCTCCCCTGCTCACGCTGTCTCTCTTTCTCTCTCTCCTAGAAATTAAAAAAAAAAAAAACAGGAAATAGGGGCACTTGGGTGGCTCAGTCAGTTAAGCATCCGACTCTTGATCTCAGCTCAGGTCATGATCTCATGGTCTTGAGATCGAGCCCTGTGTCAGGCTATGCACTGACAGTGCTTGGGATTCTCTCCTTCATTCTCTTCCTCTCCCCTACTCTCTCTCTCAAAATAAATAAACTTAAAAAAATCAACAAATATTTCACTATAACTAAAACCATGATATGAAAATAAGATTAAGAATTATCATCATCAATATCACAGCTGCGAACAGTGCTAACCACTTTACATCCACATTATTTCCTCATTCATCTGCGGCATCTTCCCATAATATTTCAATAAAGTAGACAGTATTTTCCAAATTTAGTTTTGAGAGAGCACAAGCGGGGAAGGAGCACAGAGAGGGACAGAGGATCTAAAGCAGGCTCTGCACTAACAGGCTAACAACAGTGAGCCTGATGTGGGGCTCGAACTCAGGAACTGTGAGATCATAACCTGAACCAAAGTCAAATGCACAACTGACTGAGCCACCCAGGTGCCCCTAAAGTAGATACTATTTTCATCCTCATTTTATAGATGAGGAAATAGAGGCTCAGAGAGTTCAAGTCATTTGCCCAAAGTAAAAAACGCTGGTAAGTAAAGCAAGATTCAAAGCTAAGTCTGTCTGACTACAAATTTCATGTTTTCTGCCTTACCAGGCTGCTTCTAGAAAAAAATTATGCTCTTTACAAAGAAGCTCCATGTAAATAAAGCAATCCTCTGGTTTACTTAAAATATGATTTGCTTATAACTTCTTAAGAACATATAACATTTATTATATAAAGTAGGGTATACCTAAAAAGAAGGTAGAGAACCAGTACGAAGCAAATCATTTTCCCAAGTCTTTACAAGACCCAGGATTATTTTTCCTTTATCCTAGGCACCTTGCTTATTCTTCTAAGTTTTAGCTCAGTTTTGTTTTGCACTATCACAAAGACTAGTTTGTCCTAACAGTACCCACATCTCTGGAAGGCAAGAGAATATGTCCATATAGTTATCTTCAAATCTATCTAAAATCAGTTATAAAAGAGACACACCTACTAGGATGGCTATCATAAAAAGAAAATGAATGTGGATGAAATGGAACCCACATGTATTGCTAGTGGGAATATAAAATAAGATAGTTTCTTTAAAAAAACCTTTGGCAGTAGGGCACCTTGGTGGCTCAGTCAATTGAGCATATGACTTTGGCTCAGGTCATGATCTTGTGATTCACGAGTTTAAGCCCCGTGTTGGGCTCTGTGCTGACAGTTCAGAGCCTGCAGCCTTCTTTGGAATCTATGTCTCCCTCTCTCTCTGCCTCTCCCTTGCTTGTACTCTGTCTCTCTCTTTCAAAAATAAAACATTAAATTAAAAAAATGTTTAGCAGCACCTCCAAAAGTTAAAAATAAATTTATCAAAATGACCCAGCAATTCTACTGTTAGGTATACAACCAAAAGAAATGAAAACATACATCCACACAAAAATTTGCACATAAATATTCACAGCAGCATTACTCAGAATATCCCAGAAGTAGAAACAACTCAAATGTCCAACACAGGTGATGAATAGAAATAAAATCTGATTTATCCATATAATGGAATACCATTCATACCACCCATAAAAAGGAATGAAGTACTGATACATGAACAAACCCTGAGAACATTAGCCCATATGAAAGAAGCCAGTCACAAAAGGCTCCACATATGAGTCCATTTGGAAAAAATGTCCACATAGGCAAATCTACAGAGACAAAAAAAGGATCGGTGGTTTGAGGGGTAGGAGTGAAAAGGATTAGGGAATGAACATCAATAGGGATAGGGGTTTCCTTGAGAGACAAACAAAATGTTCTAAATTAGATTGTGGTGATGGCTGCACATGATGTGAATGTATTATAAACCTGTGAATTAACTACTCACTGTATATCAGTGAATTGTTGAGTATGTGAATTATATTGGCAAGGTTGCATTTTTAAAAACAGATAAAAGAGAATTCCTCACAGTTATTACTGATGAAATCAATGTAGCTAATTAAAATCTTCATATTTTGTGCCAAGACAAAATGAAAGGCTATGTCAATTCACCCAGCTGCTTAAGGCAGAAACCTAGGAATCATCCTGAACTTGGTCTCTCCTTCACCCATCACCTCTAATTAATCACCAAGTTGTATCCATTTTATTCTGGAATCTCTCTCTAATCCAAACTGCCCATTCCCCCATCCCAGTTAAGGTAGCTTAGACCTGAGAGGGTCAACAAACTTTTCCTGTACCAGCGAGTAAATATTTTAGGTGCTGTGACAAAATTGAAGATATTATGTAGTACTTAACAAGAGAGAAAGCAAATTCCCACTAAATTTTTATTGAAGAATTTCAAAATAAACACTAATAATAATGGAGTGTAATTTTTTGTAATAGAAGTTTACTAATCAGAAGAAAGTAATTCTTTCTGGGGGAGACATTTTGCCTGAGGTTCAAAATTAGTGTTCCCTATCATTAAAATAGAGAGCAAATGCTCACCTCTTAATGCTAATCTAAAATATCTATATATATTTATATATCTAAAATATCTTAATGCTACCTAAAATAACTATATTTTATATATCTCATCTTTGAAATGTTTTTCACAGATGAAGAGACTAAAGATTAAAGGACTAACAAATGGATCTAGAGTGCAAATGAAGGACTAGTCTCTGATAAAGAAAATGTATCTGTGGGGAACCTGGGTGGCTCAGTCAGCTGAATATCTGACTTCTGCTCAGGTCATGATCTCAGGTCATGATCTCATGGTTGGTGAGTTCAAGTCCCACATTAGGCTTGCTGCTGTCATAACAGAGCCTGCTTCAGAACTCTGTCCCCCTCCTTCTCTGCCCCTCTCCTGTTTGTGCTCTCTCTTTCTCAAAAATAAATAAATAAACATTTAAAAAAATGTATCTACAGATGCAGGCAGATTTATAGATTTACAGATTTACAGAGTATCAATCTGCTACTATCTTTGTCTCCAAAGGAAAACTTCTAAGCATAAGAAGTGCAGAGGTGAAGGGGAGGGAGGGGGGAAATATAACATGTATTGAATATTCAGCAAAATAAAATCTAAATTAGTTTTATCAAACAGGATAGATAGGTAACTAAAGAAATGTAATAAGAAGGGCACCTGAGTGTCTCAGTTGGCTAAGTGTCTAACTCTTGGTTTCGACTCACTTCATGATAATCATGGTCATGGGATCAAGCCCTGAATCGGGCTCTGTGCTGCCATTGTGGAGTCTGCTTGGGATTCTCCATCCGTCTCTCTTTGCCCCTCCGTCTGTCTCTAGATAAATAAATATACTTTTAAAAAAAATGTAGGGGCACCTGCATGGCTCAGTTAGTTAAGTGTCCAACTTTGGCTCAGGTCATGATCTCACAGTCTGTGAGTTCAAACTGCATGTCAGGCTTTGTGCTAACATCTCAGAGCCTGGAGCGTGCCTCAGATTCTGTGTTTCTCTCTCTGTCCCTTCCCCGCTCATTCTCTCTCTTTCTCTCTCTTTCAAAATAAACATTAAAAAAACATTTTTTAAAGTAATCAGAATGTGACATAGTACTGGAAGTCTAATTTAGGCTGGAAAACATTACTTTATAGTTGTACTATGTAAATAAAACCACCTGGCTTTACAACTTTTTTCCATAGTGCTTAGCTGCCAAAGCACAGACAGATGGTGGATGGGTAAATTCATGTATGGCTAAACACATATGGGTGCAAAAGAAAAGAAGGCGTGGGTAGCTCAGTGAGTTGAGCGTTCAACTCTTGATTGTGGCTGAGGTCATGATTCCAGATTTGGGATTGAGCCCCACATTAGGCTCTTCCCTGAGCATGGAGCCTGCTTGAGATTCTCTCCGCCCCCCCACCTCTCTCCCCACCCCTATCCCCTGCCCATGCTCTCTCTCTTAACAACAACAAAACAAACACAAAAACAACAACAACAACAAAAACAGTGCAAAAGAGGACAATGGTACAAAGGAACTGAAAATGTATGCCACACTGAGGCACCTAGGTGGCTCAGTCAGTTGAGTGAGTGACTCTGGATTTCAGCTCAGGTCATGATTCCAGGGTTGTGTGATTGAGCCCTGTGTCAGGCTCCATGTTGAGCATGGAGCCTACTTAAGATTCTCCCTCTCTCTCTCTCTGCCCCTTTCCTGTTTGCATGTGCTTTCTCTTCCTCTCTCAAATTAAAAAAAAACAAAACTGTTTTTTAATTAATGAAAGTATATGGCACAGTGCTGTCAACAATAGCCAAAGTATGCAGAAAATCCAAATCAAATGTCCATCAACTAATGAATGGATAAAGCTGTAGTGTGTTTGTGTGTGTGTGTAGTATGTGTGTGGTATGTGTGTATATTACAGTTTTATCATATAGGATATATAGGTAACCAAAGAAATGTAATAAGAAGGGTGCCTGGGTGGCTCAGTGTATTACACACACACATACCAATATACATACAATGGAATATTACTCAGCCATCAAAATGAATGAAATTTTGTCATCTGCAACAATGTGGAAACTTCCAAGAGAAAAAGTCTCAGGAGAGGAGAAACTGTGTCTCTACTATTGCCTAATAGTAGCTAGAATGCATTATGCAAAGTGAAATAAGTCAGTCAGAAAGACAAATACCATATAATTTCACCCATACATGGAATTTAAAAAACAAAACAGATGAACATATAAAAATGAGGGGAGAGGAGAGAGAGAAACAAACCATAAAAGACTCTTAACAATAAAGAACAAACTGAGGGTTGATGGAGGAAGGTGGGTAAGAAATGGGCTAGATGGGTGATGGATATTCAGGAGGGCACTTGTTGTGATGAGCATATGTAACTGATGAATCACTGAATTCTACTCCTGAAACCAACTGATATATATTATCAATATAATTGATAATAATTATAATGGAGAGGACCTGATGATGTAGAAGAAGAGTTGAAGTGGGAATATGTAAGTGAAAAAGATGAATAGAAAATATACTTGTCTTCATTTTCATTAGTGTAAGAATGAACCACATCTATTTTATAGACTTATAAGCCTAGTCAGTACCTAGCAGAGAAATCAGTACAAAGTAGGAATTCAATAAATATGCACTGAAAAGATTAAATTTTACTATGGCAAGTATAAGCATGAAAGCCTATTTAACAAAGGTATTTTTTATTATATCAGTTGTAACACTGATACAATGAAAACAATCTAAATGCCCATCAAAGGAGAACAGACAAGAATAGAATACTATATATTAACTTTAAAAAAAAAAAAAAAAAAAGACAATCAAAAAATAGTTAGCAGACTCACAGGCCCCTTCTGATAGGCCCCAAATTGGTATTTGACTCTTCTACCAAATGATATTCAAGACCAAAGACTCTAATATCTGTTAGGACTGCTTATAACATACTAATTATGAGTTACTAAATTTTGTATTCGTAGACTAAAATTAGCACATTTCCAGTTTACTAAGGACTCTAAAATACTCTCCTAAAAAGTCTGACAACATGAAACTGCTAGGTTCCTATGGAACATATGCACATATATATACACTAATAACTGGAATTCCCAAAATTTTCAGATATAATGCTTTATAAGTGTATCACCAGATCTGTTTTCATCTGACTGTGCTCTTTACTTACTATTTTAATCAGTATGTTAGTAAAATTATTGTTGAATATTCCTTTTGATTAACATTTTTGTTCTTACACAACTTTTGCGTCATTTCAAATTTTAATGTTATTTTATTTCTCTCCATTATAATTATTATCAACCCCCACCCAAGAGGTAGGAAAATAAAAAAATGTCTGAGAACAGTGCCTCAAGGGAAAAAAAGCTCTAGACTTTTCTACTTTTCTTACCCTACATCCTAAAAAAAGAGTGTGGAACCTGTACTGAACAAGATCGAGGAGGATATTCATTAGGCAATGGGAGCGACAGTTTCTCCTCTCTTGAGACTTCTCTTGAAAGTTTCTGTGAAACTTAGACCTCCTCCCATTACAAAGCAAGCGAAAATCAGAGTGAGACCAAGAGGAATGGAAAACACTATTCCACCCAGTTCAGGTAAAAGGAATCCTTTTAGTTCCATGCCACCAAATTCAGCTTACCAGGGATACACCAAACCTAAAGTATTTCTTTGGTGCTGTCCTCTCTGTTTACATTTTCATTAAGATTTCTAGAGATAAGGGGCACCTGGATGGCTCACTGTGTTAAGCATCCAACTCCTGATTTTGGCTCAGGTCATGATCTCAAGGTCTCTGAGATGGAAACCTGAGTCCAGCTCCGCACTGATAGTGGCAGAGCCTGCTTGGGATTCTCTATCTCCCTTTCTCTCTCTATGTGCCCTCCCTCACCCCTGCTCTCTCTCTCTCAAAATAAATAAATAAACATTTAAAAAAAAGACTTCTAGAGATGGAAGAGGGGCAGTAGGCAGCAATTCATATTCAGAATTTAAAGGGGCGCCTAGGTGGCTCAGTCAGTTAAGCATCTGACTTTGGTTCAGGTCACGATCTCATGGTTCGTGAGTTCGAGCCCTGTGTAGGGCTCTGTGCTGATAGCTCAGAGCCTGGAGACTGCTTCAGATTCTGTGTCTCCCTCTCTCTCTACCCCTCCTCTGCTCAAGTTCTCTCTCTCTTGCTCGCTCGCTTGCTCAAAAATAAACACTAAAAAAAATTTTTTTAAACACATTTTAAAAAGAATTCAAAATTTAAGGATACTGACTCTTGAATATCTACCCTCACTCATTCAACAAATTCTTATTTGGTACATCCTATATGCCAGGCACTATGATAGGTACTAGAGGTATAATGGTAAACAGACCTGTCTTCATGGAGCTACAGTCTAATGAGACAAAATTTAACAGTTTAAACAGCTAAACAAAATTTAGCAAATAGGTATCTCATTATGGACTATGGGAAGTGCAATAAAAAACACAACACAGGGAGCTTATAATCATCTCCTTCCCCTATTCCTAGCACCAACTTGGAAACAGGATAAGGCTTCCTATATTCAAAAAACAGTTCTATAAGAAAAAATATTCAGAATACAAATTATGTAAACTTACAGCTTCTCTGCCAATGAGTGGATAAAAGGGGGTACCAAAAAGTTTCCTTCCATTGATAAATGCCTTCATGATAAAATTGGTCACTATTGAAAAAAGAAGAAAATAAAGATGCAGACTTAAATGTGTAAGTGCTTTAAAAACCGGGAATTTCTATATTTAAAACTTACTTTTTCTAGAAACTCCAGCACCAAGGTTATGATTCAAGTCAAAAGGATCTAGAAAAGAAATACTTATTTTTTAATGAAAAATTATGTTCACTGTAACATAAAATTTAGGAGTCATAACTAGAATCTAATACTATAGAACTCAGACTATTCAAATAAGCAAATTAATGTTTTAAATTATCAATTAAAAGAGAAAGAATCTTCCAAATTTTAATGTGTTTTAGTTTTCCCTTCAATTTCCTTGCCAAATGAAAACTCTGGCTTTTTGTTTTGTTCCTTAGGTAATATCAGTTAAATGATTACCTTCAATTGCAATGCATTTGGATGTCCACTGCTTTTCAAAAGTTGTCAACAGCTTTTTCTGCCGAATGCTAATTACATATTCCTTGAAATCAAACTCTTCAGTATAGAAGCGAAGCAGTCCCAACCAAAGCTCTCCTAATGTTTCTGTGTTCTTTCCAAGTGAAGGTAAACGCTTTTTCTATAGGTAAGAAAAGAGAGAGAGAGGTGTCTATTCCTACCCAAAATATAGACCGCCAAATCTAAGTAAAATTATTAAATTATTCAAATCCTAACATATATCAGAGTATTCTATAACATGAAGACTATGAAAAAATTACCAGCTCTTCTGTTTTATCGAAGAAAAATGCATTCCATCCATCAACCATTCTCTGTGGAATCTGTTTTCCATCAAAGATCTGCAAAAACAATTTTATCATTAGATTTTAAGTCATCCAACCCAAAAGCCTAAGTAGTCTCATATCATTTTAGAATGTAGCTATAATAGACACATTGAAATACTTCTTTCAAATGGAATATGTCAGGATAGTATAATTTAGTGCCAAGTTAAAATAGAATGTATCTGGAAGGTCAAAGCATGAGATTCTCCAAACGACACACTTGATGTTATCTATATGGCCTGTCCAAACACATCCAGCCCAAAAATAAGGAAGTAAAACTGAAGAAAAAAACAATGAAAACCGAATTTTCATCAAAGGACCATAGATATAGAAATACATAATACCTACTGATGTGTACACCCAAAGGAAATCAATGGAACTGCTTGTTTTGGGGAAGGGCTCTAGTACTTTTAATCAGTTATCTGTGTCAGATGAAGCTGAAAAACCCCTGGGCATTGATTTCTTTAGAGAGAAAATTAGGTTGCTTTCCCTGACAGCTTCATGAAAACTGTAAAATCTTCATGATTTTGTTTTAATTTTTTATGTTTATTTATTTCTGAGACAGAGAGACAAAGCATGAGTAGGGGAGGGGCAGACAGAGAGGGAGACATAGAACCCAAAGCAGGCTCCAGGCTCTGAGCTGTCAGCACAGACCTCAATGCAGGGCTTGAACCTACGAACCGTTGAGATTGTGACCTGAGCTAAAGTCGGACACCCAACTGACTGAGCCACCCAGGCACCCCTGATATTTTTTTACACATCTTTTTTAATGCTTTATTTATTTTATTTTCGAGAGAGATAAAGAGAGCACAAGTAGGGCAGGGGCAGATAAAGAGGGAGGGAGAGGGAAAGAGACAATCCCAAGCAGGCTCTGCACTGCCAGCACAGAGCCCAATGTGGGGCTCAAACTCACAAACTGTGAGATCATGACCTGAGCTAAAACAAAGAGTCCGATACTTAACCAACTGAGCCACCCAGGTGCCCCTAAAATCTTCATGATTAATTATACATAATAATTCACTGTCCTGACCAAGAAGAGGAAAGGGGCAGTGAGTAATTCTACTTCACTAGAAGAAAAGTATCCCATGAGGTTTTGTTTTTTTTTTAAAGATGCAATAAAGTAAAAAGTTGCAGCAGGTTCACAGTCAGCAGACCTCATTGCTAGTCTCAGTCCTGCCAAGCAGTGATTCTGGATAAGACAATTATCTTCTGAAACCCTTAGTTTTCTCAATGAAAATGAGAGATTAGATTAATTAGGTCAGTTGTTTCTTCCCCTCCCCACCCCTTAAGCTGTATTATCCTCTCCTAAAATGGAACCTTCCTGGAAGCTTAATATGTAAAACAGATAAAAAGCAGAGGTACTCTGATAGAGACCTGAGTACAGAAAACAAAGCCCATTTTTTTCTTATTTCATTTCTCACACACATGAATGAGCCCCGAGAGCTTACCAGAAAATACTTTAAAATCAACAGATAAGGTGGTCCTCATCACCCCTTCCATTTTAGATGGTACAGTGATTTACAAAATTAACATCTCTGGCCCATCTAATCTCACTCTCTGGTTTATGTTACTTGTAGGCAAAAACTACATATAACTTTCCTCTGGAGCCAAAATTCTTACTATGTCATAGCCCGCGATAGAGAGAATACTTACTACATGTTTGTTGAATGAATATATTTACTCTGAAAACATGTTTACAAAAAGATCAAGTTTCCAGAAACTTAAGCTAATAAGTTGCTTTTTATATTTATATGTAAGTTAAATACAGTTACCATATCTACAGAATTTATCTACCATAAATTCTGACAATTCATAGAACAAACAAGGGAGAGCCTGGCAATTACAGATATTGATATCTAAAACGAAAGTTATGGGATCCTTCCCTGAAAAAAGAAATGAAGGAGCCAAAGTGTTAATATTTTACCCATATAGATACTTTACCCTTATAGATACTATTATAGGAATTACATGGAAAATAATATAAGCTACCTCTTTAGACCTTGATTCTTTTTAACATAATTCTTATTTTTGAGTAACCACCATGATCCAAACTCAACTATGTTGGCTGATAACACGGTGAAGTGGACCCTGTGGGGTGAGCCTTGGAAGGTTTTTAATCATTAATTTGCCAATTTTTTCTTATGAGTTCTCAGATTTCACTTTCTAACTTTCCACTCTTTCAGCCCTTAGAAAAAGCATTAATGCTAACCTCCCCTTCTCTTACACACACATAATTTATCTTTCCATTTCTCTCTTCTCCTTCTCTTTTCTCTTTCTCTTAAAACCAATCATCCTCTACTCAAGCACTCAGTCCTCTCTCTAAAACCTCATGACACATCTCAATCATATTTGTACAAGGAGTGACCATGTATGTTTTCCATATTTACTTTTATGTTTATTTGTATTTTAGTATCTACTGCTACATTTGATTTTTATTTATTTTTGAGAGTTTGAGAAAGAGAGGGAACGAACAGGGAAGGGGGAGAGAGGGGGGGATACACAGAATCCGAAGCAGGCCCCAGGCTCCAAGCTGTCTACACAGAGCCCGACATGGGGCTCAAACTCACGAGCGGTGAGATCATAACCTGCGCCAAAGTCAGATGTTTAACCAACTGAGCCACCTAGGCACCCCTCTATTGCTATATTTAAACTGCAATTCTTTTAGTTGTGGTAAAATACAAATAACAAATGATTATGATACAAATTTTATAAGTGTACAGTTCAGTGACATTAAGTACACTCACATTGTTGTACACCATCACCATCATCCATCCACAAAATTCTTTTCATCTTGCAAAAATGAAACAAAACTATTAAACAATAATTTCCTGTTCCTCTCTCTCCTAGCCCTAAAACCCACTATTCTACTTTCTATCTCTTTGAATCTGACTACCTCACATAAGTGGAATCATACAATATTTCTCTGATTGCTTTATCTCACTCAACATACTGCCCTCAAGATTCATCCATTCAATGGCAATTTTTAAGCTGATATAAGCTAAGGAAACATAGTAGTTCATAATATCAAGTGTGAAAACACTTCTTACTGCTTTTTTAAGCATTTTACATGAAAATTTACATTGACTTATGATGATTTTCTAGAATATATCAAAATCATTCTCTTAGGAAAGCTCCTTTTGACCTACAGAACTTTGTACTATTAACCATGAAAAATACACTTAGCAGAACGTTACTTATACCCAGTCACTTCAAGTCTAGGTGCAATTACAAATGGAGTCAAAGATCATCACCTTCATTAAACATATCCTTACCCTTAAAAGTTGATCGATGCCAATGACCAATACTTAAATGATGCCAAGCAATGGACAATGGGGTCCCATATGACAAGCAAAAAATGCCAGAAGCAAAATCCATTATCATCAGTTCATATGTATCACAAAGCCCCCCACAATCAGAGCTCATTATGATGGAAAACATTCCATGGACTGTCTCTCATTTCATCAAGCACTGTTAAGCAGATAATGGAAGAGTTCTTGAAGTTGGCTACTATAGTCCTGCCTACATTTTTCCAGTAATAATAATAAATCTACTAGTGATGATGATGAATAATAATAATAAAGCAAGCACCATTTATGAACACTTACTTTAGCACCTATTATATGCAAAGGTATTAGATTTCTCTGCACTTTTTATCAATACTGAAATAATACTATTACATTTTTACTGTTGATAAAACTTAGACAAGTGACATTCAGGCAGCTTTCTGAAAGCCACAATGTCAGAATTAGGATTCAGATCAGGTATCTCTTGTTCCAAAATCATGCCCCTGCTCTTTCCATTATATAGTGCTACCTTAGTGGTGCCTCATTCATGGGTAATGTAATTACAGAACACAGACAAACCACCATGAAAACAAAATTTGTGTTCCCTTTTAGTCATCATATTCTGTCAAAGTCATAGCAAATCATAGTAAATGGCTGCTATGATATTCCTTGGCAATAATGCATTTAAGATCCCCAAATTTAAAGCCATAACAATAATTAGACTAATACAGAGAATAATCTTGACTTTGTCAGACCTCATTAATTCATGCTAAATTTTAAATACCCTACTGTAAACATCCTTGTCAAAAACCACATCATTCAACATAGATTTAGCAACTTAAAATTTTCTGCCAAGAAAAGATATTTGAAATTTTTGTTTCTTTCCCACTGTTATCTTAAAAGGGGCAAGGAAATGCTGCTATAAGCACATGGCATTCATTACAACCTTTTAAAATTTACTAAGGGCATCTGACATTCACCATTTGGCTTGTTTACTTTGTGATTTTCTTCTCTGCCATGACTATCAGTTTATGTGAAGTCAGAACATGTGATTTGCCAAACAGTTCTGACTGATACTTCTCTTTAGCTGAAAATATACACCTTTCTAAGAAATTAGAACTGGATCCTCCTTAATGCTTACACTTTGTGCCAAGAATGAGGAGGAAAAGAAAGATGATTAAACAATCCCTTGAATCATAACAGAGAATATAAATTGGCTACAAAAAGGGAATCTGTAAATCACCAAATCTGAATGGAAAGGCATATAATCTGTTTATTCAGATGCACACTCTTATACTTATCGCAATTAACATAACCTTACAGAGATGAGGAAGAATTTCCTTGGGTTTTCTCTCAACAAAAATTCAAAGTTGACCAAAGTATATACAAGAATATAACAAACCTCATTGCCAGACAGGAGCATACTATAGAGAGAAGAAACTTTGTATTTGAATCTGAGATACTATAATGTATGAGTTCGTGGATGGCTACAAGACTTTCATTAATCATCTGCAATACTCTAAAACTATGAAACACAAACATGCTGCAAAAGATGTTTAATACTTCTGTTCATCTATTGTTCTTTTGGTAGTCTATATCTCCAATAATGACTTTTCCAAAAAAGTTCATTATATGATTATAAATTAAAGGAAGAAGAAAATTCTGAATTGTTCATGCTGGAAAAATTCCTTCATGATCTCATAAACTGCACAAGATCTACTGTGGTTCGGTCAATTTTCACAAGAAACTCCTTTACAGTTTAAAAACCTACCTCTTGTAGAACTGGGATAACAGGTGGTTTTCTCTGCTGCAGAAAGTACAGCACCATAAGGATATAAGCATATGAAGATAAACTTCCCCTGGAAGCATCTCCAATGTCACATCGCTAAAGAAACAGAACAATGATTGAAAATAAAACTTCAGAATCTTATTCCACGCAGAAGTACTGACTACTTGAAGACACTATTTTTTTAATCCATCAAACTGTCAAATATCCAAAAGTTGACAGGTAACTATTACGAGGATGGGTAAACAGGCACTCTCATACATTATAGATGACAGTATAAATGAGCATAAAATCTATAAGGAATAATTTGGCAATATCAAAATTACAAAAGCATCTCTCAACCTAGCAATTCTGTTCTAAGAACTTATTCTGCAAACACACCAAAAAACATGTGAAATAACTTAGAAAAAATTTTATTATAGCACTATTTTAATGGCAAAAAAACAGAAATAAGATATCAGTAAGCCACGGGCTTTAAAAAACTGATGACTACACTATGGAACAGGTTGTCACCATTAAAAAAGAAATAGGAAGCTAAAAAAGGAACAAGGAATTACTAGGAAATAATAGGAAATAATTTCTATCTATTGCTTAGTGAGAAAAGCAACGTACAAAACAGTGTTTTCAGTATGTTTATATCTGTAATAAAAAGGAGGTAAGAAATTTATGTATTTGCTTATATTGACATATTTCTGGGAGGGTAGAGAAGAACTTTTTAACACCAGTTGCCTCCAGCAAGAGGCACTGGTTAGCTAGGAGACAGGTGTGGAAGGGAGACTTTCCAGCTGAAGTCCCTTTAGCCCTTTTAAACTCAAAATACATGAATAAGTTGACTATTCAAAATAAAAATTTTTAATTTAAAAATATCATAAAAGAATCTTCAGAGACTTCCGCTGAGTAAGACTTTCACTGACATATAAAGGGAGAGGAATAATTTCTCTGACATGAAATACTTTCAGTTTCATTACTACAACTCCACTGGAGTACAGACTCCTCATGCTAAAATTATTGTGAGGTGAATCTAGAAAAGTAGCCGTATCAAATACGATTTGAAAATGAGGCTGAATGCCATTCTTTCCTTTTTTTAAAAAAATTTTTTAATGTTTATTTATTTCTGAGAGAGAAGGAGTGCCTGCAAGGGAAGGGCAGAGAAAGAAGGAGACCCAGAATCTGAAGCAGGTTCCAGGCTCTGAGCTGTCAGCACAGAGCCTGATGTGGAGCTCGAACCCACAAACTGTGAGATCATGACCTAAGCCGAAGTCGGATGCTTAACTGACTGAGCCACCCAGGCACCCCACCGTTCTTTTCTAAGATGACCTCTGTCCCCAAAGACATGGTAGGGAAATATCTAAACAAATAACGTCTGCCTGTTGGAAGAGTGGATTTTACGAAATGAAAATGTGACCAAGTCACTCCACTAATAGAAGGCTTCCACCAACAAAATCAACTGTTTACTGAGCAGCTACCATAAAACAGGTACACTAAACTAGAGAGACAGGTCTCCATCTTCAGAGTTTGCACACTCAGTGAAAAACAAGAAAACAGAATTCAGTTTATAAGTGTTATAACAGAAGAAGCACAACATTTTTTTGGTATTGTTTTGCTTTCTTGGACAGAAAAATTTATGACTAACCCCAAATCTCAGATTTCCTAACTCAGAGATTCTTACCTAGGATGATATGCCAACTCCCAGACCTGGGGCTAAAAATCTTTAGCACACTGAGAAATTTTACTACTGTGAAATTTACTCAAGTGTTACACATAGAACTGAAGCACACACAGGAAAAAACTAAAAAGACTCACCCTACCCTAATAGGTATAAACTTAAATGATTTAATACTGAGTGCTTCCTTTTAAAAGCTCAGATAAGGGGTGCCTGGGTGGCTCAGTCGGTTAAGTGTCCGACTTCAGTTCAGGTCATGATCTCACGGTTCGTGGGTTCGAGCCCCACGTCGGGCTCTGTGCTGACAGCTAGCACAGAGCCTGGAGCCTGCTTCAGATTCTGTATCTCCTTCCCTCTCTGACCCTCCCCTGCTCATGCTGTCTCTCTCAGAAATAAATAAAACATTAAAAATTAAAAAAAAAAAAGTAAAAGCTCAGATAAGAGGTACCTGTGTGGCTCTGTCAGTTGGGCATCCAACTCTTGATTTCAGCTCAGGTCATGATCTCAGTCATGAGTTCAAGCCCTGCATCTACCCTGTGCTGACAATGTGGAAATTGCTTTGGATTCTCTTCCTCTCTTCTCTGCTCCCACCTTGCTACATGCAAGTGCGAGCACATACGCATGCCCTCTCACTCTCTCAAAATAAATAAATAAACAGGTGCATCTAGATGCTCAGTTGGTTAAGCTCTCTTGATTTCAGGTCAGGTTTGTGGAACTGAGTCCCACACTGGGCTCTGCAATGCACTGACACTGTGGCATCTGCTTGGGATTCTCTCTCTCCCTCTCTCTCTGTCCCTCCTCCACTCATTCATACTCTCTCTCACACAAAATAAATAAATAAGCTTTAAAAATAAATACACATTAAAATTAATAATAAAAGCTCAGATAAGTAAAACTGAGAAGATATTTTTCACAAGTCTGACATCAGTATATATCATTTTAACTATCATGAATATTATAACAAAGCAGATCATTAACTATTTAATAAATACCTTTGCAAATACTTTCATAGTATATCCCAAGTATTGTACTCTAGGATCAATAGCTGCATAAGTAGCTAGCATCCTTGTGTTATGTTGAGCCTGAAAAATAATTACATATTGGAAAGGATTTCAAATTTATTAATTTTAAACTTAGAAATAAGATAAAAAGATATAATACACACCAAATAAAATATATAATTGCAAAAATTTTAAATACCTGTAAATGAATCAAAAACTAATCTTCAACATGAAGGAAATATCAAGATGATTCATAAAAATATTTTTGTCTTATAATACATTTGAAATATCTAAATATAAATATATGGTCAGTGATCTGTAAACTTTTAAATTAACAAATACCTGAGTCTATACAGAAAGAGAAACTTACCAATGTATTATATAAACTGATATCGCCTTCTAAACCACTTCGTCTATGTTCAAATTTTACTATAGGCACTTTGGCAGTAGTTATAGGCAAAATGTTTCTTAAACCTGATTTAAAACAAACAAACACAAAAATTTCATGAGGTTAAAGAATTTTCATAAAGCTAAAAAATGTTTTGTTGTTTTAAAGCTGTAATTTAAATTCATACCTGGATGTCTCTTAAGAATTTTTGCCAAATTTTCAATTATTTCCTTACAGTTTAATTTCTAAAAAACAAAAGAAACAAAGTTTGTCTAACTCAATTTGACCTTGTGCAAATTCTGTAATGAGGCATTTAATACTAACATTTCAAATCTCCAGCTAAGCTATAAACTCTATATATAGATTTTCTACTCAAAGTATGTGATCTATAGACCTGCAGTATCAGCATCAACTGGAAACTTGACAGAAAGGCAGAATCTCAGGTCCCACTCCAATCTAGTGAATCATAATCTGCATTTTAACAAGATAATTCACATCCATATTAAAGTGTGAGAAGCACTAAGATAGAAGAATAATGTTTTCAAATATGTGAATACATAACTAAGGATGGATATGGTGATGGTAAAACACTATAGTGATTAAGAACATAGGCTCTGAATTTAGACAAACCTGATTCAATCTTTAACTAAGTATTAACTGGCTGTGTGACTGTGAATCCTTAACCCCTCGGAGCCTCATACTATAAAATCAAGATAAAGATAAATGCCTGCCCTATCAAGTAGTTGGAAGTATTACATGAGACATGTATGTAAAGCATTCAACAACATCCTTGGCACAAAATAAGCACTTTAAATCTATGAGCTAGTTATTATTATTATTGTTATCATCATCATTATGTTGATGAGGAAAAGTAATCCAATCATTAGAGCACCTACTTTTTCAAGAAAATTCTTATCTCCTCAAATTGAAATATATGTATTTTTTTAAACCAGAGCCTGCAGTTGAAATGCGATGATAACCATGATACAAGGAATAGGGAGATAATGGCACTATAAATTAAATGGATTACACTGAATGGTATATACATCAGTGCTCACACTTACTACTAAATTCACTTTTGCATATCCTTAACATGCTCTTTTTAGTTAGAAGAGAGCAATAGCCATTACAGCTTAACCTGAGGTTTTCAAGGGAATCTTTAGTTACTAATTAGTACACAAGAGATCATTTTTCTCTTTATTATGTAAGCATACAATTTATGCTAAATTATAAGTTTCAACTATAAGTTTCAACTACGGCTCATCTGGAAGAAAATTTCATCTTTTTTATTGTTTCAACTTTCCAATGTGAATAGCACAGATTACATATATAACAGACAAACCCTTAGTCATTTGAGTCTGACTATTAAATTTTACATAGAAGGTATCTGAACTCTAACCTCCTCCCTAGGTAAAATCATTTCCTATTCCCTCAATTCTTGCTCTTCAAAATGGAGAGGGGCAGCTTATTTCCAAGCAGATGGCACTAAGTAGAAGTTAGTTAAGGATAACTAAAACATTTACATCTTTTCCATTTTTTAAAGAATAAGATATGGGGCACCTGGGTGGCTCAATCGGTTAAGTGCTGACTTTGGCTCAGGTTATGATCTTGCAGTTTGTAAGTCTGAGCCCCATATCGGGCTCTGTGCTGACAGCTCAGAGCCTGAAGCCTGCTTCAGATTCTATGTCTCCCTCTCTCTCTGCTCCTCCCCCACTCATGCTCTGTCTCTCTCTTGCTCAAAAATAATAAACACTGAAAAAGGAAATTTTTTAAAAAAAGAATAAGATATTAAGGGGAACCTGCATG
This sequence comes from Hyaena hyaena, assembly GCF_003009895.1. NCBI lineage: Eukaryota > Metazoa > Chordata > Mammalia > Carnivora > Hyaenidae > Hyaena > Hyaena hyaena. The sequence goes on along the minus strand of NW_024080637.1, from coordinate 8,059,849 downwards.
GCTTAAGCATCCGTTAAGCATCAACTCCAATTTCAGCTCAGGTCACTTTCTCAGGCATGAGACAGAGCCCGGGATCAGCCTCTGCACTGGACATGGAGCCTGCTTAAGAATCTCTCTCCCTCTCCTTCTACCCCTTCCCTACTCACGTGTGCACACATGCACGCTCTCTCTCTCTCTAAAAAAATTTTAACTAATTAAAAGGAAAAAAAGAATAAGATGTTAATACCAGAAATTGGGGCCAGAAATAAGGATCAAGCAGACATGTTTACTCTGCCATCTTTACTATGGTTCTGCCATCTTTACTCTGATTCTAACAATTTAAAAAATTTAAATTTTTGAAAAATTTTTCAAAACCCATACATACACTATTCTGCTGAATTCTTTTATAGTAACACTCTATACTGACACCACTACAGATGCCAGAAGCTTGGCCACACCCCAATCTTGCAAGCAGTCCCTGATTTTGAAACATAAATTTCAACAGCTATGTTTGTAAAGGAATGAGCAACTATATGGATCCCCTCCTTCTTAGTGGCTGCCAGGAAAACCTGGGATACTTCCCTGTGCAATTGGTCCCTTTACTGGAGGTTTGACAATCCTGTTCCCACTACTGAAGGTGGATACATGAAGAAGGAAAGTAAAAGTACCCTCTCAGTGCTGAGACTGCTCTGGGGGAAGGTCTGCTCCTGGCATATCACAGTGAAACTCCAAAAGTAGTGGTTAGGTTCTACAGTACTATTAGTACTAAATTTCAGCTACATTATGGGTTAAATAAATTACAGAGAAGCAGTGAGATACGATGGAAAGAGCATGAACTGTGGAGTCAGACAGACCTGGGTACGAATCCCGGCTCGAACATTTACTAGCTGTGTGAACTTGGGCAAGTCAGTATATCTCTCAAAGCCTCAGTTTCCTCATCTGTAAAATGGGGGAAATTATCTACCTAGAAGTGGTTTTAAGAATGAAATGAGGCCTCAATAACTGTTAGTTCCCCTTCCCACCCAAAATGCGTTTCTAAAAGCTATCCTAGAATGCAACATTTGTAAGAGTGCTTTATGGAAAAAAAAATGTCTTCTAATTGCTCAAAAATTCTAACTAACCTGTACAACACAACCTATTTATAAATTAGATGCTCACCTTTATTTTCTATCTTTAGTGATACAAAGATATCACTTAATGGAAGAGATATGAAACGACAGCGAAAGTGAGATCAATGTTCACTACTAGTGCAGCACCAGCTTCTCACTGGTTCCAATGGAAAAAACTACAACTGTATATTAACTTTTTCCAAAAAATTCATTACAAAGCACTTTTAACTCACAGTGACAATGATTTCATGATATAAAATTATCGAAACAGTAAGTTTAGTTATTTAGAGATTTGAATGTCTTCTAAAATGATAGTACTAAATGCTTTTACATTTCAAATACTACTACTGCTAATATATTTAAACAAAGAATGGCACCACATATTTTTATCAATACTACATACATAATTTAAAATATATTCACCACTGGAAGAAAATAAATTTCCACATTCCTTTTCAAACACTAACTCTTACCTCTGCATTTTCATGACCTTCCAGGGTCATACAAATATCCAGATCACTATCACGAAATCCAAATCCATTCTTAGAAGAGCCAAATAAGCACAATCTGGCCTTTTCTAAGTAAAGGAAAACAAAAGTAAAAAATTTTATAATTTGCAGGAAAGAGAAGTCTTCTGTTACTTACTAGTGGACTAACATAAGATGATCTTGTCCACTTTGACAGCTTAACTTACCTTCCATTGCCAGATATACCGAGAAATTCCAAAACATTCATCTAAAGCCCAGTTCTTTTGCCCAAGTTCCCACAACCCATGTTTCTAACTACTGTTTACATTTTTTCCAGACATCATAAATTCAACAAGTCAAAACTGAAGCTTCAACTTTACTCCAAACCTACTAATGTTCCTACAATCCCTATTCTCAGCAAATAGTATTTTTATCTACCCAACTGCCCAAGTCAGAAATAAATGTGTATTCTTAACATCACTCTCTCAGCTTCTACATCCAAACAATCACCAAGTCCATTAGCTTCTTTCAAGGTAACTATCTCATAAATTCATCTACTTTTTTTCATTCTCCACAACACTACCAATAGTAAAATTTAATATTTAGAGATTTACCTCTTAGAAATTAGTAAACTAGTTTTTTCAGGGCACAATTCAAGTACTTTTACAAATATCACCTTAGTACATAGAATTAATTCTCCTCCCAAAGTAAGTGATCAATCCATTTGATATAAATTATGATAGGATTATCCTTTCATATTTAGTGTCAGTCAATAACAGGTACCACTTCAAAGCTGTGCCTTAAGTGGACTGGATTTCTCTTCATATTAATTCTTGTAGATTACACAGTTAGGTAACAAATTCTGTATTTTCAAAACCTAATCCTCCAATTCAATTCTGATGTCCAACTTGAAATTTCAATGGCAACTGAGAGACATAAAAGAAGCTAGGTTCATCAGCAAATTATGTGCATGAGCTAAATATAACAGAGTTGGATTTGGTCAGTACTTTATATACTAGCAAATATAATCTTACATAATGATTCTCTTTCATAATACAAATTCATTACATTATAAATCAATTCTTTATCCTTTCCTAAAATATCTGGCCTCAAAATTCTTGATTCTTCACCCCCATGCCCAAAACCTATTCCTTCTACTATTTTTGCCATCTCAGTTAAATAGTACCACCCAACTATTCAAGTAAAAGCTTTGAAACTATCTTTGACTCCTTTTTTTCTTCATATCTAACAAGTAAAGCTTCAGCAAGTCATATTGGCTCTACCTTCAAAATATGTCCTAAATCTGATAACTTTTCATCGACTCTTTCAGAACATTATTATGTCTCATCTGAACTTCTACAACAGCTTTCTAAATACTCCACTTGCTTCTATTCTTATGGACCCATACTCTATTCTCTCAGATCATATCACTTAAGTGTTAAAACCTTCCAGAAGCTTCTCATTAGACACCAAAATTCGAAGCAACATCTATAAGGCCCTAATGACTCAATCTCTAGGCTACCTCTCAGACCTCATCTTTCTATTACAGTCTACCTCACAACTCCATTCCAGACCCACGGACTTCCTGCATAGCCTTCAAGCATACCAAACATAATTCAATCTTGGGGTATCTGTTCTTGCTACTCGTTCTCCCTAGAATGTTCGTCTCCTCATTCATATAACTTGCTCCCTCATATTATTCACGGCTCTCTTCAAATGTGACTTTATCAGACAGAACTACCATATTAGTCGAGAAAAATACTCTATCACTATCCTTTTAACTCTTGTACTTTAATAGCATTTATTATTTCCTGATATTAAACTATATACCTATTTGTTAGTTGACTGTCTACCCCTCTTAATACAAGTCTTAGGAAAGCAGCTTTCACCTTCTGTATTGGTACTGTATTCCTAGCACCTAGTTTAGTACCTAACTATAACATTCAATGAACATCTCTAAAAACAAAACTCAGACTAGGTGGCTACTATAACAAAAACACTCAATTTTTAACATATGACATACCATCATATTCTTTTTGAATAAACTTTTCCAAGCCAATTAAAATTTGTTCTCTGTTGTGTTGTTCAGAAAAGGGTGGTGATAACTCATCTAAAAAAAGAAAAAGGAAAAAAGTAAGGAAAATGGAATCTGAAAAGGTCTTCCAATGTTTACCCTAAACTCTACTTTAAATTTCATTATTTGTTAACTTCTCTGACTTTAAAATTGTAAATATTACTAGGGAAGGAAGGAGCAGAGGGAGAGCAGAAAAATAATTTTTATAGGTCTATGTACATTTCACATGATCATTCCTTATGAAATATCTGCAAAATATACTTACTTCTACAAATTATTTAATATTGTTTGCTTCAGACATTCTGCTCCCTCCCATAAACATGCTGTTTTTCCTACCTAAGTCAATACTCATCTTGTTATGTGAGGTACCTGACCCATTCACACCTAGCAGTTCCCTCAAATACATGGTCAAGATTCATATCTTCTCTATAAACTGCTTTGCCCAACCACAGCCTTCAATGACTTCTCCTTAAATGAATTTCCTTAGTTCTCCAAAATACTTGCCAATTTCTAGTAACCATCCAATTTTCTAGTTATTCCATTTATATTCACATTATTTTTCCAAATAAGACCAAATATTCCTAAGAGCAATCTTTTTTTTCCTATCTCCTCCTCTAGACTCATCCCCAAGAATTAATACAGTAATGGGAACAAATAAGTAATTTACTGTAATGATGTAAACTAATATTCAGCTTTTAAAAAACAAATGTAGCATCTGTGGTTGCAAGTTGAATCCAGGCATACCTCATTTTATTGCACTTTGCTTTATTGCCCTTTGCAGATACTGTGATTTTCACAAAATGAAGTTCTATGGCAACCCTGCACTGAGCAAGTCTATCAGGCACCTTTTCTCCAACAGTATTTGCTCACTTTATATCTGTGTCACATTTTGGTAATTCTCACGATATTTCAAACTTTTTCATTATTTTTATTATTATATGTTATGATGATCTATGTTCAGTGACCTTTGAGGTTACCATTGTAATTGTCTTGGGGTGCCATAAACCATACCCACATAAGATCACAAACGTAATCAATAAATGTTGTGTGTGTTCTGAATGCTCCACTGACCACCCATTTCCCCCATCTCTCTCCCTCTCCTCAGGGCTCTCTATTTTCTGAGACAAAGTGCTATTGAAATTAGGCCAATCAATAACCTTATTATGGCCTCTTAAGTGTTGAAATGAAAAAAAATGTCACGTCTCTCACTTTAAATCAAAAGCTAGAAATAATTAAGCTTATAAGGAAGGCATGTCAAAAGTCAAGATAGGCTGAAAGCTAGGCTCTTGCACCAAACAGCCAAGCTGTGAATGCAAGAAGAAAAGTTCTTGAAGGAAATTAAAAGTGCTACTCCAGTGAACACACGAACGATAAGAAAGTGAAGCAGCCTTATTACTGACATGGAGAAAGTATAAGTGGATCTTAAGATCTCAAACCAGCCACAACATTAAGCCAAAGCCTAATCCAGAGCAAGGTTCTAATTCTCTTCAATTTATGAAGGCTGAGGTGAGGAAGCTGCAAAAGAAAAAGCTTGAAGCTAGCAGAGGTTCATGAGGTTTAAGAAAAGAAACCATTTGAACAAAATACAGCATCCTTTCTTGATTAAAAAAAAAAAACTCAAGAAATTAGGGATAGAAGGAACATATCTCAAGATCATAAAGGCCATATATGAAAGACTCACAGACATCCTCAATGGGGAAAAAAAGAGAGCTTTCCCCCCTAAAGTCAGGAACACAACAGGGACATCCACTCTCACCACTGTTGTTCAACATAGTGAAGTCCTAGCCTCAGCAATCAGACAGCAAAAAGAAATAAAAGGCATCCAAATCAATAAGGAAGAAGTCAATTTTCACTCTTTGCAGATGACATGAAACTCTACATGGAAAAACCTGAAAAACTCAACCAGAAAACTGCTAAAACTGATACATGAATTCAGCAAAGTGGCAAAATATAAAATCAATGAACAGAAATCAGTTGCATTTCTATACACCAATAATGAAGCAACAAAAAGAGACATCAAGGAACTGATCTCATTTACAATTGCACCAAAACCCATAAAATACCTAGGAATAAACCTAACCAAAGAGGTGAAAGATCTGTACACTGAAAACTAAAGAAAGCTTACAAAAGAAACTGAAGACGACACAAAGAAATGGAAAAACATTCTGTGCTCATGGATCAAAAGAATAAATATTGTTAAAATGTCAATACTACCCAAAGCAATCTACACATTCGATGCAATCCCTATCAAAAGAACATCAGCATTCTTTGCAGAGCTAGAACAAAGAATTCTAAAATTTGTATGGAACTAACAAAAGGCCCTAAATGGCCAAACTCATGTTGAAAAAGAAAACCAAAACTAGAGGCATCACAATTCCAGACTTCAAGCTATATTACAAAGCTGTTATCATTAGGACAGTATGGAACTGGCACAAAAACAGAAATACAGATGAATGAAACAGAATAGAGAACCCAGAAATGGACCCACAAATGTATGGCCAACTAATCTTCGACAAAGCAGGAAAGAATATCCAATGGAAAAAAAGGGAGTCTCTTCAGCCAGTGGTGTTGGGAAAACTGGACAGTGACATACAGAAGAATGAACCTGGACCACTTTCTTACCCCATACACAAAAGCAAACTAAAAAATGAATGAAAGACCTAAATGTAACACAGGAAACCATCAAACTCCTAGAGGAGAAAACAGGCAATAACCTCTTTGACCTCAACTGTAGCATTCTTACTAGATAGGTCTCTGGAGGCTAGGGAAACAAAAGCAAAAATGAACTATTAGGACCTTATACAGTTTATAAAAACCTTCTGCACAGCAAAGTAACAATCAACAAAACCTTTTTAAAAGGCAACCAACAGAATGGGAGAAGATATTTGCAAATGACTTACCAGATAAAGGGTTAGTATCCAAAGTCTATAAAGAAGTTATCAAATTCAACAACCAAAAAACAAATAATCCAGTGAAAGACAGGAACAGACATTTTTCCAAAGAAAACATCCAGACGGCCAACAGACACATGAAAAGATGCTCAGTATCACGCATCATCAGAGAAATACAAATCAAAACCACAATGAGATACCACCTCACACTTGTAAGAATGGCTAAAATTAACAATTCAAGAAACAAAAGATGCTGGTGAGGATGCGGAGAAAGGGAAACACTTTTACACTATGGATGGAAATACAAAATGGTGCAGCCACTCTGGAAAACAGTATGGACGTTCCTCAAAATATTAAAAATAGAGCTACCCTAAAACCCAGCACCAGTAGGTATTTATCCAAAGGATACAAAAATGCTGATCCAAAGGGCACATGCACCCCAATGTTTATAGCAATACTATTAACAATAGTCAAATTATAGAAAAAGAGCCCACATGTCCATTGACTGATGAATGGATAAAGGCGATGTGGAATATGTATGTGTGTGTGTGTGTGTGTGTGTGTGTGTGCGCGCGCGCGCGCACCTGAGCGCAAGTGTTAAGTTTGGGTCACGAACTCACAGTTCATGGGGTCGAGCCCTGGGTCAGGCTCTGTGCTGACAGCTCAGAGTCTGGAGCCTGCTTTGGATCCTGAGACTGTCTCCCTCCTTCTCTGCCCCTCCCCTACTTGCACGCGTGCATGCTCTCTCTCTCAAAAATAAACATTTTAAAACATCAGAACAAAAGAGATGAGCATAAGGGAAGGAAAAATAAGATAAAAACAGAGAGGGAGGCAAACCATAAGAGACTCCTAAACACAGAGAACGAACTGAGAGTTACTGAAGGGGTGCTGGGTTGGGAGGATGGGCTAAATAAATGGGTGATGGGCATTAAGGAGGGCACTTGTTGATATGAGCACTGAGTGTTATATGTAAGGGATGAATCATTAAATTCTATTGCTGAAACTACTGTTAACAAACTTGGATTTACATAAAAATTTTAAAAAAGAGAGAGGAAGCCATTTGAGTAACATAAAAGTGCAAGGTAAAGCAACAAGTGATCCAGTACATCTAGCTGAGATAATTAATGAAGGTGGCCACACTAAACAACAGATTTTCAATGTAGACAAAACAGCCTTATACTGGAAGAAGATACCATCTAGGACTTTCACAGCTAGATGGGGAAAGTGAATCAACGTCTGCCTTCAAAGCTTCAAATGACAGGCCGACTGTCTTGTTAGGTACGGGCTAAGGTAGCTGGAGACTTGAAGTTGAAACCAATGCTCATTTATCATTCTAAAAATCCTAGAGCCTTTAATCTACTACACCTGTACTTTATAAACGAACAAAGTCTGGACAAAAGAACAACTGTTTGCAACATGGTTTACTGAATACTGTAAGCCCCCTGTTGAGACCTACTGCAGAAAAATAAGATTACTTTCAACATATTACTGTCCATTGACATTGTACCTGGGCACCCAAGAGCTCTGGCAAAGAACTATAGTAAGATTAATGTTTTCATGCCTGCTAAGCCAACATTCATTTTTCCACAGTCCATGGATCAGGAGTCATTTCAACTTTCAAGTCTTTGCCTTTAAGAAATACATTTTGCAGGGCACCTGGGTGGCTCAGTGGTTGTGTCATGATCTCACAGTTTATGAGTTCAGTGCAGAGCCTGTTTGTGATTCTCTCTTCCTCTCTCTCTGTGCTTCCCCTGCTCACTCTTTTTCTCAAAATAAATTTAAAAACTTAAAAAAATAAATCCATTTTGTAAGGTTATAGCGTCATAGTGATTCCTCTTATAGATCTGTACAAAATAAACTGAAAATCTTCTAGGAAAGGAATCACTATTCCAGATGCCATTAAGAGCATCTGTGATTCATGAGAAATCAAAATAGAAACATAAACAGGAGGAGTCTGAAAGAAGTTGATTCCAACACTCATGGATGACTCTGAGGGGTTCAAGATTTTAGTGGGGGAAGTAACTGCAGATGTGGTGCAGAGAGAAAGAGAACTAGAATAAGAAATGGAACCTGAAGATGTGACTGAATTGCTGCAATCTCATGATATAACTTCAATTGATGAGGAGTTGCTTCTAAAGGAAGAGCAAATAAAGTGGTTTATTAAGATATATTCTACTCCTGAGGATGCTGTAAAGATTGTTGAAACGACAACAAAGGATTTAGAATATGACATAAACTTAGTTGATACAGTTAATAAACTCAGTTGATAAAATGGACTCCAACTTTGAAAGAAGTTCTACTATGGATAAAATAGCTACCTAAGGGGGCGCCTTGCAGGTGGTGCAACCAGTTAAGCCAGTTAAGCGTCCGACTTTGGCTCAGGTCATGATCTCACGGTTCATTCGAGCCCCGCGTCAGGCTCTGTGCTAACAGCTCAGAGCCTGGAACCTGCTAAGGATTCTGTGTCTCCTTCTCTCTCTGACCCTCCCCCGCTCATGCTGTCTCTCTCTCAGAAATAAATAAAACATTAAAAAAAAAAATAGTACCTAAGGGGGCGCCTGGGTGGCTCAGTCCGTTAGGCGTCCGACTTCGGCTCAGGTCATGATCTCACAGTTTGTGGGTTTGAGCCTCGCGTCGGGCTCTGTGCTGACAGCTCAGACAGTCTGAGCTGCTGACAGCCTGCTTCAGATTCTGTCTCCCTCTCTCTCTGACCCTCCCCTGCTCATGCTGTCCCTCTCTCTCAGAAGTAAATAAAACATTAAAAAAATTTTTTTAAATAGCTACCTAAGGGCATCTGGGTGGCTCAGTCAGTTAAGTGTCTGACTTCAGCTCAGGTCATGATCTCACAGTTCGTGGTTTTGGGCCCCACACTGGGCTCTACGCGGACAGCACAGAGTCTAATTGGGATTCTCTCTCTCTCGTTGCTCTCTGCCCCTCCCTGCCTCAAAAAGAAATAAATATTAAAAAAAAAAAAAACAGCTATCTAACAGCATCACATACTATAAAGAAATCACTCATGACAGGAAGAGTTAATGTGGCAAACTTCATTGCTATCTTATTTTAGAAATTGTTATAGACACCTGACCAGTCAGCAGCCATCGACACTGAGGCAAGACTCTCTACAAACAAAAAGACTATGATTCACTGAATGCTCAGATGATGGTTAGTATTTTTAGCAATCAGGCATTTTTAATCAAGGTATATACATTGTTCTTCTTTAGACACAATGCTCTTGGACACTTAATAGAAGACTGAGTAGTATAAACATAACTTTTATATGTACTGGGAAACAAAAAAAAAATGCACTTGATTCACTTTACTGCAATATCCACTTCATTGTGGTGGTTTGGAACCCAACCCACAATATCTCTGAGGTATACCTGTAGCTGAATTACAGGTGATTTATTATTATTTATTAAAGTGGTGAAACTATTCTGTATAATACCATAATGGTAATACAGAATACAATGCACTTGTGAAAATCCAGAGAACTTTACAGTACAAAGAGTGAACTTTACAGTATGCAAATTTTAAAAATATCATCTAGGTGGCTGGGGAATCTTAGGATGGAATGCAGGCTGTAACAAAAGAATCTACATGTGTAAAACAACTTCACTCAAAATGAAACACAAACTTCACTGTAAGACTAAGGGCAAAAGGACTATGCATAAGTACTATAATTGATAAAGCTATTTCCCATAGGGATAGATAACAGTTCTGATAATGTTATACATGTGTACTTAAATGGAACAATTGAATAAATGGGTAGCAGATGATGGGGGCCAGCTTTTTCACCGTTGGAGTGGGAAATTTACAGATAAACAGAAAGAAGAGCCTTGGATGAGCCATGTGGTAATGTATTCAAGTTGGAAACATCAGTACAAAAGTCATGTTTAACTTAATATACGATGGTCACATATAGAAATTTTCTCGCTCAGAGACAGCCTAGAAGCAACAACACCCAATAATAGCAAGAATGCTAGCCTCGAGATCTTGGTTTCTAATATTATTCTCCAATAAAAGGAACCAAGGCTCTTTGGAGAAGTATTTAATTCTAGGACTGGGGCAGAAAACATACATGATGAGCCTGGAATATGTTGTAGAGCCAGCAAGTAAGGAAGGGCTTAAAACAAACAAACGAACAAACAAACAAAAAACCCCACACACTGATGGAAGTGTAAGTCACAGGAACCTACTGAAAGAATTCCCAATGGCCAAATCCAGAACAATTTGAGCAAAAAGATAAAGCAGCATTAGATGATAACCCAAAGTATAAAATATCCATGAATTCATATAAAGATATATAAATAAATGAATAAATAAAAACAAATGCAATGTACCATATCTTAATAAAGCTGCTGGAAAAATGTGCCACAATCCAGCTGTTCAACTTCCTGGTATTACTCAAGAGAAATTAAAGTATATATCCATTCCCAGACCTGCACATAGATTTACAGAGCAGTTTTATTTATAATAATCAAAACTTAAAGAATTTTTTTTTTAATATTTTTATTTATTTCTAGGAGAGAGAGAGAGAGAGAGACAGCGTGAGCAGGGGAGGGTCAGAGAGAGAAGGAGTCACAGACTGAAACAGGCTCCAGGCTCTGAGCTGGCAGTCAGCACAGAGCCCGACGCGGGGCTCGAACCCACAAACCGCGAGATCATGACCTAAGTGAAAGTCGGACGCTTAACCGACTAAGCCACCCAGGTGCCCCTATAATAATCAAAACTTAAAAATGAGTCAAATATGTATCAACAGGTGGATGGTAAACAAATTGTGGCACTTCCATATAATGGAAAAAAACTCAGCACTAAAAATGAATGAACCATTTACACACATAACATGGATGAATCTCAAAATAATTATGCTAAATGAAAGAAGCCAGGACCCCAACTCAGAAAAAGAGTGCATTCTATGTGATTCTATTTATAAAGAACTCTAGAGAAATCAATGTATAGCAATTAAAAGCAGGTAAGTGGCTGCCTGGCAAGAGGTTGGGATAGAAAATAAATGGGAGGCATTACAATGGGGAAGTAAATGTTATGAAAACAGAAATTTTGTCTGGGGGATAGCAAGTAATTTAAAAAAATATTTGTGAGTGAAGGTTTATCCCAGGTACACCATAAGTATTTGTTGAATACAATTATGTAAGGCTTTTCCCAAAATATCTCTATAGCCTTATCTCCCTCTATTATCTTTCTTATACTCTACCAAACCTAAAGCAATTATTTTCCCAAAGAAATTATACACCCTACACTTGTTTGCATAATTTCCTAGATGTGGAAAGGGAGTTCAAGATCCATCTCAAATGCCACATCATTAATCCCAATTCCTGTGTTCTACCCTGGTTAAAAGTGTGTTTGCACTGCATTTTGTTTACTTCTACTACAGCATGTCATACATTCTGCTTCCAATTATGGCAATTTTTATACATATCATATATCTATCTAGAGCGGAACCATGCAAGAGCATTGCAGTGATGGAAATGTTCTCTATCTGACCTGTCCAATTCAGCAGCCACTAGCCACATGTAACTACTCACTACTTGGGCTGTGGCTACTAAAAATGAGGAACTTAATTTTTAATTTTATTTTAATTAACTTAAATAGTGGCTACCACATTAGACAGCACAGATCCAGAGTTGAAGCTCACGTAATGGGACTCTATATTCCCTTTAGCATTTTACCACAGTGCTGTGCACTGAGTAGGCATTTAGTAAATATCTGTTGTTAGGTCTCTAAACTATTAAATAATCTTTCTTTTACCAAAGCAAAACAAAAGCAAACTGTTTTTAAATAAGAAAATAAATATTCAAAATCTAAGAAAGAAACTATTCACAATAGCTCTAGTAATAAAAGACTTACCAAAACATCTTTTACACACTAAATCAAGGATTTCCCGAAATCGATTTGTCATTGGTGGTAGAGGTTTTAGATCAATTTTTCTGAAATCCTCTGGACAATCATTTTTTGAATGGCCATCTTTTTTGCAGATGCTGCATACTATTGTTGGTGGCTATACAAAGGTAAAAAAAAAATCTAATAATCTAATAAACTATTGAGGACTTCATCACCATTTAGAAAGCAGGTCCAAAAAGATTCTTCTATGTAACTCAATTCTGATAATCTGTGCTTTCAGGAGGTTTAAAAAAAAGCATTTAAGTAAAATGCAGTGTGAAATGTAAAAAACACATTTTTGAGCCAACCACTTTAACTCTTCTCCCCCACTAAAAAGGTATTATCAAGATTATATTTACCCAAATATGTAAGATACAGGAAATTCCTGAAGAGGAAATACGTATGGGTTAATGCAAACATTTTGGTCAGTTCCCAAGATGAAATCTGCGCATTAATTTTAACCTACTAAAATAATTAACAATGTAGATTAGAAAGAAATTTCAAATAAAGGAAAGAAGGAAGGAAGGGGGGAAGAGAGAGAGAAAGGAACGAAGGAGGAAGGGAGAGAGAGAGGAGAGGAGAGGGGAGGAGAGGGGAGGGGAGGGGAGGGGAGGAAAGAGAAAGAAAGATTTTGAAGTGGCACCTTTCATTTTACTCCAAACACTTTCTATCTTCATAGTCACTTATAAACCCTCAATTTGGCTAGTTGGTTCAATTTATTACATTAGCATGGTACTCAAGAAACCAAACAGTAGGGCTGAACTCTAAAAATAACTTTGCTTTATATAAGGAATAACTCATATACAACAGCCACAAAGTTAACTGCAAACCCTATACCACCATTTAAAATGTATTCCAATGGTGGGGCGCCCGGATGGCTCAATCAGTTAGGCATCCAACTTGGTTTTGGCTCAAGTAATGATCGCATGGTTTCAGGAACTCGAGCCCCACATTGGGCTCTGCTGGTGTGGAAACCTGCTTGGGATTCTCTCTCTCTCTCTCTCTCTCTCTCTCTCTGCCCCTCCCCCACTCACAATGTCTCAATCTCTCTCAAAATAAACTTTAAAAAATTTTTAACTAATAAAAAACTAAATTAAAATAAAATAAAATGTATTCCAAAGGACTACCAGACTGGTAGCTAAAACAGTAAAAATGTATCCCAATTACCTGAACAAAATTCATAGTGAAGGAAGAGCAGTACTCCTTTCTTTACTGTAAAATGCCTACATCACAGACAGCTTTCTCCTCCAAGATTAGCTTAGACATTTACCTAGCCATGAACTCTGATGCAAATTATATACAAAATCCTCTACTTGTCTCAATGCTGTGCTAAAGGCTAATTAACAATACCACAGAATTTCTCTTAGCTTTTCAAAACTTCTTTTTAAAAGACGTATTTATCAGAGAATACTAGAAAATCTTATATATAACTAGAAAAAATTTTTAATTGGAGAAACAGTTATCTTAAAATAAGTTTCCAGGGCACCTGAGTGGCTCAGTCAGTTAAGCATCTGACTTCAGCTCAGATCATGATCTCACCGCTCATGACTTTTTTTTTTTTTTAATGTTTTTTGTTTATTTCTAGGAGAGAGAGAGACAGCGTGAACAGGGGAGGGTCAGAGAGAGAGGGAGTCACAGACTGAAACAGGCTCCAGGCTCCGAGCTGGCAGTCAGCACAGAGCCCGACGCGGGGCTCGAACCCACGAACCGCGAGATCATGACCTGAGCGAAAGTCGGACGCTTAACCGACTAAGCCACCCGGGCGCCCCACACCGCTCATGACTTTGAGCTCCACATTGGACTCTGTGCTGACAGCTCAGAGCCTAGAGCCTGTTTCCAATTGTGTCTCCTTCTCTCTCTGCCCCACCACCCCCCCCGCTCACACTCTCTTTTTCAAAAATAAAATAAAACATTAAAATAAATAAACATTAAAAAAAAGATAAGTTTCCACCACTGGCTGGGTGGCTCAGTCAGTTAAGCATCTATCTTCAGCTCAGGTCATTATCTCGAGGTTCATTTAAAGCCCTGTGTTGGGCTCTGTGCTGATGGCTCAGAGCTTGGAGCCTTCTTCAGATTCTGTGTGTCTCTCTCTCTCTCTATATCCCTCCCCCATTCATGCTCAGTCTCTCTCTCTCTCTCTCAAAAAATAAACATTAAAAAAAAATTTTTAAGTATACACTGCAGTTACATAATTAAGAAGCTTTTCTAAAAATCTGCCATTTAATCCATCCTTTCTACAGCCCATATGTCCTAAATACAGCAACCTAAAAAAAATGCAATAGAGGTATTCTTAGTAATTAGGTCAAAAATTTTAAAGCTTGTCAATAAATAATTATCAATAAAATAATAAAACTGGATAACCTTCTAGATTTTTAAACAAATACTCTACCGACTTTGGCTCAGGTCGTGATCTCGTGGTTCATGGGTCAGACCAGAGCCTGGAGCCTGCTTCAAATTCTGTGTCTCCCTCTCTCTCTGCCCCTCCCCTCCTTGCACTCTGTCTCTCTCTGTCTCAAAAATTTTAAAAAATGTAAAAAAAAAAAAAAATCTACTTGATTTACACATGACCTATATAATCTTTTTTTCAACTTGGGTGCTGATATTTCAATTATGTAACCTACATTTGAAGCAATGTGACTTAGCTAAACCTTTTTTTTTTAATGTTTTATTTATTTCTGAGAGAGAGAGAGAGAGAGAGCGTGAGCAGGTGAGGGTGAGAGAGAGAGGCAGACACAGAATCTGAAACAGGCTCCAGGCTCTGAGCTAGCTGTCAGCACTGAGCCTGATGCGGGGCTCAAACCCACACACCATGAGATCATGACCTGAGCCGAAGTCAGACGCCCAACCGACTGAGCCACCCAGGCGCCCCTAAACCTTTTTTTTTATTAACAAAGTAGTTACTGTTTATTTTCTGTTGCTGGGGTATTTTGTTTTCTATAATTTATGAAGTTGAAGTTCAGACTCTCCCACTTAAAAAGTAGAAAAGTTAAGACTCCGTTAATTCATAAAGGATATGCCAGTATCCAAAGAAAAGCTCAATGGCAGAGACAGAATCTGAATTCTTTCCATTTTTGGTTCCTGATCTTAGTTTCTGCTCAACTATCTTTATTAAATTTATATTCAAGGGGATCAATGTGGCTCAGTCAGTTAAGTGTTGGACTCTCGGTCTCAGCTTAGGTCATGATTTCACAGTCTGTGAGTTTGGGCCCCACATCAGGCTCTGTGCTAACAGCATGAGCCTGCTTTAGATTCTGTCTACTTCTTTCTCTGCTCTTCCCCTGCTTGTTCTCTGTATCTTTCTCAAAATATATAAAAACTTTAAAAAAATTTATATTCACCCACTCCATGGGAAAAAAACAAAACACCTTTAAAGTAAAATACTATTAGAATTTACACACCTTGTAATTTTCTTTGTGGAATTAAATATAAACATATAAATATAAAATAAAATTTAAGATAATTGCTGCCTTTGCCAAACTGATATTCATAAAATATCTGATGAATCCTTTCATATATGAGAAAGTTAAGCATACCAAACTAGTAAGAGTGCTGTAACCTTTTGAGATTTTATATACATTCTTTAAAGACAACTATAGGAAAAACTGTAGACAGGAAAAGTGAAAATATACACCAAAATACCAATGGAAAATAACAGTCTACCCTCATAGAAGCTATTTTTACATTTCTGAATCTAAAAACTATAAATACAGTCATACAACAACCACAAAATCTTACAGATTGTTTACAAACAGTATCCTACCTTGCCAGAGGTTAAAATAAACTTATCAAACACATAATGTAATTCCTGGGTGGGGTGATTATCATCATCATTAAAGTCAGAAGCATCTTCTGTAGCTTTGCAGTTGGAGGAGGTAGCAGATGTGTCAGTGCTCACAATCTGATGTGAACTCTCTGTCTCTATATGTGACCGGCAGTCTGTACCAGTGGATTCATCTGGGTCAGGGGATTTATAACCAATGCAATTACACTGGCTGAGTTCCTTTTTTAAACAAGTTTCTGACGGTGCTAAATCATCTTGTTTCTTAATTGATTTTGGCTCTAATTCACTGCCTCCACTGGTAGAAAGAGATGAAGATTCCTGTCCAAGTTCAGCCAAATCTAGCTCATTTACCAACAAACTGTCATCTTCAGTAATACATCTCTGTGATGTACAATCCATTTCATCATATTTATCAGGCTGACCTCTTTCTGCATTTATTTTTTCTGTGCTTTCTCCACGTAGAATACAATTGGATGCCGTATTGTCAGACTTCACTGGTTTCTTATTGCTCATTTTCCCCTTCTCTTTTTTCATGGAATCCACTGTAGATTTATTTCCACCCCTCCTCTGAGGACAGGCAAAATACCGATAAGCTGCCCTGAATCTCTCCACAACGTATTCATAAACAAGCTGGCTGTTTAAGCTCCGAGCAACATTCCTCTTAACTGAAAATGGATCTAATAAAAAAGGAAATGGTCAGTAACTAAGTATCTATTAGCGAACTACAATTCCAAGCTTACCCAAACAGATTGAAACTAATATACTGTCAGCACAGTACATTCTCCCAAGGCTTTTTTAACCTAATGTCGAAGTGAGAGTTCCTACAAATTGAGTAGGAGAAATACAAGAGAAACATCTTTACCTTTTTTCTGCCATAAAATATAAAGTTAAAAGGAAAAGAAAGAAAAGAGTAATAATAAGGTTAACTAATGAGAGAATGGCCAAGGAGACCAACTCAATAATTACACAATTTTTCAAAACTTATTTAAGTAATCGCTACACCCAACTCCTGACTCTTAGGTCAAAACTTGTATACTGTTTCAGGCACCCCAGTAATTACAAAATTTCAATGATAAAATTGGTAGAAAAAGCCATGCCATTTAGAACTTCGTAAACTGTTACTGAATAAAATTTTTCAAACCTCTAGGACCCATTAAAAATTTTCATCTCGTCATAATATTCTTGAGCTACATGCTCCTTGCAACTTAAATAAAAGATAACCTAAAACTCTCAAATCTTCAAGTTAAAAAATACTGATTTTGGGGTGCCTGAGTGGCTCAGTCGGTTAAGCTTCCAACTCTTAGATTTCAGCTCAGGTCTTGATCTTGTAAGATTGAGCCCTGTGGAGGCAATGTAGCCTGCTTAAGATTCTCTCTATTTAGGTGGGGAGAGGGAGGAAGGCAAACTATGAGAGACTCTTGAATACTGAGAACAAACTGAGGGCTGATGGGGGTGGGGAAGAAGGGAAGGGGGGTGATGGGCATGGAGAATGGCACTTGTGATGAGCACTGGGTGTTCTATGGAAACCAACTTAACAATAAACTATGAAAGAAAAGATTCTCTTGCTCTGCCCTTCCCCCGCTCATGTATACTCACTCTCAAAAAAAAATTTTTTTAATCCAGTCTAAATTGGGTATGCTGAAAAAGCTTGTATCAAGTACATCTTCATTATTAAGAAAATATAAAAGACTTCAAAAATACTTATGGGTTTTTGGATTTTATAAGCCTAAAATACAAATATGCCCCAGGAAAAAATAATAAATGGATGACATCCAAAAGACAATGAACATTTTCTCTACTATTGAAGATTATTAAGTAAAAAAGATTAACAGGACAGGCTTCAGATTGTTAACAGGTTTGGTCATCTGTTACTTTTTGCTGTTATCTAAGTCCACAGGCTGCTCTCTAAACCCAAAAGCCTTTCCTGGTCTTTTTGTCCCTTGTAGAAGAAAAAAACACAAGAGAAAACAAATTATAATAGTTACAGGCTTCAGAGCTCATTTATTTACTATATGTAAGTGTACAAAATGTGAGTAACCGTTGGAATACATTAGAATATTTGTGGGTTCAAGGGTGTCTGAGTGGTTCAGTTGGTTAAGCATCCAATTCTTGATTTCGGTTCAAGTCATGATCTCATGGTTCATGAGATCGAGTCCCGCATCGGGCTCTACACTTATAGAGTGGAGCCTGCTTGGGATTCTCTCTCTCCTCTGTCTTCCCCTCCTCTGCTTGCTCTGTCTCTCAAAAACAAATAATATATTAATATTGTTAATATTTTCCTAATTAATTTTTTAAATATATTTGTGGGTCAGGGTGCTGGAGTGGCTCAGTCGGTTAAGCTTCCCAACTTTGGTTCAGGTCATGATTCTGCAGTTCATGGGTTCGAGCCCCATGTCAGGCTCTGTGCTGACAGCTCAGAGCCTGGAGCCTGCTTCGGATTCTGTCTCTCTCTCTTTCTGCCCCTTCCCCACTCATGACTTGCCTCTCTCTCTCTCTCTCTCAAAAATAAGTAAAACATTCAAAAAAATTTTTTAAATATTTATAGGTCTAAGAATCTTAGCCCAAGAGAGGACTGAGGGAACAGAGTATGTAGTCTAAGCAAACTAAAATGATGGACAGAAATTCAATCCCTTATCTATAAAAGTGAGTGAAATGCTGCATGATTTAAATTTTCTAAAAACCATTCTATTAATTTGCATCTCTAAAGATCTTAACATTCTTGGGATTTAATACAAAACTTTTTGTCAACATCAATTTTTTTTCTTAAGATCAATCTTTTTTATCTTTAGCTTAGCCATATTAAAAAGCTGAGGTACTTTTTTTATGTTTTTGAATTACACCTGACATACAATGTTACATCATATCGAGGTGTACAACATAGTGATTCAGCAATTCTGTAGTTAATGCTATGCTCATCAGAAGTGTAGCTACCATCTGTCACCCTACAATACTATTACAACACCACTGGCTGTATTCTATATAGATATACTCCAACGACCTACACATTCCATAGAGATGAGGTTAGATGACAATGAAAAACTGTATTTTAAAATTACACTCTAATATAATTTTATAACAGAAACTTATAGGAATACTATAAGATTGTTTTGAATAACTATTCTGTGTGTCTATATTTTTGAAGTTTTTCATAACTAAAACATAAAAATAAAGGCATGTTAATAAGCTAATAACCCTAACCAATATAGTATTTATAAATTGGAAACCTTAAAATAAGTATTAATCCTATAAAACTATCATGGACTTGATAAAGAATTTATCTAAAATATATAATGACAGCCTGGTGGCATATACAGTGCTATAACGCCAAGGGATATAATTTATAGCACGGTATTAGAGACAGATCATCAGTAGCACACAAAAACATATTCTCCAAATGAAATATAACGTATCATCTCACCTTCAATGGCTATTCGCCTTTTAGGCCAATTTTTGTTTTCTCTTGTTAAAATATCTTGTATCCGTACACATATGACATATTCTTCCAAAGCAAAATCCAGTGTGTAAAATTTTAGCAGCTCTAACCATAATTGTCCCAGGGATACCTGATTTGGTGTTCCCAATGTTAAAGGAGACTAGAAAAGAAAAAATACTTTTCATTTCAGCTTCACAAAACTTTACAGAATCATTGAATTTTCAGTTTGAAAAGACCTAAGAGATTATCTTTACTAAAACTGAGGCATAAAGAAGTAACTTGCCAAAAAGAAGTTTGGGAACACAGTCCTAGTTTTACTGACTCCTAGAATTTTATGTTCTTCCCAATAAACCAGTGATTCTCAACCTTGGCTGCACACTAGAATCACACTGGGACCATTACAGTATACTAAATACCTGAGCTCCATACCATTCCTACCTCCCATATCCTTCCCAAGATTCTGATTTAACTGACCTGGGTTATGTACTAGGTGCTGAGATTTTTAAAGCCTCCTAAGTGATTTTTAAAGCCTCCAAGGTTGCAAACCCCTGCAAAGCAACTACTATAGGTCCTCATTGCAGTAATTACTTTAAAAACCTAAGTAAATGCCATGGGCTTTCAAAAGCTAATTCCTTCATTTGGCAAACTTTATTTAGAACCTAGTATGTCCTGTGCTGGGGATATAAAAAACAATGAGAGCTCATGCTTAAACATAATGGTCACTATGCATCATCCACACCTTTAAGTGCTGCACATGTAGTAACTATTAATTCTAAGAATTCTATGAAGTAGATACTACAGGGCGGGCGAGGGTTTGACTCAAGACCACCTGGCTACTGAATTTGTTGCTAATCACTATACCTACAATATTACCACTCAAATAAGGTGAGGTCCTCCTTCACAGACTATTAGAAGAGGAAGAGACAATTTAACAATTAAAGACTCTGTGCTAAAATGGGCCTCTAAATTGGGGGGGCGGGGAGTGGCAGGGGGGCAGTTAACAAAAGAGGTAATACTTGAATTCTAAAGGAATTAGCTAGATGAAGACTGGCTAAAAGTGACCACCAAGGAGCATAAAGACATGAAATAATCATTCGCTAATTCAATTCTACAACTATTCATTGAGTACCTTACTATGTGCCAGGCACTTGGGATATATCCATGAAAAAAAACAACCCAACATCCTTGCCTTAGTTCACTAACAAAAACTCAGTAAGTAAATTACACAGCAAGTTATAGAAAAAGAAAAGTGCTGTGGAAGTAAGAGAAAGTCAAGTAGGTTCAGTAATAAGGGGATGGGAGTATGGAGCAGGACATGGTTTCAGTGAAATAGAGTGGTCAGGATAGTCTCGGTTAGAAGGTATCATTTGAAGAAGAGGGAAAAGTGTTCTAGGAATAGGGGACAGATAGACCAAACACACTAAATAGGAGTGACTAGCTTTAAAAAGAAAACCATGAAAGCCAGCGTGGTAAAGAAGGGAAGAAGAAGAAAACAAAGAACTACTCAGTTAAAGACTCCTCAGCTTTTATTCTAAATTAAATGAGGAGCAACTGAAAGGTTTTGAGTCTGGAGAGGAGGGAGGACATGATATGACTTAAATTTTTGAAGAACCATTCCAACTGCTGTGCTGAGAATAGACTACACTTGACCTTGAACAACATGGGGGTTTAGAGGCACTGACATCTATGCAATAAAAAATCTGTATATAACTTTTTTGATTTCCCCCAAATTTAATCACTAATAGCCTGTTGTTGGGGGGGGGGGGTTGTTTAACATGTATAAAGTGGTCTAAGTCTGGTCTATTCTTTTTTTTCTTTTTTTTTAATGTTTATTTATTTTAAGAGAGAGAGAGTGCAAGCTAGGGAGGGGAAGTGAGAGAGAGTGAGAGAGAGAGAATCCCAAGCAGGCTCTGCACTGTCAGTGCAAGGTCCAACATGGGGCTCAATCCCATGAACCGTGTACTCATGACCTGAGCCAAAATCAAGAGTCGGATGCTTAAATGACTGAGCCATCCAGGTGCCCAACTAATATCCTGCTCTTGACCAAAATGCTGACCAATAACATAAACAGTCAATTAACATGTGTTTTGTATGTTACATTTATTATTTACTATATTCTACAATAAAGTAAGCTAGAGAAAAGGAAATGTTAAAAAAATTATAAGGAAAACACACTTATAGTACTGTACTATATATAAGAAAAATCCACATATAAGTGGACCTGCAGAGTTCAAATCCATGTTATTCAAGGGCCAACCATATAAACAGAAATGGTATATGCAGGGAAACTCATATAAGGCCACAGTGATAATCCACGCCAAAGATGACCCAGAGGTTTACAGTGGAGGTGCTGAGAAGTGG
Organism: Hyaena hyaena; assembly: GCF_003009895.1. Classification (NCBI taxonomy): domain Eukaryota; kingdom Metazoa; phylum Chordata; class Mammalia; order Carnivora; family Hyaenidae; genus Hyaena; species Hyaena hyaena. The sequence continues at coordinate 8,037,856 of NW_024080637.1, read as the reverse complement.
TCAAATTCTGAAAATATTTTGAAGTAGAAATGATAGGATTTCCTGACAGACTTGATATGGGGTATAAAAGAGAGAAGTAAAGGATGATTCCAAGGCTTCTGACTGAGTAACTGAAAGGACGCAAAAACTGCATGTGGAGCAAGAGGAAGTCCAGGAGTCCAGGCATGTTAAGTTTGAAGACATCTGTTAGAAGAGGGCCTGGGTAGCTCAGTTGGTTAAGGGTCTGACTCTTGATTTCAGCTCAGGTCATATCTCACACTTCATGAGATTGAGCCCTGTGTTGGGCTCTGGGCTGGCAGTGTGGTGCCTACTTGTGATTCTCTCTCCCCCAGCCTCTCTGCCACTCTCCTGCTCATGCACGTGCATGCAGGCTCTCTCTCTAAATAAACAAATATTTTTAAAAAAAGACATCTCTTAGACATCTAAGTACAGACATAATATACGCAGTTGGAGATACAACTATACAGTTCAGGAGAGAGGTTTGGCCAAAGATTTAAATTTGGGAGTATCATACAGATGGTATGTAAGACCCATGCGAGTGGATGAGATCACCAACGGAGAGCAAATACAGAAGAAAGGTGGTGAGGGGGTCAGACCGAGAACTGAGTCTAGTTTCCAACACTAGGAAACTAGAGAGGAAGAGAGAAGACAAAGACAGCAAAGGAGACGGAGAAGAAATAATCTGCCATGGGTGTGCTACCCTGAAAGTCAAGTTAAGAAATTTTTCAGAGAAGAGGGGCGCCTGGGTGGCTTAGTCGGTTAAGCGTCCGACTTTCGCTTAGGTCATGATCTCACGGTTCGTGGGTTCGAGCCCCGCGTCGGGCTCTGTGCTGGCTGCCAGCTCAGAGCCTGGAGCCTGTTTCAGTCTGTGACTCCCTCTCTCTCTGACCCTCCCCTGCTCACTCTCTCTCTCTAGAAATAAATTTAAAAAACCTTAAAAAAAAAAAATTAAAAAAAAAAAAAAGAAATTTTTCAGAGAAGAAAATAATCAACTGGTAAATATGGCTGATAAGTCTAAAGAGATAAAAACTGAGAAGTGACCACTGGATTTAGCAATGTGGAGGATAATGACATTTGATGATACAAGTTTTGGTAGACTGATGAAGGTCGAAGCCTGAATGCAGTGAGTTAAGAGGAAACAGAAATCACAAACAGTGAATACGGACAATTCTTTCAAAAAGTTATACTGCAAACGGGTGCAAAACTAGGAAGGAAAATGATGTCCTTATTTTGCCTTAAAGTTGGGGGGAGTGCATGGGTGGCTCAGTCAGTTAAACATCTGACTCTTGATTTTAGTTCCATCATGATCTCAGGGTTTGTGGAGCCTGCTTAAGATTCTCTCTCTTCCTCTCACATACTCACTCTCTCTCTCTCTCTCTCTCTCTCAATAAATAAATAATAAATTTAATGGGCGAAATAAAAGCATGTTTGAGTCCATAAAGAATGAAAAATTGCTAACTTAGGAAGGAAAGAGAAGAACTGCTAGAGTAATGTTCTAGTACAAACAAGAAGGGATGGGATTAAATACACAAGTGTAGAAATGACTTTAGATAGCAACTTGGGAAGTTCCTTTATGAAAGGAGGCATCAAGGCAGACTAGTAGCAAGCAATAGTCACAGTGTGTAAAAGTTCTTTTGACTGCTTCAGTTTTCTCAGTGAATAGGCAAATGCATTAGCTAAGTATTGGTGGTTTGAGGAGAGAGTAGAAAGAAGTCTAGGAAAGTAGGAGTGTTGAAAGGACCAAGAATAAATGTTCAGAAACTACATAAAATTCAATATAGCTAGAGTAATCATTTCAGTAATGCTTACATTTCTGTAATAATAGGTCTATTTCAGAAGACTACATACTTCTGGAGGACACAATCCATGGTTATTGATCTTTGCTTCTCAAGCCCTCAAGATAGTGTCTGGCACATAGCAGGTCCTTAATAAATGAATGTTGAATGATTAAATAAGCAAGCCACCCCCTAGGGGAGGAAAGGGCCTTTATTTTTCCACCAATCTGGCAAAAGTATTCCCATATGCTAAAGTTTTGGTCAGAGCCCAAGTCCTGAAGGAAATTTTCCTTGTCTAAATGAAAAAGATACAAAGAATTACCATGACATGATTCAAACAATACACATCTTCCAAAATGACGTATAAATTCATTAGGGAATCTCAGTACTGAAAAACTAAACCAGATCAACCCCTCACTTTACAGATGAGGAAAATGAGGCCAAGAGGCTTACGCAAAGTCAGTCCAGTCAATCTACTGTTAAAATAGCTTCAATCGAAGGTATCACAAATTCTACAGATAGAAAAGCCAAAAACAAAAACAAAAACAAAAAGCTTACTTTGCCATGTTTTTCCTTCATGGCATTACTTTGGTTGTCTGTTTCTGTCTTCTTGGTATCATCTTTTGGTTGGTCTGCCTTAGCTTTGTTTTCCTCAGCAATTGAGTTTTTCTCAGTTGCACTACTTGAATTACATTCCCACTTCACAAACTTCTCTTCTACTATGCCCTTCAGCTGAAAGTCATCCATTCTTTTTGGGTCAAAGCCTTCAATCTATATAAAAAGGCATTCCAAATTGGTAGTGGAAAAATTATTTCAAAAAAAAAAAGATGGACAAACAGACAAACCAGAATTCCAGCTTAATATGTTTGAACAGAGCACTCTTCAAGAGCAAACTACATATATACATGCAAATATATGTCACAAATTCATGCTTACCCAACTTCCAAGTAAGCAAGGAAGAAGAGGGGGTTTTCTTTGTTGTAGAAAAAACATCACCATTAAAGCAAAACAGTAAGAAGGGATTCCGCCATCAGTCTGGGAGTCAATATAGCATAACTGCAAAACGAAGGGGGAAAAAGTACTGCCAATTAGCTTTAATTTTCTTTGTTTCCCTCACAATAGAAGCAGCTGTTTTCTCGCTATAATCACTGAAAAATGTTTAAACAATGAAAATTATAAGGAATGATTTGATATCTCTCTACCCTGAGATAAATATTAATATACTGGTGATCTTTCCATTCATTTCTTTATTGAATATAAATAAATAAATATATATATATATATGCAATACATATTTTAGTTTAATGGAATCGTATCATAGTGTTTTACTGTGTACACATTTTTAAAATATTATTTTATCTTCTTCTTCTGCCTCACTGTTAACAATCTTCTATATACTCTTTCATGCCTTTTTCTATATATATACTCTAACAACCAAATACAAGTATTTCTATTTTCTATACAAATGCAGGAAATATTTTATTTTTATTTTTTTTACAAATAGTTTATTGTCAAATTGGTTTCCATATAACACCCAGTGCTCATCCCCACAAGTGCACTCCTCCATACCCATCTCCCCCTCCCCCCCACATCCATCAGTCCTCAGTTTGTTTCTCAGCATTCAAGAGTCTCTCATGGTTTGCCTCTCTCCCTTTCCCCCCACCATTTACCCCCTTCTTCTCCCCCATGGTCCTCAGTTAAGTTCCTCCTAATCCTCCTATACGTGCAAACATATGATCTTTGTCCTCTGCCTGCCTTATTTCGTTCAGCATAACACCCTCAAGGTCCATCCATGTTGCTACACACGGCCAGATTTCATTCTTTCTCATTGCCATGTAGAATTCCATGGTATAGATAAACCACATCTTCTTGATCCATTTGTCCCTTGATGGACACTTAGGCTCTTTCCATGTTTTAGCTATTGCGGAGAGTGCTGCTATGAACATTGGGGTACATGTGCTCCTATGCCTCAGCATTTCTGTATCCCTTGGGTAAATTCCTAGCAGTGCTATTGCTGGGTCATAGGGGAGTTCGATTGTTAGTTTCCTGAGGAACCTCCACACTGTTTTCCAGAGGGGCTGCACCAGTTTGCATTCCCACCAACAGTGTAGGAGGGTGCCCGTTTCTCCACATCCTTGCCAACATCTAGAGTTTTCTGATTTGCTCATTTTAGCCACTCTGACTGGCATGAGGTGGTATCTCAGTGTGGTACAAATGCAAGATATATTTTATGTTTTATGTCACTCTTACCAAAATTGTATATTATACACATGTCTCTTTATATTCTGTATATATTCTTCTCCCTTAATAATGCACCAACAAAGTTCCTCTAAGTCAATTAGTACATATCTAATACATGTTTTAAGTTTATTTATTTCTTTATTTTGAGAGAGAGAGAGAGAGAGAGAGAGAGAGAGGACACATTGACATGCGTGCCCCATGTGGGGCTCAAACTCTCAAACCATGAGAGATCATGACCTGAGCTGAAACCAAGAGTCAGGCACTTAACCAACTAAGTCACCCAAGCGCCCCATCTGATACATTTTTTTTAAATACTTATAGTCTATGATCTGGATGGCTACTCAACAGATTCCCCAGCAAAGACATTCATACTCTGTTTCCAATTTCTGCCACTTTAAGCAATGCTATAATATTTATCCTTATATACATTTCCTAATAATTGGAGACTATTTATATGAGCTATATTCCCAGCACTGTTTATGGGATTTAAAAATGTGTGCTATCTCTAAATTCTAATATATAAGATTGTTTTCCAAAATCACTATAAAAAATTCCTCTTTTCACCAGTAACATGAGTATACACATACGCTTTCCAACACTAAGTACTACCACTGTTTAAAAATCCCAATAGGATATGTAAGATGTAATTATATAATAATTACTTCAATTTGCATTTCCTCAATGCTAAGACATTATACAATTTCATAAGTTTACTAACCATTTAATTTGCTCTTTTCTGAACTGCCTATTGAAACTTTTATCAACTTTTTAAAAACTCTTGGTAATTCTAATTGAAATTACTTGTACATCTGAAAACTAAAAGGTGATTTTACATTTTAGAGGTACCATCTCCCTATCTGAGGCCTTTGTATCTTTACATTTTCCAAAAATTTAGGAGCTGTCATCAATTACTCACTTCCCCTCAACTCTCATATCCAATACCTCTGCAAGTCCTACCTCCAAAAGCATCCCAAATCAGTCTGCTATGCTTCATATCCATTCTAATCCTGCACAGACCATTATCACCTCTGGCTGATATACTACAGCAGCCTGCTTACTGGGCTCCCTGTTTGTAATCTTTACCCCAAAAAGATCTTTTCAAAAGCATAAATCACATCAAGTCATACACCACTTTTAAAACTCTTCCCATGCTTTCTCACTGCAATGAAAATCCAAATTCCTTACCACAGGAACTTTCACTCTCACTTGCTTCATTCGGGCAACCTCTGCCTTTCTTTTCCTCACAAGCTCATTTCGTACCTTAGAAGCTCTGAGCTATTTGTTGGATCCCATTCCCTCAGACTTTCAATTGGCTGGTTACTGCTGCACTGAGTTTAAATATCACTTCCTCCAAAAGACTTTCCCTAACCATCTAGTATAATGTCACTCCTGCATCACATCTTCTCATTTTTATAGAGAATATCTACCAGATATTGTGTTACTTATATATTTGTTTACTGGCTGATTCTTCCACAAATATGTAAGCTTCATGATAGGAGGACTCTACATAATCTTGCTAGAGGTTTCCAGCACCTAGAATAGTATCTGGCCCACAGGAAGCATTTAACAAATGTTTGCTGAATAAATGAATTTGTTCGGATTTCGCTTTTAGCTTTCAAAAGTGAAATAATTTTCTTCTTACTATAATTTTCTTCCTGTACCTTTCTTATTAAATTTATTCTTTAGTATTTTATAATTTGTGACACAATCACAAAGATAATATTTTTGTTTCCACTCTACCAGGGTTTTTTTATGGCACAGAAAGCCTACCTATTATTGCGTAGTCATCTTACAAATTCCCTTATTGATCCCAATAGTTTTTTAAATATTTTTATTTATTTCTAGGAGAGGAGAGAGAGAGACAGCATGAGCAGGGGAGGGTCAGAGAGAGAGGGAGTCACAGACTGAAACAGGCTCCAGGCTCTGAGCTGGCAGTCAGCACAGAGCCCGACGCGAGGCTCGAACCCATGAACCGCGAGATCATGACCTAAGCGAAAGTCGGACGCTTAACCGACTAAGCCACCCAAGCGCCCCTCCAATAGTTTTTTTTAAATTTTTTAAATGTTAACTTATTTTTGAGAGAGAGAAACACACATACAGAGTGTTACTGAGGGAGGAGCAGAGAGAAGGAGACACAGAATCTGAAGCAGGCTCCAGGCTCCGAGCTGTCAGCACAGAGCCTGATACAAGGCTCCAACCCACGAACCACAAGATCATGACCTGAGTTGAAGTCAGACGCTTAACTGACTGAGCCACTAATCTCAATAGTTTTTTAACTAAAGTTTTGTAGGTATACAATTTTATCATTAATAAATTTTATTTTTTTCCAATATTTACATTATTTCATTTCATTTTCTTACTGTACTTTTTAAATCTCCCAAAACAATGTACAACTTCACTGGTGAACTTCTCTATAATACTCCTAATTCTAACACATATGACCTGATTAATTCACTGTTTAAAATGATTTTTTTTAGTAAACAATCTTTATTATTAATTTCCATTACTAGTCAAGAGTTTTTTTAAGAAGAACATGCCTTTTCAGCATCCATGTTTTTCCATTTCAAATTGTTAATGTAATAAATTATGTTAAGAGACTCCCTAATATTAAACCATTCATATATTCCTGAAATCCTGCATAGTTGTGGCATATAACCTTTTGTCACATTAATATATTCCACTTGTTTATATTTCATTTAGACTTTTGCAGTTATATCAGTAAGATTAATCTATACTTGGATTTTTTTTTACTTTTTATTTTTTCTCTTATTTAGATAATAAAGATAATAATCACTACAGTTTAATGACTTGCTAAATTTAAGAATGGCTTAATAAATTTAAGAATACAGGGTCCCAGCCAACTCAGTAAGTAGAGCATATGACTCTTGATCTTGGGGCCATGAGTTCAAGCCCTATGTTAAGTGTACGAGTTACTTAAAAAAAGAAAAAAAAAGAATATAATTAAAAATGAAAGGATAAAGAATACTTATATAAAGAGCTTCAATCTGGGGCACCTGAGTAGTTCAGTCAGTTCAGTGTCTGAGTCTTGATTTCAGCTCAGGTCATGATCTCACAGGTTCCTAAGTTTGAGCCTTGTGACTAACAATTCCACTTAGAATTCTCTGTCTCCCTCTCTCTCTGCCCCTCCCTTGCTTGCACACATGTGCACACTCTCTCTCAAAATAAATAAACATTTTTCAAAAATTAAATAAAACAGAGGGGGCCTGGGTGGCTTAGTTGGTTAAGCGTCCGACTTCAGCTCAGGTCATATCTCACAGCTCGTGAGTTTGAGCCCATGTCAGGCTCTGTGTTGACAGCTCAGAGCCAGGAGCCTGCTGTTCAGATTCTGTGTGTGTCTCTCTCTCTGCACCTTTCTTGCTCACACTCAGACTCTCTCTTTCTCTCCCAAAAATAAACACATTAAAAAATATTTTTAATTAAATAAAATAAGAGCTTCAATTATCCCACTAGAATAAATTCTCATTTCTCCAGATTACTATGACAGGAGTCATGCCTAATGACTAAGTCAAGTTAACTAGAAACTTTTTTGCAACTGTAAGGAACTGTTTATGAATGCTGTTAACACTAATGGACATCTCACGGAGAAATAACATTAAGGTAGTTTAAGAGCGAGCTCTTAAAACACATTGATCATAGCCAAGCTGTGGGAATAACCTTAAAGTCTATCAACAAATAAAGAGATGAAGAAAAATTGGTATATAAATACAATGGAATCTTATTCGGCCTTAAAAAGGAGAATTCTCCCATTTGCAATAATGTGGATGGACTTACAGGACATTTAGCTAAGTGAAAGAAACCAGATATAGTAAGATAAACACTACTCTCCCTTATATGCAGAATCTAAAATAGCCAAACTCAAAGGAACAGAGAGGTTAGACTGGTGATTACCAGAGGCTGGGGGAGAGGGAAATGGAGACAGTTTGGTCAAGGGATCTAAAACTTCAATTATATAAGATGAATAAGTTCTGGTGATATAATGGATAGCATGGTGACTACAGGTAATACTGTTAGTATATAACTAAAATTTGCTAAGAAGGTACAGCCCAAGCATTCTCACCACACACACACAAAAGGTATCTATGAGAGGTAACAGACTGGTGATTATTTCATAATTAATACATATGTCAAATTACCAAGTTGTACAAGTTGTATTTATTCATACAATTAAAAAAAAAACCCTAGGGATCTCTTTTTTTCCTTGTATGAGATTATTTTTTTATTGCCTGCCAGTTGGTCCTCCAGAATTTTTTAAACTAAATTATAATTGACACGTTACATTAGTGTCAAATGTACAACACTGTGATTCAACAACTCTGTATGTCATGCTATGCATACTACAAGTGACTTTATTGATTATGGTCCCCATGCTATACCTTTCATTCATGTGATTTATTCATTCTACAAATGAAAGCCTGTAGCTCCCACTCCTCTTCACTCATTTTGCCCAACACCCTACCCTCTTCTTCTCTGGTAACCACCAGTTTGTTCTCTGTATTTATAGGTCTGCTCCTGCCTTTTGTTTTTTAGATTCCAGATATAAGTGAAATCATCTTGTATTTGTCTTTCTTGCCTAACTTATTTCACTTAGCATAATGCCCTCTATGACCATCCATGTTGGCGAGATCTTTCTTTTATAACAGCTGAGTAATATGAGAGAGAGAGAGAGAGAGAGAGAGAGAGGGAGAATGTGTGTGTGTGTGTGTGTGTGTGTGTGTGTGTGTGTGTGTGTCTGGACACACACACAATTTTCTTTATCCATTCATCTATCAATAGATAGTTGTGTCACTCCCATATCTTGGCTATCGTAAATAATGCCAATAAACACAGGGGTGCATATGTCTTTGGAGTGTTTTCTCTTTCTTTGGGTACATACTCAGGAGTGGAATTACTGAACTATACAGTACTTCTAATATTAAGTTTTTGTGGAGCCTCCATACTATTTTCCACAGTGGCTGCACCAATTTACATTCCCATCAACCTTGCAAGAGGGTTTCTTTTATTTCACATTCTCACCACCACCAGCTATTATCTTTTTAATGAGACAAGGTATAATGGTGCTTTTGATATGCATTCTCCTGATTATTAGTGATGTTGAGCATCTTTTCATCTGTCTGTTGGCCAGCTGTATGTCTTCTTTGGAAAAATGTTAATTCAGGTCCTCTGTCCATTTTTAACTGGATTACTTGGTATTTTGGTATTGAGCTGTAAAAGTTCTTTATACATTTTAGATATTAAGCCCTTAACAAATACATCATCTGCAAATATCTTTACCCATTCAGTAGGCTGCCTTTTTGTTTAGTTGATGGTTTCCTTCACAGTACAAAAACTTTTTATTTTGGTGTAGTCCCAATAGTTTATTTTTGTTTTTGCTTCCCTTGCCTAAAAAACAAAAACACATCTAGAAAAGGGTTTCTAAGATCAATGTCAAAGAGATTACTGCCTGTTTTCTTCTAAGAGTTTTATGGTTTCAGGTCTCACATTTAGGTCTTTAATCCATGTTAAGTTTGTTTTTGTACATGGTATAAGAAAGTGGTCCAGTTTCATTTTTTTCCATGTAGCCATCTCCAGGAATCTCTTTCAGATATCAAATACTGCTACAATTAACTTTTTTCTTTAAAATTTTTTTTAATGTTTATTTTTGAGAGAGAGAGAGTGAGAGAGTAACAAAGCATGAGTGGGAGGGGGGGCAGAAAGAGAGGAAGACACAGAATCTGAAGCAGGCCCCAGGCTCTGAGCTGTCTGTAAAGAGCCTGACGCAGAGAGCTTAAAAACCCTGAGATCATGACCTGAGCCAAAGTCGGAGGCTCAACAGAGTCCCCTAGGTGCCTCTAATTCTTACGTTAACCACAAAAAAGTGACTCTGAGTCAGGAATCTTGACTATAAAGGACTGATAAGGCTAAATAGTTTTAAAAGGCTTGACTAAGAAACTTCTATTAATGGAATGCTAAAGTTAAGAGAGAAGACAGCCAGAGAATAGTCAAGACCAATCTCATTATATCAGTTACAAGAATAAATTATATTCATATTCTAGAATTTTTCTGAACACTCAACTTGTAGAAAATCTGTGCTTTATTATAAAATGTACAATGTGGCTTAAAATCTCAAGATAAATAAAGCTGTTTTTAAAAAGTCTTTGAGAGAAACAATATACCAGGAATTATTTCTAGGTTTCTTACAATAAACTCAGAAAATTAAAACGATGAAAAAAGCTCTTTGCAATTAATACAAGTGCCAAAAATCAGACACACTGCTCTAGTGGATCTAATAGAAAAAAGCCACTCTTTAACCAGCTTTGTAGTGTGTTTTTTTCATGTACTTCATTGACTAGTATGTTTAGAATCAATAGAAATTTAAGAAATCTTCTAAGAGCCACTTTAGGAAACATAGTTTATAGATCACATTTTTTTTTCCCAAATGGAAATAACTTACATGAATATCATTCATATTCTTCTAACACGGTCTACTTAGTTGAATAAAAAAATATCTTAAGAAAACTGACACTAGTTTATAATAACTAAAACTTAGGGTGTAGTTAAGAAATATCATCCAAAGGGCTACTGTTTAAACCTTCATCCTTTATGAAGCCACTAACCTTCCCCAAGTTGGTACACTGAGTTCCCTGAATGCTAGCTATGTTTCATGTACCAGTCTTATCCCACACTCTGAGAAACCTTGGTTACTAGAGTTTTCCTCACAGAGTTCACAATTTCATGGAAGAAAACAGATCATAAACAAATAAGTATTTGTATGGCAGGTGGTAGTAAGTGCTATAAAAAAAAATCAAACAGGGCAGAAACAGGGAGAATGATGAAGGCAATGCTATTTTATATAAGGGTTCCCTTGTCAGGGAATTCTGACAAGGTAAAATTTAAGCAAGACCTTGAAACAACTAAGAGAGTAACCATGCTGTATGTGGAGTAAGAACATTGTAGATGAAGGGAACAGCAAACACAAAGGCCTTCAGTTAAAAAAGCCCCAAACTTACAATTTCTGACTGTTCCTTACCTGTCTAGCTGTTCCTTACTCAGCCAGCTGGTTCTGCCCCAATCCCGAGTTTAATCCTCTTATCAGAGTCCAAGCAAAAAATTCCAAGAATCCTCTAGCAGTTTTTGCTCTCAATTTAATCATTTCACCACCACTCCCTTAATCCATCTTCTTTATATAAGACTGAGAATTTACTCATCACTACTGTAACAAGTGATGAATACTATACTGATAAGAACACACACAGAGAGAGACTAAACACTCTCTCTCTTTAGTCTTTTGGACTGATCATAACAATAACTTTATCACTCCTCCTTACCTCCAATATGAAATAAGAGACAACAAAGGATACCAAAGCCTTTCAAAACTAATTCTAATTTAGGAAACAGATAACTGATTCTCAGCAGTTACCCAGAGCAGAAATTGCCGTAGGTTATCAGTAACTTAGAGGAAAGGGAACAATGTTCTGAGACAGAGATAGGAAAAAAGATGCTAACAAAAAACCTTGCAAACCTATGCATTAACTTGCATAATCACACCTTACAACTTTAACTTACATTAAGGGTGAAAACTTGAGCCTCATTTGTTATGTGAAAGAGAATGCTTCTGTACTACATAAAAGGAGAATAATAAAATATATCAATTACTCTCTATGTCTAAGAGATTTTATTTTCATGTCCATAATCAGAACATGCCACATTAATTCTGTCTGACACAGAACACTATTTTATCCCCATCTAGTATGATTTATCATAACATGTTAGTTCAGGAAAAAGCCTGAATTATATTAAAGACGGGTACTTTTTTCTTCTGTTCCACTTACCTTAGCCCAGTAGCGAAAGGCTAACACCAAAGGAGTAAAGACAGGTTCCATCTTGCCAAGAGCAGCAAGTAAATCAGTAGTGAGGCATGCCATATCATTTCCTGCACTCACTCTACAAAGTAAACCACTGTGAATGAGAAAGAAACAAATTTCACTGTAGTAAAACCTTAAGAATCAGAAGAAAAATCCTATGCTTATTCTTTCTAGTTACCATATTTTAATACCAAGGAAGTCATAATAAAAACATATTTTAGATTGAGAGATAACTGGAAACTACAAATCATTTCCATCACTAGAGTTCCATATAAATTAAAGATGTTTTCAATACAATACTCATTTGTACTTCAGAAATGAATTTCAACCTCATTTAGTATTTAAATTCTTCAGAAAATACTTTCAAGGGGAGCCTGGGTAGGTGAAGTGGGTAAAAGTATCTGACTCTTGATTTCAACTAAGGTCATGATCTCACGGTTCATGGGATAGAGCCCCACATCAGGCTCTGTGCTGACAGTGCAGATCCTGCTTGGGATTCTCTCTCTCTCTCTCTCTCTCTCTCTCTGCCCCTCCCCAACTCGTGTAAGTGAACACACGCACTCTCAAATAAAGTTAAAAAATAAAAAAATAAGAAAGAAAAGAAATTAATTTCAAAAGCAGCATTAGCATTCACCAAAATTTTATTTATATCACAGAAAAGGCATTGATCAATGTCAGGTAGTGTAACATAACTTCCTGGCTCATTCTTTTTGCTCTGTACTTGATAAAAAGAAAAAATGAAATACTGACCTAACCAGCTATACTTCTTGACTCGAATTTTTCCTATCTAAGCTTTCATGATTTTACTGATATGCTACTTTTGAATTAGAAAGGATGTATATATGAACCCTCAAAGAATGTTTAACTGTAAGTGAAATAAGAGCTACATTAAAGGAGAGACAGAATTACAGTAGAGATATTTGGTGGCAGGGAGAAGAATGTATCTGAGGTTTCACAAAGAGGCAATTTGTTTGTTTTGTATCTACAATGTGTCCTTTTTGTGTACATGCTGTTAGTAAGCTTTTATTTTTAATAAATAGTATATTAATCTAAGGAGAAATCTAAAACAAAATTTTCTAGAGCACCTGGTTGGGTCTGTCAGTCAATTAAGTGTCTGACTCTTGATTTCAGCTTAGGTCATGACCTCATGGTTCATGGGATAGAGCCCCATGTCAGGATTCTGTCTCTCCTCTCTCTGCCCCTACCCTGTGCATGCACACTAGTGTAGGCGTGTTCTCTCTCTCTCAATAAATAAACTTTAATAAATAAAATAAAATAAATAAAGCACAACAAAACAAAATAAAATTTTCTGCCTTGGAGATGTTCAGTGCACATTTACTTGTTATTTCAAAAACTATTTTCTTTTCACTGTTACTAACCTTTTCCGATCTTTGCACACCACAACAGGAACTTTGGCATGAAAATCAGATTCCACATCTATGTATAATACTAATAAGGAAAAAAAATAAAACAAGTAAGCTATTGCCAACATCTCTCAAATATTTACTCTACAGTAAACATTAAGTGACAGTTTCCTTCTAAAAATCATTCACATTGTTCTTTGAGATAATACACACTCCATGTTATGAGCATCAACCCAAAAGAATCTCACTTCTCTTGGGGTCATTTGCTATATATCATAAACCACAGGCACAGTCCCAAATATTATCCAAAAAATATAATCACCTTAAGAAGAAAGGTCTTAACATCAAACATAAAGTTTGAATATTTCCTAGTAAGTATACAATCTAGTCGAAGTCATTAAACCTTCAAAAATATGGCAAACAACAAACACCACTTACTTCTATTTCCAAAGGAGTCATGAAATGAAAACCTACAATGCTTTGACAACATAGCTGTTTTAAGTTATCCATGCAAGTAAAAGGCTAACTCTGCTGGCCCATTTCCTGTTACTATATGAAGAGTTTGCTCAATCAATCAAAGACCCTAAGGAAGAAGAGAGTAAAGCACACTTCCACTCTGAAGTCTTTCTCTACATCTCCCAGGAAGGCCCCTGGGAGATGCCATAAATGTCCAATCTAATGAAAATAGATAGTTTAATATTATTTCATCTGAAGTTTAAAGAAAATCTCTTAGTAGTACTTGTTGGGATTATTAATTTATTAAAAAATCATGTGCTGAAGACTTATATGCCAGGAATCGTATTATGCATGGTTGGTATGACAATAAGACACAAAGAGCTCAAATAAGGGAAACAAACAGATAAACACATCCTGTAGATAACAAGACAGAGGTATTAAAGGAGTACAATGAAGGCATAGAGAAGGCAATAATTTTTGAATCAGACTGATTTTTATAAACCTATGTTATGTGACTTAAGATGATCGACTCATGTATTTAAAGTAAGTTTGCTAGGTTGATACTGTCCAGTGAATGTAAAGAGATAAAAGCTCTATATCTACCTCTTATGCATACTATGTTTTAGTTTTTGTGCAATAAGAGGCAAGTATTTATCAAGAAAGAAAACTATATTACAATCCCTTTACAAGATTAATTATATCAAATCATTCCCTTAAAAACTAATTTCCCAGGAAAATAGCCAATAAGATGCTGATAAATAATGGAGAGTTGACAGGACAGAGACAGAGACAAAGGAAGTTAGACCTTGAAGTCAATGACAGAGTAAAGGAGGGTCAATAAGCTATCTTTTCTAAGCCAAACTGAAAATATTTTTGCCAGATATTTGTAATTCATAAAATTTAAGATGACCATAGGATTAATAACAATCACAGCAGCAAAACTTTAATAAGAAGTTACTGCATGTAAACCAAGCACTTCTGAGCTGTGGCTTAACCCATTTCATCCTCCCAACAATCTCCTCATCAAAAAGCACACAAATAATGTAGTGCTATTATTGGGCACTATATTGGGGTGCCTGGGTGGCTCAGTCAGTTAGGCATCTGACATTTGGTTTCAGCTCAGATCATGATCTCACAGTTCAGGAGATCGAGCCCCATGTCCAGCTCTGAGCTGACAGAACAGAGACTGCTTGGTATTCTCTCTCCCTCTCCTCTCTACCCTGCCTCTGCTTCTATTCTCTCTCTCTCAAAATAAGTAACCTTAAAAAAAAGAAAAAAGACACTATCTTAGTGCCACTTTATAGATGAGAAAACTGAAGCATTAACACTTCATAATTTGTCAAAGGATACAACCAGTAATTGGCAGAAGTAAAATTTGAGCCCAGTTAAGCCTGCCTCCATATCCTGAGCTCTTAGACATTTACTTTTAACAAGAAAAGCAGTAAATAAAAAACAAGAAAAAAATATTCTACATTGTACTACATGACCTGGTTTAAGACAAATGTAATTTAATAACTTTTTTTATTTTGAAAGTATTTTTACCTATATGAAATATCCATTTTACATCAAAAGCAATCCAGACAGACAAGACAGACATAAGAAACTTACCAGGTATGATTTGGTTGATGTAATATAAATGATTAAATTATTATTTTAAGTGGGGAAAAAAAAAAGTACTTAATGCATGCACACATTTTTCCCATATCTCTCCTATATTTTCCTTCATCAATGACTTCTTAATGATTACAGGTTTTCTGTCTTCTTTTACACAAGAAGTCGCAATAACATTTTTATATTACCCAACAGACAGTACTTTTTAACATACCTATTTAAATATGATGCTTTTTATCTAATGACATGTAAATTTTATAGCAGACCTATTCAACCAATAAACGTTTATGTAATGTAATGACTCATATATGCTACAAGTGTTTAACTTGGTTAGCCATATATAAACAACACAGTGCACATACACCCAAAGAATTTTCTTTAGACAAATTAAAAAAGAAACTCACCACTTTTTTTTAAAATCCCAAGCACTTGTATCAGAAGATCTGGATGATTCATCTAAAAAAGTTCAAAGCAAATCAGTTTACTAATTTCAAAGTTCAAGGTGCAAACATTATAGAGAATTCAATTTCATTAAATATTTAAATAAAACCATGCTCTGTATTTTAAGATGATGAAAAAAGAATAGTTAAAACACTTCTATAGTAATATATCTTGTTCATGGAACTAGAATCTAACAAATAATGTAGTGCTATTATTCCAGCAATATTTCTAGAATTAATAAGTTCATAGAATGAGAAAAGATTCTGGAATTTCACAGAAAAATAAATGAAAAAGAAATCAGTTTGCCAAATAACTGTTCAAGGGAAGTTGTTGAGATAGGAAATTTAAGAGCTACTGATAACAGGCAGCATGGTCAAACACCTTAGATTAAATACTACTTTAAAATACAAACTTGTCAAATGCTTAGTTTAGTATGTGCTTTGCTGCTATCTTAAAGTATTTAATAATCATATACTAATGGTAAGTAAATAACTGTATCAGATAAGAAGTTAAAACATCAAATTTTCACCTAAATCATTAATTTTCACCTAAGCATTAAATTATTCAATAACACGTAAAATGCCAACTATTTTAAATGTTTCATAGATCAATAAATAATGTTAGCAGTGTTAATTACTTATTAAAAGTACCCATAATGTACGAGGCACACTATACAAAAATGTCTGGTATACAGCATCTTATTTAATAAAAGAGTTATTATTACCACTGTTTTGGAAATTTAAAAAAACTGAGTCTCAATAAGGCAAAGTAACTTGCTCATTGAAGCCAAGACGTGAACACAGATGTATGATTTCAAAGTTATTCTCACTTTCTATACTGCTTACAAGTGATAATTATTCAACACAATCAAATATGTATAAGCATTTTCCTTTTTTTTTTTTTTACTGATTTCCTCTGCTTCCTTTTCCTCTCCCTTATTTCTTGTATTCCACCTTTAGTTTCCAAAACCATATTTAATTACACTACACACCAGAGTCTTATAGTCTCCTACACCTTCTCTAAAAAGATAACCAATTAAAAATTACCAAATACTAGTTAAGAACCACATTAAAAAATGTTTTTATAATTACTTACCCTGGGAGGAAATTTTATATCTATATTAACATCACTACTTTTCAGAGCAAACTTAGTCAGAGACGAGCCATACAACCTAAGTGAACACTCTGGAAATAAAGGAAAAAATATCAAAGCATGAAATTGTGTGCAAATATGAGAAATTTCTTTAAAATGATGATGGGAAAATTGATATATTTCAATTCTGTGTCTTCCAATTCTAGTATATTCTTTTATTTATAGAAGAATGACATCCTTTCTAGCTGATCTACAAAAAAAAAATGTTTCTCAATTATGGGGTTCAGAGATAGAGAAGGAAGAATTACTCATAAAAGTTCAGTGTTTAAACAAAATATTAGTGCTTGCTTCGGCAGCACATATACTAAACAAAATATTAGTAACAGTTCATTTAGGAATGACTAGAAGTATGTTTAATATTTAATATGTAACAGTACAGAATGTACTAACCTAGGTATAGCTACTGTCACAAACTACATTTATTCATTCTTAGATATTTATATTTATGTAAGAGTTAACACTTTAAATGGGGAAGGGATCATAGACATTAGATGTCAATGCCCTTTAAAAATACAAAGTGAAGCCTCATCACTTGATATTACAAACCTAACTCCTCCCAAAAGAAACAATACAAAAAGGAAAAAAAAACCCCAAAGCACAAAACCCTGCAGTTTTCAAGATTTCACAGAACAAAATATACAGGAATAATAACATACAACTTACATCTTTTTCAAACTATCAAATACATTATTTCAAAAATCATCATAAGGCAAATTTTAAAAGGACCTCACCAGAGGGCAAGTTGAAAATAACATGATTGGGACTACTCTGGCAGGTTCAGTTTCTTAGAAAGTATGAGTTCATACTCATTTGTATAGATAAAAGTCTATTCTTCAAGTTCATAAAACGTCTGAAAGTCACTGAAGTCATTAACATCATGAAAACTGCCTTTCTGTCCATTTTTTAAAATGTTTTATTTTTTTAAAGTGGGATCTACAGAGCACGCCTGGGTGGCTCAGTCAGCTAAGCATCCGACTTCAGCTCAGGTCATGATCTCGTGGTTCACGAGTTCAAGCCCTGTGTCAGGCTCTGTGCTGACAGCTCAGAGCCTGGAGCCTGCTTCAGACTCTGTGTCTCCCTCTCTTTCTCCCCCTCCCTCGCTCACACTCCATCTCTCCCCTTCAAAAATAAATAAACATTAAAATAAAAAATTTAAAGTAGACTCCACACCCAACATGGGACTCGAACTCACAACTCCAAGATCAAGAGTTCCAGGCTCTACTGAATGAGCCAACCAGGTGTTTGCATTTTTCTTCGAAAAACAGTAAATTATTTCTATATATAATTTAAATTAGTATTTAATGATTTTAGGTAGAAAATCACATTATAGAAATAAAAAGAGAAATGAAGGTGTTTTCCATTTTTTAATTTCAATTTTGTATTTTCTTAAAATCTCACAGATGGCTCTATATAAAACTATAATTTGTCAACTGTCCAAAATCCCTTTGGTGGTGAGAAATAAGTTTTATTTAACAGACATTTACTTAAATTCAATATTGATGCAAAAACATATTACAGGTTAAGCAAATATAATATTTACATAAATGTCTACAATAAACCTGGCACGACTCCTCCTTACATGAAAAACATAAGCTTTCTGTAAAGAAAGAGCAGTCAAAAAAAATAAATAAAAGGGCAAATTTTACTTGTAATGACCCTAAAGTAAATTAATTTTTTCCCATCATTGGCTATAAGAACCTTATTCAGTGACTAGCTAGAATGTATACACTGAAAATAATATAATTAAATGTCCACTCAGAAGTCAAAGACACTGAAAAAAATAAAATATAATGTTTGACCTATAAGAAATTTTTCTATATCTGACATTTTAAAACCCTTTTTTCCTCATTGTCATAATTGTCTATTTTCCTTTTTGGAAATATTTCCCAAAAAAATCACTTATAAAATAATTAAATTCATCTATTTTTAAGACGGAAAAACAAAGAGAAAGGAAAACATTAAAATAATTTACACCAAGCTTAACAGGAAGCAAGGGGAAAAGTTTTAATTTTAAAAGGTAAGCATAAAGTGTATCTGTACCTGGTAAAAATGTTGTTATAACCTTTGACATTTCCTCCACAATTTCCTGACGGACTCTGAGGTCATCATCTGTTATTCCATGTTCTTTTGCTAATTCAATAACTGCAACACTTAAAGCAGCCAAGTGGGCAGGGGAAGGAGGTGGCAGAGAACGAAGCTCACTTTCTTCCTGTTTTTCCTATTAGTGTAACATTTAACAATAACATAAAAATTTTTTTTCTATTTTAATGTCCTTATATTTAGGATAGAAGAACATGAATATATTAACTCAACAAATATTCACCTTCTATATGCCAGATTTAACTTAAGGCACCTAGGATATGGAAGTGAACAAGAGACAAAAATGTAAGTACTGGAATATTAAGAAGCCTTTGGGGGAAGTTGCTATTAAACATTAAAAAATAAATCTTGTTCTACTTTACTATCTGCATAAATTCTAAAATGCTGTATCAAAGCCACAATGTTGTAGGTATAACACTTAGCTGATAATTTTGTGGATAATTCTGCCGCAACAAAAAGACTGTTTTAGGTGTAGGAGAAAGTCTTAAGTCCTCTCTGATCTAGCATAAGATATCAGATTAAATGGTCACAGGAAAACATCCTAGACACTATCATTACATTTGTTATACAGACTACCATTTACAATTGATTTCTTTCTGTTCTTTTATTCAACACTAGGCAAAATGTTTCCCAAAACCCTGATTCTACTAAAAGTTTGAAAGACAATTTAAACCAAAAAGCTAAAGAGAGACTGACTATATCATATACACACGATTTTTAAAGATTGATTTATTATTCTGATTTAATTTTTTTTAAGTTTATTTATTTGAGAGACAGAAAGTGAGAGGGGGAGGGGCAGAGAGAAACGGAGAGAGAATCCCAAGTAGGCTCTGTATTGTCAGCATGGAGCCTGATGCGGCTTGAATCCACAAGGGCTGGAATCCACAAACCGTGAGACCATGACCCAAGCCAAAACCAAGAGGGAGACACTCAACCAACTGACACACCCAGGTGCCCCTATTATTCTAATTTTTTAAAAAATACATGCTAACTGCAAAACCTATATAAAACATAGGAAAATATAAGGAAGAAAATCATCCACACAATCTCGTCCTTATTTTTTTTTTTTTTACCACAACTGAGACTATATCATTTCTTTAATATTATAATAATGCCACTTTCTGTTACATTTCAGTCAAGAGACATTCTCTTATTTTTTGAAACATGTAGTTCGCAATAAATTGAAAAATCAAAAGTAGTTTGTTCACTCTCCTCCGCCCCCTACACTACAGCTAAACAAACAAAGACTTTGGTCTATTCCTAATTTTATTCATTGTTACCATATTCAATCTTAAGTAAAGTTTACGTAAGGTACAGAAAATCAAACATGGCCATAAGACAACTTCATATTTTTTCTTCCAAGTTTGTATTTAAATTCTAGTTAGAGGAAATAGACAACAAATAAATATATATATGTGAGGTAAAGCTATGAAGAAAAATCAAAGAGGGTGAAGGACTACAGTTTGATGGGCAGGGAATATTATTTTAGAAGAGTGGACAGAGTTAACTAAGCAGGTAATATCTGGCAGAAACCTAAAAATGAAGGAGAGCAACATTTAAATTTATGAGGCAAGAGCATGCAGACACAGAGAATGATAAATGCAAAGATTTGGAGACACAAAAGTACCTAATGTTATTTGAAGAGATCAATGTGATGAAAGGGGTAACTAAACAATGAGGCTGAAAAGTTAACTAGAAGCCAAATATTGTATGACCTTACGATACTTGATAAGGACTTAAAACTTTTATTCTGAGTTGGGAAGCCAGTGAAGGGCTATGAGCAGGAAGTAACATATTATGATATGTGTGTGTGTGTGTTTTAAGTTTATTTATCTATTTTGAGAGAGAGAATTCCAAGCAGGCTCCACACCATCAGCACAGAGCCTGACGCAGGGTTCAAGCCCACGAACCGTGAGATCATGACCCAAGCGGAAGTCAAGAGCCGGATGCTCAACTGACTAAGCTACCTAAGTGCCCCAAATGTTATGACATATTTCAAAAGAACAATCCTGGCTGATAAATGAAGAAAGAATAGACTGGGGGCGGGGGGGGGGGGTAAGAAGGAGAGGTAAACTGGAAAAAGTCCAGGAGAAAGATGGTGATAACTTATACTAAAACAAAAAGAATAGAAGTGCCTGGCTGGCTCAGTTGGTAGAGCATGGGACTCTTCATTTCAGGGTCAAGCATTTGAGCCTCACACTGGGCACAGAGACTAGTTAAAAAAAAAAAAAAAAATCCAGGGGAACCTGGGTGGCTCAAAGTGGGACTTTGGCTCGGTCATAATCTCGTGGTTCATGAGTTCAACCCCTTCACTGGCCTCTGTGAGGACAATTCAGAACCTGGAAACTGCTTCAGATTCTGTGCCTCCTGCTCTCTCTGCCCTTCCTCCACTTATGCTCTCTCTCTCAAAAATAAATAAACTTAAAAAAAAATTTTAAACTCTAGGGATGGTAATAGCTTTCCATTATTAAAAAGAAAAAAATTCCAAACAGAAAGAGTAGTGTGTGTGACAAATGACTCAATTTGGAATATATAATGTTTCAGGGTAAATTCTATAGAATTTGTCAACAGTTTGAACATGGGGTGTAAATGAGAGAGATACATCAAAGACAACTCAAAGGTGCTTGTCCTAAGCAACTGGGTAAATAAATGATGGTACCTTCTGCTGAGATAAGGTAAGTTCTGGAAAGAATTAGTTTAGCCTAAAAAAACCTGCCCAAGAAGTAAAAGCCTGCTAAGAATGAGTCTCCTATTTCCACTCTCTGGCCCTTCATCTCATTCCTCTTACATCTACCAGTTAGTCTCTTACTTTAAAACTTTCAATAAATCCTCAACAGAAGACTAGCAAACCAAATGCAGCAAAATATTAACTAGATTATATAGCATGACAAAGTGCAATTTATTCTTGGGATGCAAGAAGAGTTCAACATACAATAGTCAATCAACGTAATCACCATCTTAATAAAATGAAAGAAAAAAAATAACTTGGTCATCTTGACACAGAAAAAGCATTAGACTAAATTCACCCTTTTGTGGTTAAAAACAAACAAGAACCAAAAAACAAAAACAAACAAACAAACAAAAATGCTCACCAAACTAGGAATAAAAGGAAATGATCTCAACATAATAAAGATCTACATAAAAACCCACAAATAACATTAAACTCAATGGTTAAAGACTGAAAGCTTTTTTCTCTAAGATCAGGAACAAGTCAAGAATGCCCATTTTCAGGGTGCCTAGGTTGCTCAGTTGGTTGAGCATCCAACTTCAGCTCAGGTCATGATCTCACTGTTCATTAGTTAGAGCCCCACATTGGCCCCACCTCAGATACTCTGTCTCCCTATCTTTCTGCCCTTCCCTGCTCACACTCCCTCTCAAAAATAAAACAAAACAAAAAGAATGCCCATTTTCACCACTTCTATCCAACACATTATTAGAAGTGCTAGCCAGAGGAATTAGGCAAGAAAAAGAAATAATAGGAGCACCTGGGTGGCTTAGTCGGTTAAGCGTCGACTTTGGCTCAGGTCATGATCTCACGGTTGAGTTCAAGCCCTACATCGGGCTCTGTGCTGACAGCTAGCTCAGAGCCTGAAGCCTGTTTCGGATTCTGTGTCTCCCACTCTCTCTGACCCTCCCCTGCTCACACCATCTCTCTCTCTTTCTCAGAAATAAAAACATTAAAAAAGAAAAAAAAAGAAAAGAAAAGAAAAAGAAATAATAGGAAACTAATTTGGAAAGGAAGAAATAAAATTGCCTCTCTTCACAGATAACAATCTAATATGTAAAAAACCCTAAAATGCCACAAAAAAACTGTTAGAACTAACTAATGAACAAATTCAGTGAAGCAGCAAGATACATATTAACATGCAAAAATCAGTTCCATTTCCATATGCTAATAAAGAATCTGAAAAGGAAATTAAGAAAACATCTCCATTTAATATAGCCTCAAAAAGGAACACCTGGGTGGCTCAGCTGGTTAACTATCTAACTCTTGATTTTGGCTCAGGTCATGATCTCACAGTCATTAGATTGAGCTCCACACTGGGGCTCCACAGTGAGTGTGGAGCCTACTTGGGATGCTCTCTCTCCTCCCTCTGTTCCGCCCCCATTCTCTCTTTCCAAATAAATTTAAAACAAATAATAATAATAAAATAGCCTCAAAAAGAATAAAATACTTAGAAATTAACCGTACACTAAAAACAATAAAAGAGTTAAACAAAAAAATACAGGAATAAATATAGACATTCCATGTTCACAGACTGGCAGACTTAATATTGTTAAGATAATGTCAATACTATTCAAAGTATTCTACATAGTCAATGCAATCCCATTAAAATGGGATTGATTTTTTTGCAAAAATAGGAAAATTAACACTAAAATTCTGACAGCATCTCAAAGGACCCTAAAGAGCCAAAAGATTCTTGAAAAAGAACAACAAAGTTACAGAATTCACATTTCCTGATTTTGAAATTTACTCTAAAAGCAACAGTAACCAAGACAGTATGGTACTGGCATAAAGACAGATGTACAGGCCAACAGAAAAAAACGCATAGCCCAGAATTAGACACTCATGTATATAGTCAAATGGGTTTTTTTTTAATTTTTTTAATGTTTATTTATTTTTGAGAGAGAGAGCATGAGCGGGGGAGGGTAGAGAGAGACGGAGACACAGAATCTGAAGTAGGCTCCAGACTCTGAGCTGTCAGCACAGAGCCCGATGCGGGGTTGAACCCACAAACCATGAGATCATGACCTGAGCTGAAGTCAGTCACTTAACTGACTGAGCCACCCAGGCGCCCTTATAGTCAAATGATTTTTAATAAGGATGTTGAGACTATTCAATGGCAAATGGATTGGCTTTTCAACAAATGATGCTAGGAAACCTGGCCACCCATATGCAGTATAGACCCTTATCTTACACCAATATACAAAGATCAGTTCAAAATGGACCAAAGATCTAAATGTAAAAGAAAAATTATAAAACTCTTAGAAGAAAACAGAAAAGTATCATGATACTAGATTCAGCAATGATTTATTGGATATGAAACAAACAACAAAAAAAGACCCAGAGAAACTAAAGAAAAATTAGACAAATTGGAATTTATGAAAATTAAACTTCAATGCATCCAACAACACAATTAACAGAGTAAAAAGGCAACCCACAGAATAGGAGAAAATATTTGCAAATCACATATATGATAAGGGATTAACATCCAAAACATATAAAGAACACCTACGGGCACCTGGGTAGCTCAGTCAGTTGAGACAAAACCAAGGGCAAAGGGAAGAGGGGAATGAAGAATTACTGTTTAATAGGTACAGAGTTTCAATATGGGATGATGAAAAAGTTGTACAGATACACAGTGCAGACGGTTGTACAATCATGTGAATGTACTTAATGTCACTGAATTGTAAAAATGGCAAAAATAATAAATTTTATGTCATATATATTTTACTACAATAAAAAATTTTTAAATGGCACCAAAGAAACAAAAAACAAAACACCTTCAATGGCACCAGTAAGATAATGCCCCATTTTTTAATGTGGAATATACAGCAATTTGGTTCTAGCTTGCCTTTTTTTTTTTTTTTATTTTTGAGAGACAGAGAGACAGAGCATGAGCAGGGGAGTGGCAGAGAGAGAGGGAGACTCAGAATCGGAAGTAGGCTCCAGCCTCCGAGCTGTCAGCACAGAGCCTGACAAACCTACAAACAGTGAGATCATGACCTGAGCCAAAGTCGGACACTCAGCCGACTGAGCCCACCCAGGCGCCCCTTAGCTTGCCTTTTAAAGCCCACCTCCAACCATTCTTCCTACTTCTGCTAACATTTTACGCAATATCCACAGTTATAGTCACCAGCCATCAAATACTATATGTGCTATTGGGCCTCCATGCCTTTACTGATTTTGTTCACAAAAGCCTAAAAAGGTCCTCAACACTCTTTTTTATATTCATCTGGTGAAACTCTAATCTTTGAAGCTTAAATGTCAAATATTCTGTGAAGGCTTCTTAATGTCTTTCCCTTCCAACATAATAAAACACTCTCCTTAATTCATGATTAATAACATGCTCTGAATTCCACCACTCTTTACCTTCTCAGGTCATCAACTCATTCTCTTCATTTTAAATATTGCCCCATCTACTGGTCTGTGCTTTCATCAAGTAAGCACTCTCTACCTCCACAAGAGCAGCAACCACTACCACTTAATGAGTACCTATCATGGGCCCAGGATTGTATCAGGAGCTTTACAGATGTTATGTCACTTAACAATACACCTCCGCAAGGGGGATACTATCAAAATTATTTTATAGATAAAAATGAGGTTTACAGATGTTAAATATCTTTCTACAATCCCAGGGTGGAACTGAGAATAAAATCTAACTCTAACTCAAAAGCTTATGCTCTTTCCACTTCCATTTAAATAATTAGTCAACTGGGGCGCCTGGGTGGCTCAGTCGCTTAAGCACCCGACTTTGGCTCAGGTCATGATCTCATGGTTCATGAGTTCAAGCCCCGCATCAGGCTATGTGCTGACAGCTAGCTCAGAGCCTGGAGCCTGCTTCAGATTCCGTGTCTCCCTCTCTCTCCGACTCTCCCCTGCTCACACTGTGTGTGTGTCTCTCTCTCAGAAATAAGTAAAAACATTAAAAAAAAAGTAAATAATTAGTCAACAAATAGAATTGAGCAACTATGTGCCAGGCACTATACTAAGCAATGGAATTATAATGGTAAAAAAAAGATTGCATATAATCCCTGCCCTCATGGAGCTTATAATCAAGAGAGAGATCAAGATTAATCAAATGATTAAGTTAAAAAAAAAATTAAAGCTGTCAGGGCACCTGGGTGGTGAAGTCAGTTAAGCGTCTGACTCTTGATCTCAGCTCAGGTCACGATCTCAGAGTTCATGAGTTCAAGTCCCACATCAGGCTCTGTGTTGATTGTTTGGAGCCAGCTTGGGATTCTGTCTCCCCTTCTCTCTGCTGCCCTTCCTTGTGCTTTCCCTCTCTCTCTCTAAATAATAAACTTTTAAAAAATTAAAAAATTAAAGCTGTGAACTGTGATGAAAGTTCTACTATGCCATATTTTTTAAAAAATGCTGTGTGCTACTCTAGCTATCAATTTTCTTTTCCTTCTTTCACAATGAATTCTCCTGAAAGTTGAATCTATAGAGCTTTTCTTTAACCTGCTCACTTAAAACTATGTCACTGGGGCACCTGGGTGGCTCAGTCGGTTGGGCATCTGACTTCAGCTCAGGTCATGATCTTGTGGCTCGTGGGTTCGAGCCCCACATTGGGCTCTGTGCTAACAGCTCAGGGCCTGGAGCCTGCTTCGGATTCTGTGTCTCCTTTAAAATCAAAATCTCCTTAGTTGCCAAGTCAGACATTTCTATCTTCTTAGATTATTTTTGTTTGTATTATTAGACACTGGTCTATCCTCTTGAAATTACTTTTTTCTTTTAGCTTCTGTGAAACCTTTCTGTCTCTATTCTTCCTATTTTTCTGATCATTCTCCAGTCTATTGGTTGCTCTTCTTCTACTAGTCCCTTAAACGCTTGTATTCTTTGATTTTCTCTTTTCGTTCCTTTGGGTTATCTCACCCACACCCATGAGTTCAATTTATTAAAGATTACCAAATCTGAATTTCTAGCTCCTATTATACATTCCAGATTGTTATATTCACCCTATTGGTGGACATCTCTAATTGAAATATCCTGCAAGTGCTTCAAACTCAGTATGTGCAAAAACCTTTTTTTTTTGTATTTTCTCTGAGTAAATGGTACTGTATAACACCTCAAATCAGTACCTTATGACCACTCTAGACATCCTAAGCCTCCACCTCCAGAATTCTACATCTTAAATCTCTTATTAAAGTTCTAACCTCAACTCCATTCTCACTACTTCATCTTATCAAATGTTCATCATTGCATGATTGGATTATCATGAAAGATTAACTAGTCTCCCCAAACCTAGACCTTTCAAAGGATTCTTTCACACCTGAGTGTGAAAGAGTGAGTGAGCTTGCAAAAATACATGTCATTAAGCTCCATAAACCTCAAAATAAAATTCAAACACTCTAAGTATATATATTCATTAATGATCAGGCTTTTGCCTACTCTCCAATTTTCCATATATTTCATCCTCTGCTTTGTGTTTTTTCAGTTATGCTAAACCACTAGTTCAGCACTCTGAACACACTCTGCCATTTCTTACTTCAACTCTCCACATGATGGCTTCTCTTCTATAAAGATAAATTTTCATTTCTTCACCTGGCTAACACTATTAAGAACCAGGATCATATTCTCTATTCACTTTTTCTGACTCACTACACAAACTCTTTTTACATAAATCTCAATCTACTATCATAGCATATTCTAAAAACCATCTACTATGACACTTATCACACTCTTTCTCAATCAACCATTTGTTTATATGCCTGCAAACTCCTTATGTCCACAGGTTGTGGAGCTTTACTTTTTACATTTCTGTAACAGCAGTACCTAAAGCAGAAGCTGAAGGTACACAATAAAATCTTTATAAATAAAACAAAAAATCTTTATTAGTCTTTTTACTGGAAAATATAGTTCATTATCTTTTGGGATATGCACAAGATAGGACTGAGTTTTCTTTTTGATCTGTTTTTCCTGACACCATCAAGCCTAGAGCCCTACTCCAAATTCTGCCAATTCGTTGGGATGAAGGTTTTTTCATTATCTTATTCAATCTTTCTACCTCCAATAATTCAGAGGTTATACTTTATTGCTACTCATAAAATGTTTGCCCTAGGTATTTCAACATGTATACTTAACCTAACAAGATCTAATATAAACCAGTATTTTTTATTCTCCTCCAAACCAGATTTTTTTTTAAGTTTTATTTTGTATAACCGTCTCAAAACTTACATCCTATTATTGTTAGTATTTTAGTTTTAGCCTGAATTTTTCTCCATGACAAACTGAATGCTATTGTTGTTGTTGTTGTTACTATCATTTTATTCAACCAATATATCTTTAACTCTCCAATCCTTCTTCACTCTCTCGTGTTTCCTCAAGGATCATTTTCTCTAAAATATAGCCTTTAAATTTCCTTTACTAAGGGTCTTTTGGAGGTTAACTCATTTCATTCATCCATCAATATATTCTGTACTTAATATTGTTAGATAATTTCATTGGGTATAAACATAGAGGCTCACCATCTCCCTACCACTGAACTGTGAAGATATTATTCAACTATCTTCTGGCTTCTACTACTGCTATTGTAAAGTTAGCCACATTCCCAAATTCTGCACACCTTTATGGGTGACCTCACCTTTCCTCTTTGACTGCTTTTATAAAAAGTACTTTACTGAAATATCATGGACATAAAATAAATGGCACAAATATAAAGTTTACAATTTGGCTGATTTCTGACATACATATACCACCATAAAACTTACATCACTATAGTTAAGGTAATAAATATATCAATCACATGTAAAAATTCCTTCATATCCCTTTGTAACGATTCTCCCACCCCTTTACACACATGCTCAGGCAACCAATAACCTGTTCTTCATGACTATAGTTTAGTTTGTATTTTCTAGAGTTTTACATAAATAGAATCACACAATACATACTCATTTTTATCTGGCTTTTTTCACTCATGATAATTACTTTAAGATTCATCAATGTTGTATTATCAACGGATCATTCCTTTTTATGCCAAACAGTGTAATGTAGTATGGATATATCACAATTTGCATATCCTTTCACCTATTCATGTACATTTGGCTTGTCTGCATTTTTTGGCTATTAATTGCATATAAAGTTGCCATGAACATTAGTATACAAGTATTTGTATAGACATATGCTTTCACTTCTACTGGATAAATACACAGTAAGAGAATGGCTCATAGTATATTAGGTGCATGTTTAACTTTTTTTAAACTGCTAAAGTGTTTTCAAAAGTGGATGTACTACCACATGATCCAGCAATTCCACTTCTGGGTACTTATCCAAAAGAAACAAAAACACTAACTCAAAAAGATACTGCACCTCCTCATGTTCATTGCAGCATTACTTATAGTAGCCAATAAATGGAAACCAAAGTACCCATTAATGGATGAATGAAAAATGTGATAGATATAGATATATAATTTCCATTGTGTATGTGTGTATATATACATTGGAAATTATTCAGCCAAAAAAAGAAAGACATTTACAACAACATGGATAGATGCTGAGGTCATTATATTAAGTGAAATAAGACATAGAAAGAAATACCACATGATCTCACATGTGAAATCTAAAAAAACACAACAAACTGAACTCATAAATATAGAGACTGATTGGTGGCTGCTGAGGGGGGTGAGGGGATGAGCAAAGTGAGTGAAAGTGGTTACATGGTACAAACTTTCAGTTATAAAATAAATAAATCTTAGGAATGTAGTAGCATGTTGACCATAGTTAATAATACTGTATTGTATATTTGGAAGTTGCTAAGAGAGTAAATCTTAAAAGTTCTCACCTCAAGATAAAAAATGTATTATTATGTGTGGTGCTGTACAACCAGACTTACTGTAGTGATCATTTTGCAAAACATACATATAGTGAATTATTATGCTCTATGCCTAAAACTAATATGTGTCAATTATATCTCAGTTAAAAACTTATTTTTTTTTCCAGTTAAAAACTTATTAAAAATAGCTAAAACTTTTTTAAAAGTGCAAGTACTACTTTACATTTCCATCAGTACTGTTTGTGACTTACAGTTCCTCCACATCCTTGACAAACTTTGGCATATTTTTTTTAATTTTAGCTATTCTTGTATTAATTTCCCTAATGTAAAGATTCAGAACATTGAACATCTTTTCATGTGTTTGATATCCGTGTATCTTTTTTAATGAAGTGTCAACTCCATTCTTCTGCCCATACTTTTATTGGACTGTTTACTTATTACTGAGGTTAATTTATTTTTTTATTGAAGTATAATTAACATACAATGTTGTATTAGTTTCAGATATACAATATAATGACTCAACGATTTTATACATTTCTTAGTGCTCATTAAGCCTATTAGTGAGTTTTCAAAGTTATTTCGATCTTCTATATATGAATTATTTCCAGATACATGATTTGAAAGTATTTTCTCCCAGTCTGCAGCTAATATAGTAAGTTTTTGCACAGTATCTTCCAAGGAACAGAAGTTTGTAATTTTGAGTAAGTATCATTAATCATTTTTGTCCTTTGGTGTCACATTTTTAAAATTTTTGACTAACCCAAGGTTATAAACATTTTTTCCTATAGTTTCTTCTGGAAATTTTATGCTTTTAGGTTTTACGTTTAGGTCTGTTATTCATTTTGAGTAATTTTTTTATACAGTGCAAACTATGGATCTAATTATTCTAGAGCCATACATTCAGAAAACTACCATTTCTCCACTGAACTGCTTTTGAATGTCAAAAATCAGTTGTTCACAAATGTGTAGAAAGAACTGACATTTAATAACATCAATTCTTCTAACACCCAAACAAGGCTTATTTTTCCATTTATTTAGCTCTTTAATTTCTCTCAGGAATGTTTTATAGTTTTCTGCACACAAGTTTTACATATTGTGATGCTACTTTAAATAG
This sequence comes from Hyaena hyaena, assembly GCF_003009895.1. Lineage (NCBI taxonomy): Eukaryota > Metazoa > Chordata > Mammalia > Carnivora > Hyaenidae > Hyaena > Hyaena hyaena. The sequence continues at coordinate 8,007,244 of NW_024080637.1, read as the reverse complement.
GGATTTTTTAACTTCTAGATTCCATTAAATATTCTACATAAACAATCATATTGTCTACAAATACAGTTTTGCTATTTCTTTTAGAACCTCTAATACAATACTGAATAGAAGTGATAAGAGTAAACACTATCTTTTTTCTTCTCCAATTTTTTTAATGTCATAAAATATACACCACATAAATTTTACTATCTTAACCACTGCTTAGGGTACACTTCAGTGACATTTAGGAAATTCATTCTGTACAAACATCACTATCATCCATGCACAGAATTTTCACCTTGCAAAACTGATACTCTATATCCAGTCATGGTACTTTCCCATTCCCTCATCTCTGCAAGGTTCTGGCAACCACCATTCTTCTTTCTCTGATTTTGACTACTCTAAGTATTTCAGGTAAATGAATTCAAGTACTATTTGTCTTTTTGTTACTGGCGTATTTTATTTAGTATAATGTCCTCAACATTCATCCATGCTATAGTATATCAGAATTTCCTTCCTTTTTAACACCATTGTATGTATATATGACATCTTGCTTACCCATTCATCTACTGATGGACACTTGGGTTGCTTCTATATTTTAGCCATTGTGAATGAATGCACTGTGAACAAAGGTGTACAAATATTTCTTCAAGACCCTGCTTTCAGTTCTTCCAAGCATACACTCAGAAGTGTAACTGCTGGATCATACGGTAATTCTATTTTTTTTTAAATGTTTATTTATTTTTGAGAGGGAGAGAGCACAAGTAGGGGAGGGGCAGAGTAAGAGAGGGAGACACAGAATCTGAAGCAAGTTGCAGACTCTGATCTGTCAGTGCAGAGCCGAATTCAGGGCTCCAACTCGTGAACCATGAGATCATGACCCTGAGCTGAAGTCGTACACCTGACCAACTGAGCTACCCACGTACCTCAATAATTCTATTTTTAATTTTTTTTTAATTTTTTTCTGTTTTTTATTTCTGAGAAAGAGAGAGAGACAGCGTAAACAGGGGAGTGTCAGAGAGAAAGAGAGATACAGAATCTGAAACAGGCTCTAGGCTCTGAGCTAGCTATTAGCACAGAGCCCGACACGGGGCTCGAACCCACGAACCGTGAGATCACGACCTGAGCCGAAGCTGGATGCTTAACTGAGCCACCCAGGCGCCCCTCTATTTTTAATTTCTTGAGGAACCACAATACCATTTCCACACAAGCTATACCATTTTTGTATCTAGCTTTTTTCCTAATCTTAGGGAGACAGTGTTCAATCTTTCACCATTAAGTATGATGTTAGCTGTAAGTTTTTCATAGATGTTCTTTATCATACTGAGGAAGTTCCCTTCCACTCATAGCTTGCAGAGACCTTTTTTTTTCCCAAAAATTTTTAACTGTATCTATTTATTTTGAGAGCAAGAGAACATGCAAGCACGTAAGCAGGGGAGAGGCAGACAGACAGGGAGACAGAATCCCAAGGAGGCTCTGCACTGTAAGCACAGAGCCCAATGCAGGGCTTGAACTCACCAACTTGAGATCATGACCTAAGCCGAGATCAAGAGCTGGACACTTAACCGAATGAGCCACCCAGGCGCCCCTCGCTGAGACTTTTTATAAGAACTTTTTAAAATACTTTTTCAACAACAACTGAAATGATAATATAGTTTTTTTGGATTTTTAATATGATAAATTATATTGATTGGCTTTCTAAACCAACACTGCACTCCTGCCCCACTTGGTCATAATGTATTTTTTTCTTAAAATTATTCTTAGATTCAATTTGCTAAAATAACATTCAGAATTTTTACACTTATATTCATGAGGGATATAGGTCTAAAGTTTTCTTTTACTGTAATGTCTTTTTCTGATTTTGGTATCAGAGTAACATAGGCCTCATGGACTCAATGAGGAAGGATTACTCTTCTTCAATGTTCTGGATATATGTGTAGAACTGGAACACATATTATCAATTATCCCAGAGCTCAATGGTGACCTTTTCTTTCAGATTCTTTTTACCTTTCTGTTTCATTTTGGACGGTCTCCATTCTCGTATGTTCAAGTTCACATCTTCTTTTACAATGTCTGATCTGCCATTAGTCCTACCCAGTGTATTTTTCATCTTAGACACTGTAGTTTTCATTGCTATAAATTCAATTGTAATCTTTTTTTATATCTTCCATGTCTCTATTTAATTTTTGGAATATCAGGAATATAGTTAAGTGCCTTGATGTCCTCCTCTGCAAATTCTCTTGAGTCAATTCAATCAGTTTTTCCCCTCAACACGGTTTGTGTTTTCCTGTTTCACTATATGCCTGACAATCTCTGAATGCCAATGTGAACTTTTTTGTGGTGATAGATACACTGTGTCTTTTTTTTTTTTTTTTTTAATTTCTGAGAGAGACAGCGTGAGCAGGGGAGGGTGAGAAAGAGAGGGGAGACACAGAATCTGAAACAGACTCCAGGCTCTGGACTAGCTGTCAGCATAGAGCCCGGCGCGGGGCTCAAACCCACACACCATGAGATCATGACCTGAGCCGAAGTCAGACGTTTAACCAACTAAGCCACCCAGGTGCCCCTTGTGTTTCTATAAATATTCTCAAGCTTTGGTCTGAAACACTGGAAACTGTACTTTTGGGTCTTTAAAATATTTTAGTCGGGATCAGACTGCATTTAGTTTAGGGCTATATATTCCCCACTCCTGAAACAAAATCTTTCTGCATACTCTACCCAATGTGCATGAAGGTTTTCCAATCCGGATAGTGGGAAGGTACGATTCAAAGTCCTATGTGAGCACCAAGCACTGTTTTAATTCCAGCAGATGATTCTTTCCCTGGCTCCAGGCAGCTCTCTCACATGCATGTACCAATCAGTACAGTGCTGAATACTCTGAGGGGACTGTGTTTAGATCTATAGATTTCTTTCTTTCTTTAAGTTTATTTATTTATTTTGAGAGAGAGAAAGAAAGTGTGTGAGCACAAGCAGGGGAAAGGCAAAGAGAGAGGGGGAGAATCCTAAGCAGACTGTGCTGTCAGCAGGGCTCAAACTCACAAACTAGGATATCGTGACCTAAGCTGAAACCAAGAGTGGAATGCTTAACCAACTAAGTCACTCAGGCGCCTCTATGGATTTCTTTCTATATAGCTTTCTCTTTTTTGTTATTCTATCCTACCAACTCTAGCCACCCTGGATTCCCTGGACTAAAGTTCATCTCAACTCTGGGAGTTCACTGGGCTCCCTTCCCTATAATACAATATGAAAACTTGTATTATATTTGGGAATAATAATTGGGTTCACCTCATTTGTTTTCCATTCACTGCCTGTCCTTCATTGCTTGAAAACCATTGTTAGCTATTTTTATCCTTTTTTTCTCTTTGGTTATTTCAAGAATGAGGTAAATGTAGTCCTTTTTACTCCAACTTCAACAAAAGCAGAAGTCCAGTATATCTGCTTTTAAGGTTTTTTTTTTTGTTGTTGTTGTTTGTAATGTTCTAACATTTCCTTTTAATATATATAATGTGCATTGGCTTTCTTTTTAAGTTCCTTGTTTGGAATTCCCTGAGCTTCCTGGAATTAATGAGTAGCATCATTCAACACTTTTTGAAATTTCTCAGTTATTATCTCCCAAACTACCACTTTGTCTCTTTTCCATTAAGTCTTCTGAAGCTCTGATTAAATCAAAGTAATAGGCTGACAAAATCTGAATTTCTTTTCCGAGTTCCTGATTTTCTTCAATGCATTCATTTTTTTCAAGAAAGACATACTGAGCACTTACTATGTGTCAGACACTGTCTTGGGATATAGAAACAAAAATAAACTAAATCTACCCACTAGAATACTAGATTTTAAAAGTCTAGAAGGAGAGAAAACAGACATGCACAATACATTCTGATCAAGTTGTTATGCAAGCACAGAGAAGGAATACCTAATCTAGACTTTTTTGGGACGCCCAGGTAAAAGAATACTTCTCAGAGAAAATATACAAGCAAAGACTGAGACATAAGTAGGAGGTTATATAGTATTAATATTACAACTTTGAAAAGAAAAAATTAAATAGCTAAAATACGAATGATTTTTAAAACACTATTCTTATCTATGTCTATGAAATGTTCTAATAAAAATAACTAACTAAAAAATCATGAATTCCCAAAGTCGAATCATAATAAATCCCTGCATGGTCTGGACTTCTCTACCTTCATCTCACATGATGTTCCTCCTATCTCTCTTTGTCCCAGTCCCACTAGACATTTTCAGTTCCTAATATGCCATGTCATTTCCTGACTTAAAGAACTTTATTCATGCTTTGTGTAAAATGCCTTCAGTTTACCCCTCTGTGCCATTCACCTTTTAAACTACCACTTCAAAGTTCAACTCAAATGACACTTTCTCCAAGAAACTGTCCTTGTTGCAGACTAGTAAAACATTCTTGTACACTTCCTTAGCACCACATTTCTCCCTTTAATAAAACTCATTATACTTAAATTCTTTTTCAGTATACACCTTCACCATTACTTTAGAAACTCTGAGGGTAGGAATCACAACTATCTTACTCACCACTGCCTAGACCAAGCACATAAAACTCAATAAGTATCAGTTGGACTGATTATACCTGACAGTTATGTATGTATGTATGTATGTACATATCTATGTATGTATATATGTATGTATTCATTGATTCAGTCATTTAGGTTTTATTTTTAAGTATCTATACACCCAACGTGGGACTCAAATTTACAACCCGGAGATCAAGAGTCACATGCTCTATAAAATGAGACAGTCAATCAGCCCTCTCTAACCATTTTAAACTTAGTAATCAACATACTTTAGGATGAAGAGACTGGTCTCTGAAAAGAACCTCCTGACCACCTAAGAACATCAATGACAGCTTTTAATGCTATCACTTTAGTTACTAATATAAGACTGGATAAACACCTCAGTTTCATAAATAAATATTCTATATAGTTTTACCATTTGAAAAATAAATAAAATATTTTGTAAAAAGAACTCACCAAAATATTTTTCTTATGTCGTTTCTCCTTTATATGTTTATGAGCTCCCTGGATGTTTTCAATGTGAATTAAGCAAAGTTTGCATAGGTATCGGCAATTGGTATATTCTGGTGAGCGCTGAAAAGTTAAGAAATGCATTTTTTCAGAAAGCAGAGAAGTAAATTTTTGACTATATATCTGGATATGATTACATAAATATATGAAACAAAAATAAGCATTAAAGGAATAAATTTTTAATAAATAAATCAGTACTTATATGCCAAAAAAAGTTAACCTTTTCAAAATAGTCACTATAGGAGACTGTATACTAATTTCAAACAACATGATAACGTAAAATAGTCTTTAGCATCCAATGTACGATAAGAAAGGCAGTCTTGTTACTTGGTCTTATTCCAATGCTGTCTCAAAAATCAGTTTTGAACTTTATCTGTTTGATTACCTAAAAAAAAAAAAAAACTCCATCCTCACATAGGGGATTTCAAAAGAATGAACTGCAAATACGGAAGACAATTTCAAAAGCTGAGTTCCAAAATCACTCCAATGAATCGCAATCTCATGAGAATAAATGGATACTCTCTTAGGTTAACTATTCTGAAGGGAACAACTCTGACACACAAAATTATCATAGTACTTTAGTCATACTTTATAAATCTACTCTTGATATAATTTTTTAAAACTTAGTAATTTCATTGCCATGTAGTATTCCATGGTATAGATAAACCACATCTTCTTGATCCAATCATCTGTTGATGGACACTTAGGCTCTTTCCATGTTTTAGCTATTATGGAGAGTGCTGCTATGAACATTGGGGTACATGTGCTCCTATGCATCAGCATTTCTGTATCCCTTGGATAAATTCCTAGCAGTGCTATTGCTGGGTCATAGGGGAGTTCGATTGTTAGTTTCCTGAGGAACCTCCACACTGTTTTCCAGAGGGGCTGTACCAGTTTACATTCCCACCAACAGTGTAGGAATGTTTCTCCACATCCTCGCCAGCATCTAGAGTTCTCTGATTTGCTCATTTTAGCCACTCTGACTGGCGTGAGAAACAATGAAATCTGGCCACGTGTAGCAACATGGATGGACCTTGAGGGTGTTATGCTGAGCGAAATAAGTCAGGCAGAGAAGGACAAATATCATATATTTGCACGTATAGGAGGATTAGGAGGAACTTGATGGAGGAACAAGGGGGAGAAGAAGGGCGGAAATGGTGGGGGAAAGGGAGAGAGGCAAACCATGAGAGACTCTTGAATGCTGACAAAAACTGAGGACTGATGGATGTTGGGGGGAGGAGGGATGGGCATGGAGGAGGGCACTTGTGGGGATGAGCACTGAGTGTTATGTGGAAACTAATTTGACAATAAACTATTTGTAAAATTAAAAAATAAAAATAAATAAATAAATAAACTTAGTAATTTCAAAGTGCCTGTTATGTGCTAGGTACCATCCTAGGTGTTTTCACATACAATTTGTCACTTTAATACCCCTAATAATCCAATTAGATTTGTATTATCTTCATTCTATAGATATGAAAACAAAAACTCATACAGCTTGCAACTTTCACAACGATACAACATTAAGTAGGAGATGCTGAATTTAAATTCATGTATATCTGAATCCAAAGCCAACTGTATCCATATTGATTACACAACGAAAAATTAGAAAAACATAATAAATACACATTAAATTTAAGCATTATTTCTAGTGCCTTATACTGAAATTGCAGCAATGCTTCAATTTTTATCTCAGATTAATCTTGAATAGGCTGCAACTCCTGACAAAAAGATTCTCTCACCCCAAATTTACAAACTGTCCCACCACAGACTAAAAATAAATATAGCTATCATCTATAGAGTATGTATTAGCCATACAGCCCTATCATGACTCTGCATTTTACTGGCAAAGCAACTAAATCTCAAGAATTAAATAATCTGTCCAAAGCAACAAGCAAAAAGGAAAATTCAGTTCAATACAGTCGTTTCGATTTGTAGTATAAATATTTTTCACCATTTGCAAAGACCTGGATAGAGCGAGAGTGTTATGCTAAGTGAAATAAGTCAGTCAGAGAAAGACAACCATGTGAGTTCACTGACATGTGGAATTTAAGAAAACAAAAGAAGGGGGGAAAAGAGAGAGAGGCGCAAAGCAAGAAACAGATGCTTAACTACAGAGAACAAACTGGTTACCAAATGAGAGGTGGGTAGGAGGATGGGTTAAATAGGTGATGGGAATTAAGGAGGCACTTGTGATGAGCAGCAGGTATTGTGTGGAGGTGCTGAATCACTATACTTTACACCTGACACTTCATTATACCGTATGTTAACTAACTAGAATTTAAATAAAAACTTGAAGACAAAAAACCAACCAAAAAAATTCTTTCAAATCTGTCCTTTTTGGGGAATGAATTAAGACCTTGCAGAGACTCCTACCTCTTGGTTTCTAACCACAACTAATACTTAATTCCCTAAATACCTTCTTAGCTCATAATATATGTCAGATATTTATCTAGAAGCTGGGGAAATAGAAATAAAACAACTTCTCTGTTCTCACAATTTATAGTGTACAGAGACATGTAATAAATAAACAAATGAACAAATTAATAAGAATATGGTGTAGAGGTATTAACTGCTTTTTTTTTCTTTCATAGTTTATTGTCAAGTTGGAGTCCATATAACACCCAGTGCTCATCCCAATAAGTGCCCCCCTCCATGCCCATCACCCCCCTTTTCCTCTCCCCCACCCCCATCAGCTGTCAGTTTGTTCTCAATATTCAAGAGTCTCTCAAGGTTTGCCTCCCTCCCTCTCCCCAACTATTTTTCCCCTTCTCCTCCCCCATGGTCCTCCTGTTAACTGTTTTTTAAAAAAGGGTCATCGCTTAAGACTTTACTGATAAACTTAAAGGAAATGAAGGATTAAGTTGTGTGGATATTTGGTAAGAGACATTCCAAGCAGAGGGAAATGTTAATACTAAGGCCCTGAGGCAGGAATGTGCTAGTATATTTGAGAAACTGCAAAAAGCCTAGTATATGACTGGCACTGAGTGGTAATTGGGGCCAGGTTACAGGGCCCCTTAAAAAGACTCTGGCTTTTATTCCAAGTGTGGGAAGAAGACCCTGAAGGTTTCTGGGCAGAGAATTACAAGATCTAATCTACTTTTAAAAGGATCACTTGCCTTCCTTCCTAATACCTTCAAGAACAGAAGCAGGAAGAGCTTATTGCCATTATGAGCATACTGCAACAATCCAGAAGAGAGACCATGTTGACTTGGTTCAAGAAAAGAGTGGTGAAAGTGGCAAGAAGGGTTGATTCAGGAGTTGAAAGCATAAATACAGAATACCTGAAGCTATGAATATTGATGAGAGAGTCATGAAATCACTTATCACACAAGTTTTTCAATTGTAACATATTAGTGGACAAGGACTTGTCTGGATTCTTTTTATAAGAAAAGTTTATAAGAATGGGGAATCAGAAAGCTTGAGATGACATCTCAATTGACCTTGGATAAATCTCTAACACTGAAAACTGCTTCTATAATCTTAAATAAAAACTGCTGGTAAATTCAATTCTATAAATAGCTGATCTTTATTTAGTGGTTACTACATACCAGGCACTATACCAAGAACTTTACTTGTATTATTGTATTTAATCCTCATAACAGCCAATGAGCTAGGTGTTATTTTTATCAACTCTATTTTAATGATGAAGAAACTGAGGTTTAAAGAGGTTAAATAACTTATCCAATGTTACCCAACCAGTAAGTGGCAGAAATAGACCCAGTGGCTCCAAAACCCATACACTTTAATCACTAAGCAAACTACCTCCAATTACTGGCTAACTACTATGTGCAACGCAATATATTAAGTACAATAGCAAACAGGACAAAAATGTTCTCACCATCATGAAACTTCTAGTTTCACAGGAGAAACAAATGAAAAATGTTTTAAAATTCCTTTAATATAGTTATATTTCATTTTACCATTAAACACACACACTAATAAATCTTTTTCTGGGCATGGAAATTCTAGTCAACAATTCTAGTCAACTAAGTATTTCCTAGTCAACATTTAACACTCACTAGAGGGAGATTTACCCTTCTGATCTAATACCCTGGATTCATTCCTTCTTTGGTTCAGTTTAAAAATCTGCATCTTTACTCCTCAGATAATCTATAGTGTGAATGAACCAAAGGACCTGATGAAATCAAAAGCAAGTAGTTAAGAATATGCTTAATGAGTGTCTGTCTAAAGCTGGTAAAGAAAAATGTTAATTAAGAGTACACTTAACAATTGGGGCACTTGTGTGGCTCAGCTGATTATAAGCTTTCAACTTAAGCTCAGGTCATGATCTCAGTTTGTGACTGCAAGCCCTGCATCAGGCTCTGTGCTGACAGTTCAGAGCCTGAAGCCTGCTTCAGATTCTGTGTCTTCCTCTCTCACTACCCCTACCCCTCCACTGCTCATGTTTGTCTCTCTCAAAAATAAATAAAACATTTTTTTAAAAAAGAAAAAAGAGTATACTCAGGGCGCCTGGGTGGCTCAGTCGGTTGCGACTTCAGCTCAGGTCATGATCTCACAGTTCGTGGGTTCGAGCCCTGCGTTGGGTTCTGTGCTGACAGCTAGCTCAAAGTCTGGAACCTGTTTCAAATTCTGTATCTCCCTCTCTCTCTGACCCTCCCCTGCTCCCCTGCTCACGCTGTCTCTCTCTCTCTCTCTTTTTCTCTCTCTCTCTCTCCCAGAAATAAGTAAAACATTAAAAATTAAAAAAAAAAAAAAAAAGAGTACACTCAATTGAAAACAAGAGGTTGTGCAGGACAAAGAAATGCCAGGAAGAAAAGAGATTACAGACATCTACGCTGGTATTGGCACATTCATTTTATATAACTGTTGCCTAAATTCAAATAAACAAATTCAAACAAGAAGTAAAATGTTTTCCATGCTTCCAAGCTTTTCTTTTAACTCACGCCATTCTTTCCCACCACTATCAAATATCCATTTCACCCCAACTTCTTCCTTCTCCCAAGAATTGATCTTTCCTGCTTCATATCCTATCCCATCCAGTCCCCAACTTATTTTTCTTATAAACATATCTTTCACATCTCCTTTATACATGCCATATAGTAATTCATCTGTATCAGCCTTCCCCAATTCACCTCATCAACTCCTAACTACTCATTCAGACTCCATTCCAATGTCACCTCCTTATAAAGCATTCTCCAAATTGATGCCTCTATACCCCAACTCAAGCTGGTCACTCTTTTAAGATTCCATTTTCAAACAATAGTGTTATTATTACTGTTATTTGCTTAGATGTTTTTCTCTAATCAGTAAACTCCTAGAGAAGCAGCATCATGTTTTTAAAAATTCCACACATGCCCCAATTCAACTTTTTATCATCAGATCATGGTACATGAGAAGCACTCAATATTTATCTTAACAATACACAGATTCAGAATAGCACTAAATCCAGACTTAGGGAAAAGAAAGTGAGAGGAAAGAGAACTAAGTAAAATAGCAAATTGCAAAAGATTCTTTCTAACTAGATTGGGAGACTAGCTAGAGAACCTAAATTCTCTTCTACATTATGGGCCTCTATGCCCTTGATATTCCTTTCCATTTTCATAGGGTGACTACTCTGTCATTAGTCCTATTAATATTAACCCAGAATCTCATTCAATTTAGATGACCTCATTTGTCTAAACTCTACAAAATTATACTATTTCCTTCTTTCCTTTCTTATTTATCCAGAATGATAACCTATTCCCTTGTATACATACTCACAAATATCCCAAATATCTATTTATGAAGAGACTGATTTATGATTCTTTCCTTCAATACCTAACAGTGTTTTTATTGTTAAGTTTTTTATTAGAAATGTGTGTTTCTAGATTAAGAAATTAATTAGTACTCAGGAACAAGATAAAAACGGCTACAACAGTTCCTAATACATAAGAGATACTCAGTAAATATGGGAGAAAAAAGAGGAAAAGGGAAAAAACCAAGGAGAAAAGGATAAAGTGTAATACAGCATATAGTATTTAGTAATTTATTTGTCATTCCAAATGGACTGTTCACTTCTAATTCAGGAACTGCCATTTTCACCAATATATCCCCAGTGCCTAGCCTAGTACCTAAAAAATAACAAGCACTCTGTATCTATTGATAAGTGAATAAATCAAGGGTCAGCAAACTTCTTCTGTAAAAGGACAAAGTAATACTTTGGTAAATATTTTATGCTTTGGTAAATAATAAATATTTTATGCTTTGCAAGGTATACGCTCTCTAGAGCAACTACTCAATTCAACTCTGCCATGGTAGCGTGAAAGCAGCCCTAGACAACTGGTAAACAAATGAGCATGGCTATGTACCAATAAAACTATGCTTACAAATACAAGGGGTAGGTTTGTTTGGTTGGTTGGTTTTACCACAATTAAAAAACACTAAACTCACCAACAAAAAAGAAAAGAAAGAGGATAAGCCATAGTTTGTTAACCCCTGGAATGACAATGAATGAAGTCAGATTCACAGATATAAGGATTTGCTGAACAAAGGGAGAGAAGAAAGCAGGAAAAAGGGAAATTAAGAAAAATGAATGCTATCTCTGCCTTAGCAATAAAAGAAGAAAAATAAAAAGAGCTGTACTTGGCAAAGAAAAGTTATGAAACATGCATCTTCCTCCAAATAACTAAAATGGCATAGTATACTTTTTCAAGTCGAAAGATGTGATCTCTTTCTAAGCGTTCTTCTGCTTGTTTCAAGCCTAGCCTCTGCTCAGGTGTTAGTGCAGATTCATCTATGACAGTAGCATTTTCTAAATAGTCCATCTCTGAAGAATTTTCTTTATTAGATTCATCACTCTTCATTTTACCTGGAAAAGGAAGCAATCACTTAGTTACCATCAGCAGAACTGATATATTTAAAACAATTTTAATGGAAAATAGACATTCTATTTATACACATACAGAAAAAAGATTCTTTCCTTATACATTCCTTAGTTGTACAAGTTGGTATACTTATTTAAGATTCAAGTAAGAGATTTACATAGTATCGGAATTCACAAAGAAAAATCTATTTCATGGGTCAAATGCCTATCTTGTTCTTCCAACCTAACTACCAGGAGAGATAAATACAAGTGACACTCACTACAGAAGGCCTACACAACATAACTATCTTGTAAAATCTCTGAAGTCTGATAAAAAGCTTTTTGAAGTTCCAAAGATTAATCACTAAAATCACTTTAGTGACTTCATCAATATACACTAGCAGTTAAAATAACATATATACTCTAGACCACAAACACACACCAAGCTCCTCCCTCCTGGCTTTCACTGAACTCATGGATATCTCTACCACATCAATATTTTTTTCTTTGCTTCTCTACCTCCTAACTGGATTGCAGTCTCTTTAAGGCAAAGACTGTGTGCTGTCATCTTTTCATTTTCAGCACCTAGTATTATATACCTAGGTATACAGTAGGTTCCACCATCACTGCGATTGTTCAAAATACATAATGAATCATGTTATTCTCTTGTTTAAAATATATAAGGCTTTCAAAGGGTTCAGGATAAAGTTTAAACTCTCTAGCTTATTACATGTCATTCTTGCCTTCATGAAGGCAATAAACAGAATAACTACAATAATTCCAAGTTGTAGTAAGTGTTATAAAAGGGAAAAAGCAAGTAACTGAGAGAAGACTAACTTTAGATATGGGAGTCAGGGAAGGCTTCTCTCAGATTTTAAACCAAGACCTTAAGAAAGAGAGCTAAGTTCTCTATATCTCTAACTTTATATTCTGCCCCAGCATTTTTCATTTCATTCATACCAAATGTGCTAGAATGGATCACTGCTACTTCAAGTCTCAAAGCCTTATACATATGCTTTTTCTTCCACCATCAAGGCTCTCCTCACTTCAACTAGCAATGTTTACCTGTCCTGCAAAATTCAGCTTAAGTTTAACCTGTTTCAGTAGATAGTCTTTATATTCTTTATACAGTTGACACCTGAACAATACTGGGGCTTAGGGTGCCAAAATCTGTATGGAACTTTTAACTGTCCAAAATCTTTACTATTAAAAGCCTATTTTTGACCAAAAGCCTTAATGATTAACAGTCGATAGATACACATTTCCATGTTATATATACTATAAACATATTATATTCTTACAATAAGGTAATCTAGAAAAAAGACATTGTTATTTAAAATATCATAAGAGAAAATACATTTACAATACCACACCATATTTATTTAAAAAAAAATCAGGGGTGCCTGGCTGGCTCAGTCAGTAGAGTATGTGACTCTTGATCTTGGGATTATAAATTGAGCCCCATGTTGGGTATAGCGATTGCTTTTAAAAAATGAAAATAATAAAAAAATTAAGCTTATTTTTATTTATTTTGAATGAGGAAAGAAGAACACAAGTGGGGGAAGAGCAGAGAGAGAGGGAGAGAGAGAATCTCAAGCAGGCTCCACGCTGTCAGCACAAAGCCCAACTCGGGGCTCCATCCCATGAACCATGAGATCATGACCTGAGCCAAAATCAAGAGTTGGACACTTATCTTACTGAGCCACCCAGGTGCCCCCAAAAATAATAAAATATATTTTAATTGAAAAAAAATCCACATAAGTGGACCTGTGCAATTCAAACCTTTGTTGTTCAACTATACAACTATATTCTCATAACTCCCTATTGTCTCACATTTGCATAATAATATAATTTGTATTCATTTATCTCTTTCCTACTTCACATGATAGATTCCTTGATGCTAATGACTAGGTATTATTTAACTTTGTACTTTCAGATTTTAATACCTAGACCAGGGATGACACTTAATAAAAGTGTGCTGAACAAATAAATTTGGATGTATTTAAAAACACTACTTAAAGTTCATGGACAACAGATCTCTCCACTCTGCCCTCAAAAACCAAATACTGCCATCTACAAGAACCGTGACTTTTCTACATTTTGATAGCACCAATTTTCTAAACAAAGAGGAAATGATAATGCCTTTGAAGTGTTTCCTATCGCAAGGACACAGAAGTCCTTGCCTCAGATGGCAAACTCTTAAAGATGTTATAAAAAGGATTCAAACATCAGAATTATGGTTAGGTTGGCTAACTGATTTTTAAATTATTGTCAGGGAAACATTAATGCACAATAAGTAACTTGCAATTGTATCCTAGTATTTAGAAAAATGATTTAGTTTTTTAGCAACAATTTTATAACGGTAATGTAAAAGTAAAGATAAAATCCTAATTTTTTTTTCTGTTTAACATTCCCTTTATTTTCATTGCAATTTTAACACACATCCTGCTTAGTTCTGTTGTTGAACCTCATTAAAATGGTTACTTTTTTTTTAATAGTTTATTGTCAAGCACTGGGTGTTATATGGAAACCAACTTGAAAATCCTAATTTTATTTCTACATTTCATGATAAAGAATAGTAGTCAGAAAATAACATTCTATGGATCAAGAAGATGTGGTTTATCTATACCATGGAATACTACATGGCAATGAGAAACAATGAAATCTGGCCATGTGTAGCAACATGGATGGACCTTGAGGGTGTTATGCTGAGCGAAATAAGTCAGGCAGAGAAGGACAAATATCATATGTTTGCACGTATAGGAGGATTAGGAGGAACTTGACGAAGGAACAAGGGGGAGAAGAAGGGGGGAAATGGTGGGCAAAAGGGAGAGAGGCAAACCATGAGAGACTCTTGAATGCTGACAAAAACTGAGGACTGATGGATGTGGGGGGGAGGGGGATGGGCATGGAGGAGGGCACTTGTGGGGATGAGCACTGGGTGTTATGTGGAAACTAATTTGACAATAAACTATTTGTAAAAAAAATAATAATAATAAAAAATTTAAAAAAAAATAATATTCTAACCTTTTTCTCTTTTTTTTTTTTTTTAACATTTATTCATTTTTTGAGAGAGAGAAAGAGCGTGAATGGGGGAGGGATGGAGAGAGAAGGAGACACAGACTCTGAAGCAGGCTCCAGGCTCTAAGCTGTCAGCACAGAGCCTGATGTGGGGCTCGAACTCACGGACCGTGAGATCATGACCTGAGCCGAAGTCAGATGCTTAACCGACTGAGCCACCCTGGCACCCCACCCTTTTTCTCTCTTCTGTATGTACAATTTGCCAAGCACTAAAAGGCACATCAGCAAATCTTGTAAAACTGTTGTTTCTGCCAATATAAGCTGGCATATTTTTAATAACTACATAGTTTTCTTTAAAAGTCAGAAATAAATCAAATTATTTACTTTTCTGAAATCAACATGAATATAAAGTAACATCTGGCAGAATTTCCCAAACTTTGGGAAACTCTCATAAAACAAGAGTTGAAAACAGTTATTCAAACAAAAACCTCTACATGACAGTTCATAGCAGCACTATTCACAACAAGGTGGAAATGACCCAAATGTCCAATCAACTGATAAACAGATGAACAAAATGTGGCATATCCACACAGTGGAATATTATTCAACTGTCTTAGCTCAGATGGTCACAACAAAATACCATAGACAACAGGAATTTCTTTTCTCACAGCTCTAGAGACAGGAAAGTCCAAGATCAAGGTGCCAGCAGGGTGGGTGTCTAATTAGAGCTCTCTCCTTGGATTGCAGACAGTTTCTTTCTTGCTGTGTCCTCACAAGCCCATTCCTTGGTTCATGCATACAGTGAGACAGATCCCTCTTTCTCTTCTTATAAGGCTTCAATCCCATTGTCTTAGGACCCCACCGTTATGATCTCATTTAATCTTAATTACCTCCTAAAAGCTCTTATCTCCAAATGCAATCACACTGGAAGTTGAGGCTTCAGCATACAAACTTTACGGGGACACAATTCAGTCCCCTTAAAAAAGGAAAGTACTAGGAGGCGCCTGAGTGGCTCAGTCAGTTAAACATCCTACTCTTGATTTTGGCTCATGGTGACGAGTCAGGCTCTGCCCTGGGTGTGGAGCCTAGTAGAGATTCTCTCCCTCTGCCCCTCTCCCCTGCTTTTGCATGCTCTCTCTCTCTCTCTCACTTAAAAAAAAAAAAAAAAGGAAAGTACTTATATAACACAAATGAACCTTGAAAACATGATGCTTATGAAGGAAGCCAGATACACAAAAAACACGAGTCCATTTCTATGAAATACTCAGAAAATGTAAATATATAGAAACAAAAAGCATATTAGTGATTGTCAGAAGGTGACAGGAGGAGGAGAAAACGATGTGAATCTTAATGAGTACAGTGTTTCCTTTTGGGGTGATGAAAAAGTTCTGCAATTAGATAGTGGTGATAGTTGTACAACATATAAATGTACTTAATGCCAGTCAATTACATACTTTAAAATGGTTAAGACAGTAGTTACCGTATGACTCAACAATTCCACTTCTACATATATATCAAGGAGAAATGAAAACATACACCCACACAAAAATATTTAAATATATGTTCAAAAAATGTTCATATAAGGGTTATTTATAATAGGCAAAAAAAGATGGAAACAATTCAATTATCTATCAGCTGATAAAAGAATAAATAAAACATGGTATATCCATAAAATGGAACATTATTCAGCAATAAAAAGGAGTAAGGTATTGGTACACGCTACAACATGTATGAATCTTGAAAACATTGCACTAAGTGAAAAAAGCCAGACACAAAATGCCACATGTTGTATGATTCCCTTTATATAAAATAGGGAAATCTACAGAGATAGAAAGTAGATTAGTGGCTGGCAAGGGCTAGGAGGAGGGGGTAATGAGTAAGTGACTTCTAATGGGTACAGTGAAGTCTTTGTAGAGGTGGTGATAATTCTTTGGAGAGGTGATAAAAATGTTCAGAAATTAGACAGTGGCTATATCTATACAACTCTGTGAATATAGTACTGAAAACCACTAAACTGTATGTTTTCCAATGAGACATTTTGGCATGTGAACTATATCTCAATAAAACTATAATATAAAAAGGTAAGTAAGAAAATTTTTAAATATGACAGATAGTGATAAAAACTATGGAGAAAGACGCCTAGGCATCTGACTCTTGGTTTCACCTCAGGTCATGATCTCACAGTTCATGAGTTTGAGCCCCAAATCAGGCTCTGAGCTACCCATGCAGAGCCTGCTTGGGATTCTCTCTCTCTTCTTCCTTCTCTACCCCTCCCTCATGCACGCTCTCTCTCAAAATAAATGGGGGGGAAAAAAAAGACTATGGAGAAAAATTAAACAAGTAAAAAGAGTAAAGACTGTAAATTTTAGATAAGTGACCCAGCAAAACCCTCACTGAAAAGTTGAAGGAGGTAAGAGAGCAAGCCATATGGACATCTTGGGGAAGAATGTTGCAAACAGAGGAAAAAGCAAATATGAAGGCCAAATATCTGAGGAAATGCAAGGAAACCATGCAGCTGGAACAGAGAAGGGAAGAGGGGAAAAAAAGGAGAATGAAAGCAGAGAAGTAGAACAGTAGCACAGATCACAAAGGGCCTCACAGGTCACTGCAAGAAGAGTAGTAACATGATCTGAATAATTTTAACAGGATTATTCTGGCAGTGTAAAAAGTACAATGAAGGGTGGTGTAAATGAAAGTAAGGAGATGAGTTGGGTTATGCTGCTCAAAAGCATATCTTATTCAAGAGCTTCTTAAAACTCCAGCATTTCTGAGTGGATGGGTGGCTCAGTTGGTTAAGTGTCCAAATCTTGGTTTTGGCTCGGGTCATGATCTCACAGTTTCGTGAGTTCAAGCCCCATGTCAGTCTCTGTGTTGGCAGCATGGAGTCTGCTTGAGATTCTCTCTCCCCCTCGTTCTCCCCCCACCTCCCATTTATACTGTCTCTGTCCCTCTCAAAATAAATAAACTTTAAAAAAATTTTTTTTTTAAATAATAAAAGGGGACCTGGGTGGCTCAGCTGGTTAAGTGTCTGACTTCAGCTCATACCATGAACTTTCAGTTGGTGAGTTCAAGCCCCGCACTGGGCTGTCTGCTGTTAGCACAGAGCCTGCTTTAGATCTTCTGCCTCCCTCTCTCTCTCTCTGCCCCTCCCTTGCTTGTGCTCTCTCTCTTTCCAAAATAAATGAACATAAAATAATAATAAAAATTAATATTAAAAAATAACCTTAAGGTCGCCTGCATGGGTCAGCCTGTTGAGCATCCAACTCTTGATTTTGGCTAAGGTCATGATCCAGGGTTGTGGGATTGAGCCTTGTGTCAGACTTAGCAAGGGCTCGGCAATAAGCATGGAGCCTGCTTAAGATTCTCTCTCTCTCTCCCTTGGCCCCCCTCCCTTGATTGTGATCTCTCTCAAATAAAAATAAATAAATAAATCTTTAAATCAGATTTTTCACTAACTCAAGTGGTCGAACCATTTTAAGTGATCTTCATGTAACTTCAATCAATCCCAACTTCAATCATTCACAGGGGCACCTGGGTAGCTCTGTTGCTTATCAGAGCCTACTTAGGATCCTCAGTCTCCCTCTCTCCCTGTCCCTCCCCCACTCACATCCATGTTCTCTCTCTCTCTCTCAAAAATGTCACATTCTTGCTCTCTCTCTCTCAAAAATAAATACATGTTTCAAAAAAAAAATAATAACTGGGGCACCTCAGTTGGCTCAGTTGGTTAAGTACCTGACTTTGGTTCAGGTCCTAATCTCAAAGTTGGTGATTTTGAACCCAACATTGGACTCTCTGCTGTCAGCACAGAGCCCTCTTAGTATCCTGTCTCGCTCTCTCTGCTACTCCCCCACTGGCAGTTTCTCAAAAATAAACATTAAAAAAAAAAAGACATCATTCATGGGTCCCTGGGTGGCTCAAATGGTTGAGCAACTTTGGCTCAGGTCATGATCTTGCAGTTTGTGGGTTCAAGCCCCACGTCAGGCTCTGTGCTGACAGCTAGAGCCTGGAGCCTGCTTGAGGTTCTATGTCTTCCTCTCTCCTCCTCTCCCCTACTCGTGCTGTTTTTCTCTCTCTCTCAAAAATAAATAAACATTAAAAAAATGTTTCTTTAATCATTCATTGGGGTGCCCAGGTGGCTCAGCTGATTAAGCGCCTGACTCTCAGTTATAGTTCAGGTCATGATCTCATAGTTTCATTGAGTTTGAGCCCCGCATTGGGTTCTGTGCTGATGGTGCAGAACCTACTTGGGATTCTCTCTCTCCTCCCTTTCCCTTTGCCCCTGCCCCACTCGTGCTGTCTCTGTCTCTATCTAAATAATCTTAAAAATTGTTAATAGGGGCGCCTGGGTGGCTTAGTCGGTTAAGCATCCGACTTTCGCTTAGGTCATGATCTCGCGGTTCGTGGGTTCGAGCCCCGCGTCGGGCTCTGTGCTGACTGCCAGCTCAGAGCCTGAAGCCTGTTTCAGTCTGTGACTCACTCTCTCTCTGACCCTCCCCTGCTCACGCTGTCTCTCTCTCTCTCTCTTAGAAATAAATAAAACATTTTAAAAAATTAATAAAAAAATAAATTTAAAAAAATCATTCACATACTATCATGTTCAGATTTGCCTTATCTAAACATTATCAGTAGTGTTATTTATTTGATACTATCTTTAAATTGACTTGCTTTGTTCTTTGGCCTTTATGTATCTTTATATAAAGATATTTCCTAAAGCATATCTTTAAAATTATGAAGCTGGTATTTTTTCTTATGCATATAAAAATATCTATTAAATTTTTAAATCTGTCAATATACTACCACCAGAAATAAAAAGAAACCATTTCTAAACTCTTTACCAGAGTTTCTCAAAGTGTAGCAAATAATGACTTAGAAATAGCTTTGTTATTCATATACTAAGAATTTATTCACCTAGCCACAGAAACATGAGGAAAAAAGATTTTCAAGAAAAATCCATTAAGTTAAACTAAATCAGGATTAAAGTACTCAAAAGACATAGACAACAATTATAACCAATTAATGAAAGCTACGATCAAAATCCCAAAAGAAAATGAATTTCACACCAATAGCTCAAGAAAATTGCAAATGTCCTAACCAATCTGTGCTTCCAGTCTTGTTCTTGTCAAAGAATTTGCTGCACTGCAGCCAAAAAGATTAAAAATATGTATATATACCTGATCATAGCACTACCTTGCTTAAAACTCGTCAATGCCTTCCACAACACTCATAATGAAGTCCAAATTATCTATCATGTCCTAAAAGGTCCTTCATTCTCCAATTATTGTAAGCCTTTTCAGCTGCATCATTTGCTACTTTCCCCCTCAATTCTGTTCCAGTCATACTTAATGTGTCATACTCTCAGTCTCACATTTATGTCCTACATTTTCTCATGTACTCTCCCAACTCTTAAGTTTCTGGCACCAAACTTAAACCACCACTTTGTTTATCTGTATCACCCCCATCAAACTAGAAGCTTCCTAGAGGTCTGGGGCTGTATTTTTTGGATTTTTCATTATAAACATATGCTTGGCATATAAAAGGAACCCAATACATACATGTTTGTTGAAAGAATGAGCCACATATTACCAGGACCACTTAAAAAGTGTTTGTGTGCACAATACATGTGCACATACATACATACTGGACTACAGGAGCCACCAATTTCTATTTGCACAGGCTTTTTACCTACCGTAATAAATGTAAAGGTTCTTTTTTAGCTTAAAAAGCCATATTATTCGGGCACCTACATGGATCAGTTGGTTAGGCATTTGACTCTTGATTTCAGCTCAGGTCATGATCTCATGGTTATGAGATCAAGCCCCACATCAGGCTCTGCAGTGAGGGCAGGGCCTGTTTGGGATTCTCTCTCTTCCTGCCCCTCCTCTGCTCACACACACACACTTGTGCTCTTTCTCTCTCTCTCAAGATAAATAAACATTTTTAAAAAGCCATATTATTAATGTCCTTTTAGTAAAGTAGTTAAAATCAACCTAATGAAAATTTAAAGAGCATTAATACAGGAAAATCTCTCCAAAAATGTGACCCCAAAATAATCAAATTTGTACTTACTCAAATCATCTGATATGTCTTCAATTCCTGAAGCACTATCATCAGAATCACCAGTATTATCTGTACATGCTTGTTGCTTCTGAGATCGTGGTGAGTTTTCCAAAGCAGATTTTTCTCCCTTTACAACATCAATATTCACTTTGTCCAGAGAAGTAAAGGAACTTGGAAATTTTTTTCCAATCTGCTGTAATTCTATCTGTCGCATATTTTCTTTAAACAGTAAACTGGGTGCCTTCTCTGGCTCTGTTAGCGAACCAAGGACCTTTTCTGATTTCATCTGAGAAACGGGTACTTTTTCTGTTTTCCTCTGTGAACTAAGTGCCTTTTCTCCTGCTGTTGCCTGGGAGCTGGGTATCTTTTCTGTTTTCACTGGTGAATTAGGTGACTTTGGTGATTTTTCTGTTTTTGCCTGTGAAACATGTACCTTCTCTACTTTTACCGGTGAATTAGGTGATTTTTTTGTTTTGCAATGACTCTGATCTCTAAGGACTAATCCCAAATCTTTAGGGCTTGTTACGTTGGCAGCATTTACTTTACATGATTTAACTTCTGTCTTTTCTATACAAATATCATTTTGCTTATTTTTTTTACTACTATTCCTATTTGGGGAGCTGGTCCCAATTTCTTTTATAGATTTATCACTCCTAGCTTTCAAAGTTTGATTAGATATAACTTTAACTGCTTTGCTTTCTTCAGAAAGAGCCCAAGCATTCTTCTTTGGTTCATGATTTTCATTTTTAGAGGTCTTAGACTCTTCCATTATTTGAAAACCTGCTTCTTCCCAATTGTGACACTGTATGGCAGATTTCTGGTAGTTGAATTGCTTCAAGTCCAGATTAGGCAAATAAACTATTGGGTGGGGGAAAAAAAAAAAATCTGTTATTTAAAACACAAAAGCCATTTTTTAAAAATTGGTGAGACTTTCAAATTTTGTTCTTAAAACTAAAGAAATAGTAAAACATTAAAAAATTTAAAACTCTGAAAAACATACAAGGAGTTAAAGCCCACTTAGTAAATAACAACCAAATGCTCATAAAGAAGGTTCTAAAGTAATTATGGCAATATGACATCAAAATAGACAATTTTAGAAGTAAAATTTGTTTTACGTTACTCAATACAATTTCAACTAAAAGGGAAATAAAACTTGCAATTGATGTACCACAATTAACATAAAAGGAAATGGAATAAAGAAAACATAAGAATCCCAATTTAGGGGAGCCCTGGCTGGTCCAGTCAGTGGAACATTCAACTCTTGATCTTGAGGTTATGAGTTCAAGCCCCACATGGTGTATAGAGATTAAATAAATAAAACTTTTAGAAAAAGAATCCCAATTTATAGGCAATATAGGGAACCAGTTTATAAAGGCCCAAATTGCTAAGATTTTGCCCACATGACTTTCCTACTAAACAGTACCTACTTATAGTGCTAACCTACTTCAAACTTGACTCTCTAAAGATGAGGAAACAATGTCGACAGACTTTCTCCACCTCTAAAGTATGAAGGAGTTTAATTTTTATGAGATAAAAAAATTAAAAATAGGAACCCAGAATTTAAAAATGACAGTAATACTTTATATGATATTAAAATGGTAGATAAATGACATTATACATTTATCAAAATCCATATACCACTAAAAGTAACCCCTAATATAAACTATGGACTTTGGGTAATAGTGACATGTCAATGTAGGTTCATTGACTGTAACAAATATACCACCCTGGGATGACGATAGGGAAGCTATTCCTCCATTGGGGAAGGAAGTTTATGAGCCTTCTTTATTTTCTGATCAATTCTGCTATAAAAATTTAAACTGCTCTATAAAAACTAATGTTTAAAAAAAGAAAGATGATAGAATATTACAATCAGTCAGAACTCATTTTGTTCCAAGATATAATAGGAACAATTACACATTTACCCAAGCACAAACTACAAACTGAAATACTGCATTTTGTTATTTCTACATTAGAAATACCCTATATACTGTATTTTACAGAAATAAGAACTTTTTTACTGTTCACTTTGCCCTGTATGTCTTAAATTCAAATCTATGCTTCTAAATAAAGATAACTAATGCGAATAAAAATTAAAGTCAGCTAAAGCAAACTGTTAAGTTGCATCTTTGACTTTAGTTAGTTAATTTATTAAATTACAACTGTGGGCAAATGAACACCTCTAATCATGTAAATCATATAAATGCAAAAACTCACCTAAAATAAAAAGTCCAAAACACAAGTCATATCCTCCCAACTGTTTATACCAAAACCTATGTCCAAATAAAAGAAACTAAACTTACCTAGCTATGTCTCCACCACAACAACTTACTCAACTTGCACCTAGGTTTTATAATTCCTATTTGTAGTATAGTCCTATGTATCCTCTGACTTGATCTCTGTCCTGATTGACATTCTTCTCTTTTATTAAAAAAAAAAAAAAAAAAGATTAGATTCTTCTTTCTAAATTATTTTATGGGACACCTGGGTGACTCAGTCGATTAAGCATCCAACTTTTGGTTTTGGTTCAGGTCATGATCTTGCAGTTTCATGGGTTTGAGCCCTACACATCAGGCTCTGCACTGGCAGCACAGAGCTTGCTTAGGATTCTCTCGATATCTCTCTTTCTCTCTCTCTGTCTCTCCCCAACTCACACTGTCTCTTTCTCAAATAAATAATAAACTAAAAAAATTTTATAATTTTTTCAAATTATAAAATTTAATCCAAAAAAAAAAAACTTTAAGCCAAAACCATTCTAGATTTTCACCATTAATGTCTTTTGTGACTAATATTATTTTCTAGTAAAAAGCTGAAGCACATTTAGCTATAAAAGAATGTTTATATTCTGGTTTTTGGATGGTTGAATTTATTAAATTTATACATTCTGCTCTCAATAGTCTTCATAAGGTGTCTTACATAAACAGATATGACTATATCTAAATTCTTGTAGAAACTACTGCACATTCCTAATTTTAAAAATAAAAACGGATTCGGGGCGCCTGGGTGGCTTAGTCGGTTAAGCATCCGACTTTCGCTTAGGTCATGTACTCGCGGTTCGTGGGTTCGAGCCCCGCGTCGGGCTCTGTGCTGACTGCCAGCTCAGAGCCTGGAGCCTGTTTCAGTCTATGACTCCCTCTCTCTCTGACCCTCCCCTGCTCACGCTCTCTCTCTCTCTCTCTCCTAGAAATAAATAAAACATTAAAAATAAATAAATAAATAAATAAAATAAAAACGGATTCTATTTCTAAAAGATTAGTTTTACCTTATCCAGAAACCAAAATACTTTAAATTTTCTAATTCTATTCTATGATGATGACTAATAATTTTATAGATGTCAATCTCACTGACAAAAGCCACAATACAACAAATACTTGATTGAGCCACACTGATCCACAATTCCACTTATAAAACTTTTTAGAGGAGCGCCTGGGAGGCTCAGTCGGCTTAGCATAGGGCTCTTGAGTTTGTTTCAGGTCAAGATTTCGCTGCTCGTGGGTTCGAGCCCTATACTGGGCTCCATACTCGTGGCACTGAGCCTGCTTAGGAAGATTCTCTCTCCCTCTCTCTCTGCCCCTCTCTCCTGTTCGCACTCTCTCTCTCTCTCTCTCAAAAATAAATAAACTTTAAAAAAAAAATTTTAAGATTTTTCTTTAATGTTTATTCATTTTTGAGAGAGAGAGACAGAGCACGAGTGGGGGAGGGGCAAAGAGACAGGGAGACACAGAACCTGAAGGAGGTTCCAGGCTCTAGCTTCTGGAACTGTCAGCACAGAGCCTGACTGACACAGGACCCAAACCCACGAACTGTGAGATCATGACCTGAGCCGAATTCAAACATTTAACCAACTGAGCTACCCAGGTGCCCCAACAAAACATTTTAGATACACTATTCTTCCAGTCAAAAAAAACTCTATAAATCAAGTTACATAAATTAAAGCTATAAGCATTAAAAAAAATTAATGTACTTAATATAGGTAAATGCTAATAAGGAGTTCAAGACTCAGAAAATCGCTACATTTCACTTTGATTAATTTGATTCATGTAACTAAAAGTACATCTAAATTTTTAACAGGAACAACATGTTATAAAAAACAAGCTTTACTGAATTTCCAATCTTCCTCATCTTTTTTTAATTATTTAATTTATTTTTTTAATTTACATCCAAGTTACTGAGCATATAGTGTAACAATGATTTCAGGAGTAGATTCCTTAATGCCCCTTAACCATTTAGCCCATACCCCCTCCCACAAAACCCCTCCAGTAACCCTGTTTGTTCTCCATATTTAAGAGTCTATTATGGGGCGCCTGGGTGGCTCAGTCAGTTAAGCATCTGACTTTGGCTCAGGTCATGATCTCACGGTTCGTGGGTTCGAGCCCCACATCGGGCTCTGTGCTGACAGACAGCTCAGAGCCTAGACCCTGTTTCAGATTCTGTGTCTCCCTCTCTCTCTGACCCTCCCCTGCTCACACTGTCT
The DNA here is from genome assembly GCF_003009895.1 of Hyaena hyaena. Lineage (NCBI taxonomy): Eukaryota > Metazoa > Chordata > Mammalia > Carnivora > Hyaenidae > Hyaena > Hyaena hyaena. The sequence goes on along the minus strand of NW_024080637.1, from coordinate 7,981,857 downwards.
CTCTCTCTCAGAAATAAATAAAAAAACATTAAAAAAAATTTTTTTTAAAAAAAAGAGTCTCTTATGTTTTGTCTCCCTGTTTTTATATTATTTTTGCTTCCCTTCCCTCCTCATCTTCTTATAAGAGTAACAGATGTCCTATTCAAAAAAAAAAAAAAGAGCATGGTAATATTATATAGCAAAATTCCTATTTTAAGCTATCAGTAGTACAAATTTTTCCCAAAAAAGTTGTAATTTCTAGAAATGAAGTTCTCTCTGAGGAGGTAAGGTTTTAAAAATAAGGTTCACTGCTTCCCGGTACATACTCAGAGCAAAATTGGCTGAACGAAATAAAAATGTCACACCTACATTCTAGTTCCTGGCTACATTTCTAGAATGTAATAAATGAAGATTAAATGAGATTCTAACCTTGATTAAGCAATTATTGTCAAGAAAATACAATGAATTTGTAATGAATTTTTTTAAAAACGATGTTTGAATACAGAAAGCAATAGCATTTAGCATGTAACCCATTTCATTTTTATATTATTAAGATATCAGTCCACTTCCTACTTCTAGTTCTAATCATGTCTTCCTTCCTTGAATCCTTACAATGCCTACAGATACTGGACACTGAGGGAGTTCTCAGGCCCTGAGACTTCAAACAACAACTGGTACCAGGTTCCTAACTTACTTTGAGAAAGAATTCAAGGACAAGTCAGAGTGAAATACAGCAGAGGAACTTTTACCACAAAGCCAAAGTACATACCTGAAGGGAAGAGGAGTACAGGAGGCACACTAAGAGGATCTGAGTAGCGCCGGTGGATGTGGGGCTGATTTTTATTAGTAGTTATGATTTGGGCATGAAACATTCATATGGGGTTCTGCGGAATAGGCAGAGATTTCTAGGAACTCTGCATAATACTACACATGCCCCAGGTTAGCTGCTATGCATAGGTGCAGTCTGATTTCAGGCTAATTGGGTCTTTGTGTGCATATAAGTCAGTTAAGAAACAGCAGCAGGATGCTTGTCATCCTTAGAAACCACAGAGCTATCAGAGTTTGCTTAATCACCAGAATCTGTCAGGTATCAGACTAGGTTCCCTGTTTTTTGGTTCCTCCTGTAAATATCCAGCACTTCCCTATTCTGCCTGCCCCACTACCACAATGCTAGGTACTCAGTAGACATTCAAAATCACTATCAATTAAAGGAATATCCATTCCAGACTGATGGCCCCACACAGGGCCTGTAGTTGTGCCTGTGCCTCAGTAAGTCTAATTCTGGCATTGAGTATTAGCAAACAACTTGAAAATATAAGTCCTGTTTTCCAAAGTGAATTTTATCCATAATAAAAATGATAATCTGATCTCCATATGCTTCTTCTGTCTTTCCCAATTTGTTCAGGATCCAGGAAAGTAAAGAGCCCCAAGAAGTAGGTAAATTTCCTAAGACTTTGAATGTCTTACATGTCTATCCTATCTTCATATTTTGTTTAATTAAGTTTAAAATTCTAGGTTAGAAATCATTCACTTAAAATTCTACAGGTATTGTTTCAATGATTTCTAGTTTCTAGTATTACTACAGAGAAAATCATGCCATTCTTATTTTCCATCCTTTTTCTCTCTTTTTTTTTTTAATGTTTATTTATGAGACAGGGATAAAGGCAGTGAGAGAGAATGCAAAGAGGGCACAGAGAGAATCCCAAGCAAGCTCCATGTTTTCAGCACAGAGCCCAATATAGGGGTAAAGCCCATGAACTGTGAGATCATGACTGAGCCAAAAGCCAAGAGTCAGATGCCCATATTTTCCATCTTTTTTACTGAACTGTTTCTTTTATAGAAACTTGTAGGATATTCTCTTTGTGTCAGAGTTCTGTAATTTTTTTTTTCCAATTCAGATTCGAGTTAGTTAACATATAGTGTAGTTAGTATTGGTTCCAAGTGCTCTGTAATTTCTTTAAAAAAAAATTTTTATGTTTATATATTTGGTGGGGGGGGGGGGCAGAGAGGGAGACACAGAATCCAAAGCAGGCTCCAGGCTCTGAGCTGTCAGCACAGAGCCCAATGGGGGCTTGAACCCATGAACTGTGAGATCATGACCTGAGCCAAAGCCAGATGCTTAACCAACTGAACCACCCAGGTGTCCTCCCCCCCCCCCCCAAGTGCTCTGTAATTTCTAAGTGCTAAACCCTGGGGCAGATAGTTCTTCAAACATTTTTCTGGGTATTTTGTTGGCTCTTTTAACCTCTATTTCAAGTTCCTCAGTTTAAAATTTTTTTTTCTTGTATTATGTCTTATATCATTTCCTCCCTTTTCATTTTCTCTGTCCTTTTTCTCTAGCTCCTATTAATTGGACTTTATGCCTCCTACATTGATTCTCCATTTAACTTCCCTTTCTCTCCATTTTCCATCTCTATTTTCTTTCCTAGGTGATTTCCTCACCTTTATCTTCCAATTCTTCTATATTTAAGAGGAGAGCAAGGGGAGCTATCAGATTTTCATTTCTAAAAATGCTTTAACTCTGATTATTCCTTTTTATGAGACTCTGTTCTTGTCTCGTGATTATCATTTCTTATATCTGAACACTAACAGTTTTTCTGAAACGTTTTTCTGCTCTCTGTTGTTTCCTGACTTTGTTTTCTTCTCTATCAATCATACTAACATATGCATAATAGGAATCTCAGGAGAAAAAGAGAATAAAAGAGATAGTACTTGAAGAAAATAGCCAAAACCTTCCCAAATCGGATAAAATTATACACAACCAAAAAGGCCAGTAACTCCAAGCCGAATAAACTAAAAAAATCCATACATACCAAGACCCAATACTATTCAACTTTGATGAGCAATTAGAGAATTTTGAAAGCAGTTAAGAGAGAAGCAACTTTTCATACACAAAGAATTCACAGTAAGATTAAAAGATGATTTCCCATCAGAAACCATGAAAATCAGAAAGCAAGGAGATGACATTTAAGTTCCAAATGAAAAAAATGTCAACTAAGCATTCTCTAGCCTTGTGGCAAAGCTATACTCTATACTCTACATTAGAAGGAGAAATGATGACATTTCCAGATAAACTTCCTGGAAATCAGGAAGTATTTAAGCTCATGTGACTTATAGCCCCAAGGGAGTGGAAAGCTAGAAGACACGCCTCTTACTATGTTTATCTCATTTACTTAAAAGGATTAAGCACTCCACCCCTTGCTTACTGTTATTAAGCTCAAAAATCCCAAGAATGGTATAGGCTTTTTTCCCAGAGCCACCAAAAGCTAGACACTGGGCAAAATTCATGATATGCAGCCCACTGTGTACTCACCCACTTCCTTAACTGAAGTTATCACCAGTAACTTATACTGTTAACAATATTGGGTTTTTTAGGTTTTTTTTTTAATTTTTTTTTAATTTTTAATGTTTTATTTATTTCTGAGAGAGAGAGAGAGACAGAGTGAGCAGGGGAGGGTCAGAGAGAGAGGGAGACACAGAATCTGAAGCAGGCTCCAGGCTCTGAGCTGTCAGCACAGAGCCTGACGTGGGGCTCGAACCCACAAACCATGAGATCATGACCTGAGCCGAAGTCAGACGCTTAACTGACTGAGCCACCCAGGCGCCCCGGTTTTTTAGTTTTTTAAGTTTATTTATTTTGAGAGAGAGAGAGAAAGTGCAAGGAGGAGAGGTAGATAGAGAGGGAGAAAGAGAATCCTAAACAGGCTCCATGCTATCAGTCCAGAGCCCCAGGAGATCATAACCTGAGCCAAAATCTGGAGTTGGGTGCTCAACCAGCTGAGCCAATCAGACATCCCTAACGTTAATAATAGTTAAGATGCCAACATTACCCAAAGTGAACTACAAACTTAATGCACTATCAAAATCCCAATGGTATTTTTTGCAGAAATAGAAAACCTCATCCTAAAATTCATATGGAATTTCAAAAAGCTCTGAATAGCCAAATCAATCTAGAAAAAGAAGAAAAAACAGTTGGAAGACTCACACTTTCTGATTTCAAAACTTAAGACAAAGCTACAGTAATCAAACAGAATGATACTGGCATAGCAAAAACATAGATCAATAGAATAAAACAGAGAGCCCAGGAATAAACCCTCACATATGCAGTCAACTGATTTGACAACAATGCTAAGAGTATTCAGTGGGGAAAGGACAGTTTTTTCAAGAAATTATGCTCTGAAAACCAGATAGGTACATTCAAAGGAATGAAGTTGGACCCTGACCTTACACCAGTTACAAAAATGTACTCAAAATGCATCAACTTAGGCACTAATTGTAAAGCAAAAGACTGGAACAAAATTCAAATGACTAATGATACCAAATTGGTAAGGAAAACTATCAGAAAATATATTACTATGCAGCCGTAAAACAGAGTAAGTTTCTATTCTGCTATGGAGTGATAGTGAAGATATACTGTTAAACAAAAAAAGTAACACACATAGGAGTATGTAGTACACTAAATCTATATGTAAGAAAGAAAACAGTGGAGCACCTGGCTGGCTCAGTCAGTGGAATGTGTGACTCTTGATCTCAGGGTTGTAGGTTTGAGCCCCACATTGGGCGTAGCGATTACTTAAAAATAAAACCTTTAGAAAGAATGAATGAAAGAACAAAAGAAAATATACATACTTAAATTTTCACATACTATATAAAAATTGTAAGTCTTCATGACCTTGGGTCTGGCAACAGCTTCTTAAGAATGATATCAAAAGCGACAACAAGGGCACCTGGCTGGCTCAGTAGGTGGAGCATGTGACTCTTGATCTCAGGGGTCATGAGTCCAAGTCCCCACAAAAATAAGTAAATATATAAACTTTAAATATTAAAAAAAAAAACAACAGACAACAAAGAAGGAAATACTGGGTCATCAAAATTTTAATTTCTTCCTTGACATCTGTCTTGGACATGATTTTTTTAATTTGACACCAAAACCAAAGACAACTGGGGGTACCTGAGTGGCTCAGTCAGTTGGGCATCCAACTTCACCTCAGGTTATGATCTCACAGTTCGTGGGTTCGAGCCCTGCATCGGGCTCTGTGCTGACAGCTCAGAACCTGGAGCCTGCTTCGGATTCTGTGTTTCCCTCTCACTTCTCTCTCTCTGCCCCTCCCCTACTCATGCTCTATATCTCTCTCAAAAATAAATGAACATTAAAAAATTTTTTTCAAAACCAAGACAACCAAAGCAAAAATAAACAAGGAAGACTATCAAATTATAAAGCTTCTACATAGCAAAGGAAACCATCAGCAAAATAAAAGGGCAACCTGCCCTGCAAGAGACACCAAGGTCATAGTCTCCGGGTTTATGAGTTGGAGCCCCAGATCAGGCTCTGTGCTGACAGCTCAGAGTCTGGAGCCGGCTACAGGTTCTGTGTCTCCTTTGCCCTCTGCCCCTCCCCCATTTGTGCGAGTGCTCATGCACACTCTCTCTCTCAAAAATAAATAAATGTTAAAAATATTTTTTTTCACTAAAAAGAGAACTATCATATGATCCAGCAATTCCACTCTAGGCATTTATTCAAAGGAAAGAAAAACACTAACTCAAAAAGATCTGCACCCTCATGTTTACTGCAGTGTTATTTACAACAGCCAAGACATGGAAGCAACCCGGGTCTACTCACAGATGAACTGATAAAGAAAATGTGGTATACAATGCAATTTTATTCAGCCCTGAAAAAGTAGAAAATCTTGCCACTTATAACAACCTGGATGGCCCTTGAAGGCATTCTGCTAAGTGAAATAAGTCAGACAGCGAGACAAATACTGTATGATCTATTTAGATGTAAAATCTAAAACAAACTAAAATGAACTCACAACTATAGAGAACAAATTGGTAGATGCCAGAGGCTGGGGCGGTGGGAGGAAAGAGATGGATGGGCAAAATAGGTCAAAGTGGTGGGGTGCCTTGGTGGCTCAGTCAGTTAAGTGACCAACTCTTGATTTCAGCTCAGGTCATGATCTCATGGTTCATGAGTTCAAGTCCCACATCAGACTCCACAATGTCACAGTGTGAGTCTGCTTTGGATTCTCTCTCTCTCTCTGTCCTTCCCACCCACATGCTCTCTCTCAAAATAAATAAATAAACTTTAAAAAAAAATTTTTTAATAGGTCAAAATGGTCAAGATGTACAAACTTACAGTTATTAAAGAAAATAAGTCTGGGGGATGTAATGTAAAGCATGCTGACTATAGTAATACTGTATTGTATATTTTAAAGTTGCTAAGATAGTAAATCTTCAAAGTACTCATCACAAGAAAAAATAATTTATTAACTATGATGATGGGTGTTAATAACTAGACTCACTGTGGCGATCATTTCACAATATATACAAATATCAGAGCATTATGTTGTACATATGTTATATGTTAATGTTATATATGTTATATGTTAATTATATCTCAAGAAAAAAATTAAAACATCAGAGAGGACACTACCAAAATAGTGAAAAATAACCAACAAAATGGGAGGAAATATCTGCAAATCACATATTTAAATAAGGGTCTAAGTATCCAGCATATATAAAAAAAACTCCTACAACTTACCAACAAAAGGACAAACAACCTACTTTTAACAAATGGGTGAAAGACATGAATAGACCTTGCTCCAAAGATAAATGGTCAATAAGTGCATGAAAAAATGCTCAACATCATTAGTCATTAGGGAAATGTAAATCAAAACTACAATAAAACACCACTTCATTCTTAGGATTATCAAAAAAGCAGAAAATAACAAATGTTGGTGAGGATATGGAAAGACTGGAATCCTCATGCAACTGCTGGTGAGAATAAAATGATGCAGCCAATGCAAAAACAGTTTGGCAGTTCCTTAAAAACTTAAACACAGAATTAGCATATGGTCCAGCAATTCTACTCTGAGGCATATATTCCAAAGAACTGAAAGGCGGGACTCAAGTTATTTGTATGCCCATGTTCACTACAACATCATTCACAATAGCCAAAAGGGGGAAGCAACCCAAATGACTAACAGATGAATGGATAAGCAAAATGTGGTATATACATACAACGGAATTTTACTCAGCCATTGAAAGAAATTCTGACACATGCTACAACATGGATGAACCTTGACAACATTGTGCCAAATGAAATGTCAGTCACAAAAGGACAAATTTGGGGGCACCTGGGTGGCTCAGTCAGTTAAGCATCAGACTCAGGTCATGATCAGCTCAGGATCTCAGTTTGAAGGATCTAAAGCCCTATACTGGACTCTGCGCTGTCAGCACAGACCCTACCTGGGATTCTCTCCCTCTCATTCTGCCCCTCCATCCGTCTGTCTTTTTCTCTCAAAATAAATAAATAAACTTTAAAAAACAAAAGGACAGGGGCGTCTAGGTGGTTCAGTCAGTTGGGCATCCAACCTCGGCTCAAGTCATGATCTCACAGTCAGTGAGTTCAAGCCCCAGGTCGGCCTCTGTGCTGACAGCCCGGAGTCTGGAGCTTGCTTTGAATTCTTTGTCTCCCTCTCTCTCGCCCTTCCCCCACTCATGCTCTGTCTCTCTATCTCTCTCTCTCTCAAAATTACACATTTAAAAAAAAGACAAATATTATATAACTCCAATTATAAGATATCCAAAATAAGTAAATTCATAAAGACAGAAAATAGAACAGAAGGTATCAGGCAGTGGGAGAAGAGGGGAATGAGAAGTTACTATTTAATGGGTTTCTGTGTGGGATGATAAAAAAAGTTCTGGAAATAATTGTGATGATAATACAACATTGTGAATGTGCTGATACTACTAAGCTGTTCACTTAACTGGTAAGTTATATGTTATTATATTTTTCAATAAAAATCTTAAAACTTAAAAAAAGTACAATCAAAATAATGTGCACTGAGTTTATATAAGATATCATAGACCTCAAATCTTAATCACTCTCAAACAGCTAAAGGTTTTTTTAAAAATACTTTTTATATGGGTAAAATCAACTGACAGAATTTTTATGATCAAAGGCAAGTGCAACTGTGCCCCTTCCTTCAAAGCCAGTTTTGTGAATAAATAGGATTTCTAAACTAAATTACCTAGACACTCATCCAAAGGTCAATTATGTAAAGCTTTCTGGATTAGTGTATCCTTTTTCTTTCTTTATTCATCTGGTAAGTCTTTTTGGACATTTTATTATATATTAGAATCTTTTCCAGCAATAGGGGCGCCTGGGTGGCTTAGTCGGTTAAGCGTCCGACTTTCGCTTAGGTCATGATCTCGCGGTTCGTGGGTTCGAGCCCCGCGTCGGGCTCTGTGCTGACTGCCAGCTCAGAGCCTGTTGTTTTTTTTTTAGTCTGTGACTCCCTCTCTCTCTGACCCTCCCCTCTAATGCTGTCTCTCTCTCTCTCTCCTAGAAATAAATAAAAAACATTTAAAAAAAATAATTTTTTTTTAAAAAAAAAAAAGAATCTTTTCCAGCAATAGACAAAATAAACTTAAGTTATGCTTCTTTTCATAAGCAATTTGTTGGCTTCACATTGCCAACTGTTTTAGGGTTTTTTCCTAATGAGATATGGAGATTATGTGGGTCCCCAACTGCCCAAGACACAATTTCCTTTTCCTTATAAATAATCAAGAACTAGTGCTACAGATGAAAAGTTCTGTGCAAGATTCGCCAGAGAGCTCTTGATTCTTCTATTATCAAGCTGCTCCTGAGTATTTATAATGATATACCTAACACTTTTTCGGTGAGTTTACTTGTTTATTATGGATACCTAGTATATCCTATAGATCCAAATACTGTGATAAGTAACTGTGCTGGTCCTACACGGCTTTTAAAAAACTTGGACAAACTATAATTTGAAATAAGCCAAGTTACACTGCAGTAACAACCTCTATAACTCAATGCTGATCACAACATAAGCTGATTTATCAACTCATATAAAATCCTCTGTGAGTTCAGGTGCTCTCCAAGGCAGCTGTCCTTCATGCACTGGCTCAACATTCTAAGCTGCTTAATCTTACGCTACCTCTCACTTTTAGTAAACCAGGGAGAGAAAGACTAGTACTGGTTACTTTTGCTCACATTCATTTACCTAAACAGGTCACTGGGCTGTGCCTAACTTCAAGGCAATAAGGCACACAACCCTCAGAATGCCTCCAAATAAAAAGTAGTAACAATTCTTATCACATTGGTATAAAGTAAAATATGTTAGCTTCTCTGTCTCAATGCATGTTACTATTTCCCTCCAATCCTTTTGTTCATGGCTAATTTCATAAACCTGTGATCTGTGCCATCAGGTTCCCTGCTCCCAAAAGAAATACCCTATGCTTGGTTTAAAACTGCTGTCACTGCAGGTCTGGGGGGCTCAGACAGTTAAACGTTAGACTCCTGCTAAGGTCATGATCTCACAGTTCATGAGTTCAACCCCTGCATCAGGCCCTCTGCTGTCAGCGCAGAGCCCACTTTGGATCCTCTGTCTCTCTCAAAAATAAACCAACATTTAAAAAAAAAAAGTTTCTGTCACTATCTTGAAATTCTTAATAATTTTAACTTTGAATTTGTGTTTTATAGTCTAATGGAACAATGGAACATGCACAGGCGCAGTGGAGATAACATACAAAATGCATGTCTGACATTCCTTTCTACTTCATTTTCATACAGCTATGGTAATACACCATGAGCACAGAATTCCAGTGGATCCACAATATATGTATGAGTTCAGCTAGACTCAAAGTGAGTGAGTATAAGGTAAGCATGTTGTCTACAACAAAGTAAGCAGTGGTACTAAAAGCCAAAGAACCTACATTTTCTATTTGAACCATAACTTGCTTCAAACACAGAAGAAAGACAATGGTATTCTAAGAAACATGAATGACAAAAAAAAATAAAATAAAAACCTTTTATACCTTTTCTTACTCATGTTACATCCCTGTATTAACCAGCCACTTATGCTGAAACTGATGACACAGAAAGAAAGGGAAAGATAGAAGAAGCCACAGTTTCTTTTTGTTTCAGTCCTGCTATGGTCAAAGGTAGAGCATGTTGGGCCACCTGGCTGGCTCAGATGGAAGAGCATGGGACTCTTCATCTCAGGATCATGAGCTTAACCCCTACCACACTGGGAGTAGAGATTATTTAAATAAACAAATAAATTAAAATGAATTAAAATAAATAGTTTTTTTAGAACAGTGTTGGTGGAATGTGCAAATATAAGAAGTGAAATAAAAACAGTTGAGGGGTAGGGTGCCGGGTGGCTCAGTTGGTAAAGTGTCTGACTTTAGCTCAGGTCATGATCTCATGGTTCAAGGGCTTGAGCCCTGTGTTGGGATCTACATTGACAGCATGGAACCAGCTTGGGATTCTCTCTCTCTCTGCCCCTACCCTGCTTGCTCCCTCTAAATAAATAAATAAATAAATAAATAAATAAATAAATAAATAACTTTATATTTTAAAGAATTAGTTCAGGGGCACCTGGGTGGCTTCATCAGTTAAGCATCCAATTCTTGATTTTAGCTCAGGTCATGACCTCATAGTTGATTCATGGGTTCGAGCCCCACTTCAGGCTCTGTGCTAACAGCGTGGAGACTGTTTGGGATTATCTGTCACCCTTCTCTCTGCCCTTTCCCCAACCTCCCTCTCTCAAAAAAAAAAATAGACATTAAAAAAAAGTAGCTAAGTTTAGTGCAGTGTTTTCCCTATTCTGGTAAAAATGATATATGAATATACAAACTATGAAATACCAGCAATTCCACAGAAGAGTTAAATATCCTTATATTTGCACTTAGAGACGACACTACACAATATAAAGATGAAGAGTAAAACTCATGCTTAATAATTCAAATTTTTAAATTGTTCCATATTTAGAACAATATTTACAAGTAAATTAAAAATAAGTAAGTAAATGGGACACCTGGGTGGTTCATTTGGTTAGGCGTTCAACTTCTGCTCTGGTCATGATGTCACAGTTCTTAAGTTCAAGCCCCTCATGGGGCACTATACTGACAGCTCAGAGCCTGGAGTTGCCTCCAATTCTCTGTCTCCCTCTCTCTCTGCCCCTCCTCCACTCTCTCTCAAAAACAAACATTAAAATTTTTTTAATAAACAAATACTTAAAAATCAAAGTAAATTAACACCATAACAAGTTGAGAAAAAGATCACAGAAGAAAGGAAAAAGCTTTATATTTTAGTAACTCGTTTATTTTTTAAGTAATCTCTACATCCAACATGGGGCTCAAACTTACAACCCTGAGATCAAAGTGGCATGCTAAACCGACTGAGCCAGCCAGGTACCCCTATATTTTAATAACTTTATTAGCAACACTTTTTTCCTACTTTTTGAGCAAGGCCTTTTCATTTTCATTTTGCATTTCACCCTGCAAGTTCTGTAGCTGGGCCTGCATTTCCTCAGGTAAATAAATATAAATCTGGAATTCGTTTTAACAAAGATTATTTGCCAACATCACATATAAGGTGCTGGGTTCAAAGCTGAAGATACAAATGATAAATAATGGACTCATGTCTAAAAGGGGAGACAGTGATAAACAAATAATGACAATATATTATGAGACACATGTTATAGAAGCCTTGTGGAAAGAGCCTTAGAAAAGTCTTCATCATGGAGGTAACAGTTGGGCTGAGAAAGAACTTCCCACTTAAGGAGAGAAAGTGAGAAAGGATAGTCCTAATAATAAGACCTGTATATACTAAACAAAATGTATTTATAAAATTTTGGCAAGTTTTTTAGGACCATAAAATAGCATGCATAATGATGAATACAGAACATGAACTGAGAATGTAAATTGGTGCACACATTTGCATACCAAGTCAAGTTTACACTTTAAGCAAAAAGATGCATAGATTTATAAGCAGAAGAGTGGCACAACTTCTGTTTTAGATTAACTTCAGAACAGGAAGACAGAGTGGAGAGGAAAATGAGATAAATCAGTAAAGTAAGCAATAGTAATTATCAATAATAGTAAAAAGCATTAGCTTATTTAGGTCCTTATCACAAGCAATTTTAGTGGGATTAGGAAGGGGGAAAGAATGTGTCAAAGTTAAAGGAGTTTCCTTCTAGAAGAAACTTTCAGGCTCTTTAATATGCTAATAAGCACTGCTATTCCCAGAGAGAGAGGTAATTTGCAACATTTCCCAGATTTATTCCACTAAAGAAACCTCTTTTGCCAGGACCACCACTGAAGAACTGTGAGGGACACAATTTTAACACTTCTCTGTTAAAGAGAAGGCAGCGCTGAGTGAGAAAAGCAGAGGGCAGTAGAGGGCTTAAGATGGGGTAAAACAATAGTAAATGTGAGGAACAGAAAGAAATCTAATTAAAGTCCTGTAAAGTTGTATTAAGGGACTAACTAAGTATATAAAATACCAGTCTACTAATTTATACAATTAGCAAATATTTTAATTCACACTGGGTAGGGGGCTGACAGAATGACTATTTCAACAGAAATAAGGAAAAAAAATAGTAATGATATGAGTGGGGAAAGGAATAAAACCAAAAAGATATTACAACCAGAGATTAGGACAGATCAGAAAACTAAAGAAATGAAAAACAGGGGCGCCTAGGTGGCTCAGTCGGTTAAGCGTTCAACTTCTGCTCAGGTCATGCTCTCACCGCTGGTGGGTTTGAGCCCTGCATCAGGCTCTGTGCTGACAGCTCAGAGCCTGGAGCCTGCTTCAGATTCTGTCTCCCTCTCTCTCTGCCCACCCCCCACTTGCACTCTATCTCTCTCTCAAAAATGAATATTTAAAAAAAAAAAAAAAAGCATGCACAAATAGGTCAGAAGTAGAACCATTTTTGAATCACATGAGTAGGTGTGTCAAGAAACACAAAACTGAGTATCACTGGAATATAGAAATAGAGAAAAAAATAAACTTAAGGTGCTAGAAGACCTTCAATGTCCAACTGCCAATATGATGTCAAGAATTACCTACCTCCAGTTATCAGGGCACCTGGGTGGCTCAGTTCGTTAAGTATCTGACTCTTGATTTAGGCTCAGGTCATGATCTCTGTGCTGACAATATAGGAGTCTACTGGAGATTCTCTCTCCCCCTCTCTCTGCCCCTTCCTACCTTCTCTCTCAAAAAAAACATTTTCTACAAAAAGTATTTTTTCAAAAAAATTTTTCAAAGAAAATTACATCCACTATAGTGAATATAAGGGAATGACCTAGAGGTTCCTATACTGAAATGACAAAATCAGATAAGAAATAACAGGCAGCAGGTCACCAGTTTTAAAAGAAGAGAAACTACAGATAAAAGAATAAGTAGATGGGGCACTTGGGCATCTCAGTTGATGAAACACCTGACTCTTGATGCGGGCTGAGGTCATGATCCCACATCAGGCTCCATACTAAGTGTGGAGACTGTCTGGAATATTCTCTCTCTCTAAATAAATAAATAAATATAGAAACTTTTAAAAAAAGAATAAATACATAACATCTAGAAAAATATGGATCTGGTTTCCTGGCTGTGAGGAAAATAAACATACCCCTTACAGGATCAGGACAGAGTAATGGTTTTCAATCTTTCTTCTGTTCCAACACATCTGAGAAATAGAGAATATATATTTCCAACAGAAATAAAGAGGAACAAAAGAATGGGGAAAGAGGGAGGTAACTGTGAGTGGTTCCTAAGGCCTTCCAAAGTATTTATAAAAAGCCTTCCTCAGGAAGTATAACTCTCATATATTGAAAATCACTACTTTAAAACTGGTGCTACCACAGAAAACTTAAAGTTCCAAAGACAAACTAGAAATTTTTACCTGTGTGGCAGAATTCAAGACACTATCACATAAAACAAGTTCCTGCAAAAAATCCCAGCGCTCTTACAAATATTTCAGTCAAGAAAAATTGTTTTTGAAGACACAGCATCAGCTAATACATATCTAGTATGCTCATTCACTTATCTTTACACATTTATGAAGTTAATACAATCTGTTAGTATTTCCATTTTATACTAATGAGGCAGCCCAAGTCTGTGACTTGCCTAAAGTGACACAAACAGGACCGGTTTATAAGAAATAGTCCCAATTTTTGTTTCAAAGCTTAGGCACTTAGGGTAGGTCTGTTCACCTAAACCAGCAGCAGTTCTCAAATTTTTTCCATCTGAGGATGCGTTTATATTCTTAAAAATTATTGACGATCCAAAGAACCTTTTTGTGAATGGGTTATAACTACTGATACTCATGTCATTAGATATCAAAACTGAGAAATTTTTCAAATGCAAAACTATGCTATTAGCTCATTCTGTAAGGCCAGTATAACCCTAATACCAAAACCAGACAAAGACAGTATAAGAAAATTATGGTCTAGGGGCACCTGGATGGCTCAGTTAAATGTCCAACTTTGGCTCAGGTTGTGATCTCACAGTTCGTAGGTTTGAGCCCCACGTCAGGCTCAGTGCTGACAGCTCAGAGTCCAGAACTGCTTCGGTTTCTTCAACTCCCTCTCTCTCTTTGCCCCTCCCCCAATTGCGCTGTCTCTCTCTCAAAAATAATAAACAAACATTAAAAAAACTTTTTTAAACTGCCTGGGATTCTCTCTCTTCCCCTCTTTCTCTGCCCCTCCCTAACTCAGGTGTGTGCACACTCTCTCTCTCAAAATTAAATAAACCTTAAAAAATTGTGGACTAATGTTTCTTATAAACATAGATGCAAACATTTTCAACAAAATATTAGCACACCAAACCCAGCAACAAAGGATTATACACCAGGATACTGAGTGATATGTCTCCCAGGAATGCAAGGTTGGTTCAACATATGAAAATCAATCAACGTAATACACCATATTAACAGAATAAAGGACAAAAACCACAGTCATCTCAATAAATGCAAAATGCATTTGATAGGGGCACCTGGGTGGCTCAGTCGGTTAAATGTCTCACTCTTGATTTCGGCTCAGGTCACAATTCCAGAGTAGTGGGATCAAGCCTCCAATGGGCTCCATGCTCAGCTGCTTAAGATTTTCTCTCTCTCTCCCTCTGCCTCTCTAACCTGCTCAAACACTTTCCAAAATAAAATTCTTAAAAATGCATCTAATAAAAACTAACACTCTTTTACGATAAAAAAAAAAAAAAAGAACACTCAGTGAACTAAGAATAGAAAGGAACTGCCTCAACCTGACAAAGGCCATCTAAGAAAAACCTACAAGTGACATCATACTTTATGGTGAAAGACTAGATGTTCTCTCCTCTAAGAGAAAACAAGACAAGGATGTCGACTGTCTCCAATTCTATTCAACCTCGTACTACCCAGAGCAATTAGGCAAGAAAAAAATTAAAAGTATCCAGACCAGAAAGGAATAAATAAAACTATATCTATTTGCGGATGGTATGATCTTACCTACAGAAAATTCAAAGAAATCCACAAAAAAATTTAGAGCTAATAGTAGTCCATCCAGGTTGCTATCCAAAATCAATATATAAAAATCAGTTGTACTTCTATATGTTAGAAATGAACAGTCTGAAAATGAAATTAAAAAAACAATTCCATTTACAGTAACATCAAAAAGAATAAAATACTTAGGAATAAATTTAACAAAAGAAGTACAAAACTTATACACTAAAAACCACAAAACACTGTAGAAATAGTTAAAGGCCTATTTAATGAAAATGAAAAGTAAGTGCACAAACATCTCATATTCATAGACTGGAAGACTTAATATTAAGATGACAATACTGAGGCACCTGGGTGGCTCAGTCAGTTAAGCATCCCAACTTCTGGTTTTAGCTCAGGTCATGACTTCATGGTTTGTGATTTCGAGCCCCACATCAGGCTCTAGACTGACAGCGTGGAGCCTGCATGGGATTCTCTCTCCCCTGCTCTCTCTCTGCCCTCCCCACTTGCCCCACAATCTTTCTCAAAATAAACTAAAAAAAAAAAAAAAAAAAGACAATACTCCCCAGATTAATCATCGGGGGCACCTGAGTGACTCAGTCGGTTAAGTGTCCAACTTCGGCACAGTCATGATCTCACAGTTTGTGGGTTCAAGCCCCTTGTCGGGCTCTGTGCTAACAGCTAGCTCAGAGCCTGAAGCCTGCTTCAGACTCTGTACTTCCCTCTCTCTCTGACCCTTCCCTGCTCACAATGTCTCTCTCTCTCTCTGTCTCTCTCTCTCTCTCAGAAATAAATATTAAAAAACAATTTTTTTAATCATCAGATTCAACACCTTCAGATGCTTTTTTTTTTTTTTTGAAGAAATTGATATACTGATCCTAAAATTCGTATCAAATTACAAGGGACCCTATATAGCCAAAACAATCTTGAAAAAGAACAAAGTTAGAGGACTCACAATTCCAGATTTCAAAACTTTGTACAAAACTACAGTAATCAAGACTGGGTGGTACTGGCATAAGAACAAATACACAGATCAATGGAGAATACAGAAACAATTGAGAATCCACAAACACACACACACATTTATGATCAACTGATTTTCAACAAGGATTCCAAGACCATTCAACAAGAGAAAGAATAGTCTTGTCAATTAATGGTGGAACCACTGGACAGCCACATGGAAAAAAAATAGAGGTGAACCTCTATCTCACACCACACACAAGAATTAACTCAAAATGGATCAAAGACCTAAATATAAAAGCTAAAACTATGAAAGTGTTCAAAGAGAACAGAGGTATAAATTCTTATAATCTTGGATTAGACAATGATTTCTAAGGTATGACACCAAAGCACAAGTACCAAAGAAAAAATAAATCAAACTTGATAAAAACTGAAAACTTACATCCTTCAAAAACATATTTATTCAAGAAAATGAAAAAACTAATATGGCAACTCCTCAAAAAACTAAATATAAATTTACTGAATGATCCAGCAATCTCAATTCTGGGTATACACCCAAAGAGCTGAAAGCAGGGACTCAAACATATTTGTACACCCATATGCACAGCAGCATTACTCACAATAGCCAAAAGGTGGAAGCAACCCAAATACTGATCAACAGATGAATAAACAAAATGTGGTATATAATTCAATAGGACATTCAACCTTAAATAGAAAGAAAATTCTGACACGTGCTACAACATGGAAGAACTCTGAAGACACTGTACTAAATGAAATATCAGTCACAGAAAGACAAATACTGAGGGGTAGCCAGCTGGCTTAGTCATTGGAGAAAGCGACTCTCAATCTCAAGGTCTTGAGTTCAAGCCCCACAATGGGTGTGGAGTGTACTTTAATCAAAAAATGGACAAATATTCTATGGCTCTACTTACATACAGTAGTCAAATTCATTGTGACACAAAGTAGAATGGTAGTTGCTAAGGGGTGGGAGGAGGGAATGGGAAGCCATTGCTTAAAAGGTACAGAGTTTTGTTTTGCAAAAAATGAAAAAGTTCTGGGGATGGATAGTGGTGATGGTTTACACAACAATGTGAATGTACCTAATGTCACTGAATGCACTCATAAAAGTCATAAAAACCATAAAAATGGCTTAAAATGGTAAATTTGATGTTAGGAATATTTTACCACAATTTTTTTAAGTTTATTTGTTTACTTTGAGAGAGAGAGAGCGCACAGAGCAGAGACAGGGAGAGAGAGAAAATCCCAAGCAGGCTCCACACCATAAGCACACAGCCTGACATAGGGCTTAAACTCTCACCAACCTCAATCATGACCTGAGCTGAAATCAAGAGTCAAGACGCTTAACTAACTAAGCTACCCAGGCACCCCTATTTTACAACTATTAAAATTTTTAAAAAAGATAAAAAGACAACCCACAAAACTGGGAGAACATTTTTACAAATCATATATCCGATAAAAAGTCCAGTATCCAGAATATATCCAACTCAATAATACAAAGACAAATAACCCCCAGGCACTTGGGTGGCTCAGTCGGTTAAGCACCCAACTCTTGATTTTGGCTCAGGTTATGATCTCATGGTGAGTGGGATCAAGCCCCAAGTCTGGCTCTGCACTGACAACTCAGAGGCTGCTTGGGATTCTCTCTCTCTCTCTCTCTCTCTCTCTCTCTCTGTCCCTTCCCTAGTTTCAAGTGTACACTCTCTCTGCCTCTCTTTCAGAATAAATTTTAAAAAAAAAAAAAACTAGTTTTTTAAATAGGCAAAGGATGTGAATAGACCTTTCTCCAAATAAGATATATAAATGGCTAAACGGCACATGAAGAGATGCTCAGCATCATTCGTTATTAGGGAAATGCAAATCAAAACCACAATGAGATACCACTTTGCCTACTAGGATGGCTATAATTAAAAAGATGAGGGGGGAGGCATCTAGGGGGCTCAGGTGGTTAAGCATCCGACTTTTGACTTCAGCTCATCACTTCGTGGTTTGTTGAGTTCAAACCCTGCACAGGACTCTGTGCTGAGCATGGAGCCTGCTTAAGATTCTCTCCCTCTCTCGCTCTGTCCCTCTCCCTCACTCGCTCTCTCTCTCTCTTAAAAAATAAAAAAGATGAACAATAACAAGTACTGGTGAGGATGTGGAGAAATTAAAACTCTCATACCTTGTTAGTAGGAATATAAAATGGTGCCGTCTCTTAAGAAAATAGTTTGGCAGGTCCTCATAAAGTTAAACGTAACAAAACACTCAGCAATTCCACTGGGTATATACCCAAAAGAAATGAAAACATACATCTACACAAAAACTTTTACATGTATGTTCATAGGAATATTATTCATAGTAGCCAAAAAGTGGAAACAATCCAAATGACTATTAAGTGATGAATGGATAAACAAGACATGGTATCTCTGTAGAACACATTACATAGAAATAAGTATTATAAAAAGGAATAAAGTATTATAAAAAAACAATAAAAAATTAAAAATTTTTTTTATTTAAAAAAATTTTTTAAATAAATAAAATTTTTTAAAAAAGGAATAAAGTATTAATACTTGATACAATTGGACAAACCTTGAAAACATTATGCTTAGTGAAAGAAGTCAGGCACAAAAAGCCACATGTATGATTCCATTTATATGACATGTCCAGAACCAGCAAATCCATAAGACAGAAAATAGCTTAGTGGTTGCCAAAGGCTTGGAGCAGAAGGGAATGAAGAGTGACTGCTAACGGGCACAGGATATTTTTTTAATGTTTATTTAATCTTGAGAGAGAGACAAAGTACAAGCAAGTGTAGACAAAGAATATGAAACAGGCTCCAGGCTCTGAGCTGTCAGTACAGAGCCCAACGCAGGGGTTCAAACTCAGGAATGGCAGGATCATGACCTGAGCCAAAGTCGGACACTGAACCAAATGGGCTACACAGGCACCTCCAAGATTTCTTTTTGGAAAGATGAAAATGTTCTGGAATTAGATACTGATGGTTACAGAACCTTATGAATATATATTTGACACTATACTTTAAAAGGGTGAGTTTTGTTTTATTCTTTTTTTTTTTTTTGAGAGAGAAAAAGCATGTGTGTGTGGGGGGGAGACAAGAAGAGAGAGAGAGAGAGAGAGAGAGAGAGAGAGGAGGGGGAGAATCTCAAGCAGGCTCCATGCTTAGCACAGAGCCTGACTGGGGGTTTTATCCCATGATCCTGGGATTATGTTATGACCTGAGCCAAAATCAAGAGTTGGATGTTCAACCAACTGAGCCAGCCAGGTACCCCTGACTGATCAATTTTAATGATAATTATTTAAACTACAGTGTACACAAGTAAGACTGACAAAATGCAAGCAGATTTCACTATTATGTATAATTCACACTTTATGTTCTTACAATATACAGTAATACCTTGGATTGCGAATAACTTGTTCTGCAAGTGTTCCGGAAGACAAACATTTCTAATAAAATTTAATTTGATAAACAAGCAACATCTTGCAATACCAGTAGTACATGACACCCAATGTCACATGATCACAACTGAGCCAACAGTTCTTGAAATTCACTTTGATATACAAGTTCTTTGTATTACAAGCATGTTTCCAGGACAAACCATGCTCGCAAACCAAGGTTTTTTTCTAATACGTAGCTACACTGAACTTAACACCTCCGTCTGCATACAAATTTTTTTTTAATTTTTTAAACTTTATTTATTTTTGAGAAAGAGTGCACATGCACTTGGAAGAGGGGCAGAGAAAGGGAGAGAAAGAATCCCAAGTAGGCTCTGTGCTGTCAGTACAGAGCCTGATGGGGGGCTCAAACTCACAAACCATGAGATCATGACCTGAGCAGAAATCTAAGAGTCAGTTGCTTATCTAACTGAGGCACCCCTGCATACTAAACTACGACAACCCAAGCTTGAGGTGCAACACAGTATAGTGGCTAAAAGCTCTGACTCGAGACTCAGATACCCTGAATTTGAATGCTAATTCTGAGGCAAAGCAGCTGTGAGATCTTGTCCAACATGCTTAACCCTTCCACACCTCTTTTCCTCACCTGTAAATGAGGATAATACAAAAGGGCTGTTGTAAAGACTGATTTAATACTTAAGTTCTTTAGAAAGAGGGACACCAGGCTGGCTCAGTCGGAAGAGCATGCAACTCTCAATCTCAGGGCCATGTGTTCAAGCCCCACATTGGGTGTGGAAATTACTAAAAACAAATAAGTAAATTTAAAAAAATTTTTTAAACATCTTTAGAAAGAAGTTACACATTGCAAATATGCAGTAAGTTATCTATTATCATTGTAAATCAAATACCCACTTAAAACTACCACATTATTGGGGTACCTGGCTGGCTCAGTGGGTGAAGCATGTGACTCTTGATCTCAGGGTTGTGAGTTTGAGTCCTTCACTGGGTGTAGAGATCACTTAAAAATAAAATCTTTGGGGCGCCTGAGTGGCTCAGTTGGTTAAGTGGCTGACTCCTGATTTCGGCTTGAGTCATGATCTCACTGTTGATGAGTTTGAGCCCCAAATCAGGCTCTGCACTGTCAGCTCAGAGCCTGCCTGGAATTCTCTCTCTGCCCCTCCCCTGCTTACACGTGTACTCTCTCGTGCGCGTGCTCTCTCTCTCTCTCTCTCTCTCTCTCTCAAATAAACACTAAAAAAAAAAAATAACAAAATCTTGGAAAATGAATAAATAAAACTACCAGACTATTGTGCGACTTATAAACATACTGATTTCTTCCTGAAAGTACAGGCTACTTTGTGCAAAGATTAAGACTTTGCACATCCAGGGGCGACTGGTTGGCTCAGTCGGTTAAGCATTCAACTTCGGCTCAGGTCATAGTCTCATGGCTCCTGAGTTCAAGCCCTGCATCGGGCTCCGTGCTAACAGCTTGGAGTCTGGAGCCTACTTCAAATTCTGTGTCTCCCTCTCTCTGTCCCTCCCCTTCTCATGCTCGGTCTCTCAAAAATAAATTTTTTTTAAAGACTGCACATGTTAACTGATGAACACAGAGCTTGCAGGAAGCCCAAACTCCCCAATTCCCCATGCCATTGCTTTTTGGTACTAAACTAGAAAGTAGTCAACTAACTCTTAGGAGAGGCAAAGTTCCTAAGAAACTATAACAAGGTGATTTCCCCCAGAGGGATTTTTATGTCAAAAGAATCTAAGAAATTTAACATTGAGGGTCCTCAAAATAAACCAATGTGAATTATAGCAACTACTAAGAAGAAGAAAAGGCATGGAAAAGGTGACTTGACTAATCCACTGAAAACAGGGCTAAGCTCTGTTGGTATAAGGAAGCTAAGGAGAAAAATATTAAACCAGGAGTCAGAAAACACACTTCTAATCACAACTCAACCATCAGCTCACTTGGTGATCTCATTTAGTCAAATCAAGAGGCCTTAATTCAACATACACAATAACTTTCACAATCTGACTACTGTTTCCATTTATCTCACCACACTACCCATAAATCCTCAATTCCCACCACAATGAATTTCTCACCTTTCCTACTCTGAGCCCTATAACAACTTATCTTTGCATGTGTTATTCCTAAGCACTCAATCTCACTGTGAGATCATGCATGGCCTGAGCTGAAATCAAGAGTCTTCCACTTAACCAAATGAGCCACCCAGGTACCCCTCACATATCCTGCTTTCAACTAGCGTTTTTCCTTGTTTTAGGTCTTTCTAGAACTGTTCTTTTCTGGAACATATTTCTGTCTGCAGTAATGACTTTCAATGAATTTTGTAAAATTTCATAAATTCTAGCATTTGTAGTTTACTTTGGAAAGTAACACATCTCACTGAATTATTATATCAAAATGGTCTGATTTTTTTTCTAAGGATAAAAAAAATTTACCGGTATCAGCATTTACAGGTCTTCTTCATTGTCTGTAAACAAACTTTCTTTAGAAAATAAATTCAAACACCATTCTCTACCCACGGTTCCTGATTTGACATTCTATAAATAACACATTTAAAAAAAAACCGAACACAGCATAATTAATGATGCTTATTATGCATGTCAAGGTTAACTCTGAGGTCAAAAAAAGTTCTCTACCTACTAAACTGAATCTGCTATGAGAACTAATAAAAATTCTCTTTAAACAGCTTTTTATTAATCAGAAATATTTGTACTTGCCATCGTAACTTTTGATTTTAAAAGTTCGAAAATTACAACATAGACGCTATACTGTTCTAGTTTAATGAACTGAAATTAAATGTAATTCTCGGTGTGATTTAGGAATTACAAAATTGGTCTAAACTTTTACGTGCATGATAATATTTTGTAAATTTATCTGCATTGCCAACAACCTGAACTAGGACAATGAAAAGACCTTAATTTTCCCTTTGTATTTAGACATTTGCTACACTTAAAACATTAAATGTCAATAACTTTCACTTCCGCGTATGTATTATTTAAAGGAAGTGTTACTTTTTCATTTTCCACTCTAGTCAAATGAAAAATTGCAACAGCAGGAAAAGAGCTCTTTTTCAAACCAACTTTCTTTTGTTTATATGAAACATCATTTTTAAAGCATAAAACAGCTTAAAATTCTTTCCCCAAGTATATCATTTTTAAGAAGGACTCTGAATTCGCTAATAGAGCATTCTAAATGAAGTAATATTTCATAATTTTTACAAGTTGTGACTAATAAGTGCTAGGATCCAATGCTGTGTAGCTATTTTTAAGGAGACATTACAGGGTGCTGAGCCTAAAGAAAATTTCAGCGTACAATCTACTCATACACAGAACATGCTGACTGATACTAACAAAAAAGTCAACTTTTTTTTAACCATTCCGCAATTCGCCACCTTATTATCTCTAAATCTAAATCTCTAAATTGTCGTATTCAGTTGGCTTTCTCCAATTTTATTAGCTAATAGTTCTCATTACTTTAAAAACAGAAACAGGATATGTTCTCTTTCACCAAGTATTACACATTTCGCTACTACAAGACTTGGCAGGGGGAGGGGACCTTTAGGAAACAAAAGGTAATTTGATCCACTCCAGCTAATTACTAAATGCACGCCGACAATACACAATTTGAATTGCGTTTCTAGATCACAAAAGAAAGCAGAATGTCAAATGTGTAATGAACTAGTTTTGTATCAAAAATACATCAAAATGAAAAAACAGGGTATACCGAAACGATCTCGCACAAGGTTCAAAATTCATCTGACTAAAGATCTGATAAAGTTATGAAAATAAAATGTTCGATTAGTGTCGTTAAAATAGTAATTCATCCCATTCAGGTATGACTAGAAATCCCGATAATGTGTTTCTTTCAGGTCTAAATATCTCATTCTTCTCCAATCCGGATACCAAACGGACCTGAAACCTCTCGCAGAGGCGTGCAACACACACGGCTAGTGCTGTCTGTTTACAAATACGAATCTCACAGTTTCCCACGTCAAAAGCGTTCATTACCACCATTCGACTGGGGGGCGGGGGAGAGAGAAGGCGGGCAAGCAAGAAACGAAATCCACACAGACACCTCTCTGCCTTCTCTCTCCCCGAAAAGGGTTAGCCCGGAGAAAAATGTTTATTGTGTATTATATGAGTGTGTATATTTACATGTTATATATGTACGTCTATCTAAGCGAGGATGAAAGAAAAGGCATACATGACAGAGAATTGTACTGGACCCAACAGAATGCTCACGCCAATCCCGCTAACTCAAAATCCACCTCCCGGGTCTACAGGTTTCGGCCCGGGGCCGAGAACCTCAGCCTCTCTGTGAAGTTCGGCCCCCAAAGCGCCCCAATGCCCTCCTCAGGCCGCCAGGCCGCCGCCCCTACCTCCCTTATCTCTGCTTTTCCTTGGGACACCCGAAGCCCATTCCGGCAAAGAAAGAAGTGTCAGGCCCCAAGGGGGCGGCTGGGCCCCCGACACCTGCGAGGCGCGGCACCTGAGGAGACGAACAGGGGGCTGCCTGGCCTTCCGCGAGCACACCCCCTCGGCGCGGAGCGCTGAGTCGCGGCCGGAACCTCCGTACCTGAGAGGCCCGCGAGCTACAGGCGCGCGCGGCGCCTCCTCATCTCAGTGGTTCCCGCTCCCCCCGCCGCCTCCCGCTGCCGCCGCCGTCGCCGCCGTCACTGCCGCCGCCGCTGGAGGCCGGGACACGACGAGCTCAGGACTCCACCGCCATGTCCGCCGCGCCGCGAACTGCATTGTGGGGGGGAAGGGATGGGGTGGGGGAGGAGGAGGGAGAGGGAGAGAAAAAGGAGGACCCGCTGAGGGGAGGGGGCCGAGGGAGAGCCAGGGAAGGGGGGAGGGGAGAGAGGGACGGAATTTTGAATGGAGTCCTGACCCCGAGGGTTGGGCAGAGGAGAGACGCGGAGGAGACCCCGGAGACGAGACGAGGAGGGTTGAATTCAGGGGTTCCCCCACACACACTTAGTTCTGGGGGCCCGTGGGCGCTGCTTAAAACTGGGGAGAGTGGGGGCGGTAAACACCAATGGGGGAAGGGGTTGCGTTTGGAAGCTTGTGGTGGCGTCGTGAAACAATAGGGAGGGGCCGAAGTGGGAGGGCAACACACTCACACTCGGGCCGAAGGCAGGGGCGCGCGCGAGGGCGCGCGCGAGGACACTCGTTAGCCCGGGAGGAGGGGGCGGGGCCCTCTAGCGTTGGGGGAGGGTCGAAGTCATCACGGGCCCTAGAGGAGGGGCGGGGCCACCGAGCCGGGATCTCTAGGTCCCGGTACCCGCCGGGGCCCCGCTGGGGAGGCAGAGGACGCCGGCGTGCCTGCGGAGGCCCAGGGTTGCGGGCACGGCCGTGCCACTCAGCTCTAGCTTCTGGGCTGCGGGCCGTCCTACCAAGGCCCTCAAGCGAGAAGGGCCAGAAAGCCACCTCCACGTCTTCCTCCAAAAGGTATCCCCTCACCTCGGAAGGAAGCCCGGCGCTGGACGTGCACCTTGTGGCCTGGCACACGGACCCGGCCTGGCCCTTGCTTCCGTGGACTCTCGGCGCCTAGCACGGGCTTGTGAGCATCAAGGGGGAGCTAGACGGAGGAAGCTGAGGTCGACACCCGCCTATTCACCCGTGCCACCAGTCCACCAGAGCTGGAATTCTTTTTAAAATGTAGCCAACATAGGAGTTGAGGAGCTCAGCAGAAACATCTTAAGAGCATCCCCCACCCTGAGGAAAATTTCAGAAGTCATTTCTTTAGTTTCACTTAGGTTTGCAACCAACTACCATCCACGGGCCCCTCCTTCCTTTGCTTTTAATGTGTTAGGTTCATCTGCATAGTTATTTAACATCACGATCCAGAGTACCTATGGTTTGGTTAGGTTTTTTTTAAGACCCCAGCCTTGGACTTTATTCAACCAACTTCTGACCTCAAAGCTGGACAAATCACACAACTACAATCCTTGCCTTTGACACACACTAGACAGGAAAAGAATGTAACAAGGGTAGACCTGGTGAAGGAGGATGCTAAATCTTACCTGTTTACAAAATATTGCCTTATGAAATTCCTTATAATATGTCCCAGAATAGAACCTATGTGTTATCATCTACTTCCCACTACATCTCAGAACTGGATACTTATTTATCTGTTCGTGTACATAAGAATCTGAAGCTTGTGAGAAGAGACCAAACATTGTCCACTAAGTGCTAAGCCTTGAGCCAGGGATTTCACATATTTCACCCCATTTAACCCTCCTCATAACAATCCCATGTGGTCAGTACTATTGCTCCCATTTAAAAGGAGAGAACCAGAACTCTGAAAATAAGTGCATTTTACCCCATTTGTCTGATGCCACATGGCCCCAGTATAGTGCAGAGAATAGTGGATTTCAAGTCAAAAGAGCCCTGCTTGGCTTCAGAACCTAGCTGGATCACTGGACAAATGCACCCTCTAAGTTTCCTCATCTCTTAAGTTTTCAAAGGCAAAAAAGACCCTACTTCACAGGGATGATGTAAGAAAACCTGCAAGACACAAAATTTAGAGCCTATAGAGACATTAAGATGATACCAACATGTCTTTCACTTTAGTGAGTTGTATCAATGCCCTTAGAACAAGTTCAATTGAATAAAATTTCCTGATTACTTAAGAAGAGCAAAGCGTTGTGTTCAGTACCAGATTTATTAAGCTACGATAAAAGCGAGAGGTCATATGAGCAAAGGCCTAGGCTGATACAGAGGAAAGCGTGATAAATTTCACCTAGGTGAAGCTCTAAGGGAAGAGGTAGAAGCTGGGCCTTGGAGGCTTACCTGCTGTATGCCAGACACATGCCTGATTCAGAGAACATCATTTAGTCTGAAGTGTGCGGAAGATAATGAGTCTGAAAATAAAAGCTTGGGGCAGATTGAGAATCCCAGTGCCTCTCTGTCCTTATCCCTTCCAGATGACTCTACTACCTTTCCTATTCCTTCAGACCCAGCTCAACTCCTGTCTCCTTTATTAAATAGTCCTGATCACATCTCCTGCCTACACTGAATGTAATCCATCTTTTCTATAGATCCCTACATGTTACTTTTATAAGTCTGAACCCAATAGAATATAAACTTGAATACAAATACTTATATTTGTATTCCTTATAATACATACTTGCTGAGTTAAAATTTTTGGCAACTTTAATATATTGTATATAATCATAAAGTATATGTAGACCAAATGTTATTTCTACTTGAAGAATCAGAAAACTTAGGACATAAGAGGTTTAATTAGAAACCAGGATCATACAGTAAGTCACAGGCAGGACTACATCAGTCCTGTGTTCTATCCAAAGAATCACAAACAGCTTACTGAGAAATAAGATGGTAAGTGACTACTCTATAAAAATACACTGAGAGGGGCATCTGGGTGGCTCAATTGGTTAAGCATCCGGCTTCAGCCCAGGTCATGATCTCACAGTTCATGAGCTGGAACCCCACATCAGCCACTCTGCTGTCAGCACAGAGCCCACTTCCATCCTCTATCCCTCCCCCCCATACACCCGGCCCTTCCCCTCTCATGGGCTTTCTTTCTCTCACGCTCAAAAATAATAAAAAAAATTTTTTTTAATACACTGAGGACTTGCATCTGAAACTTGCAAGGAAAAAAAAACATCATAATTGTGGTTAAGTCTCTAAATTTAGCCTTCTAGTCCAGAAGTTCTGAGAACACAATTTCATCTAAACTCAGGTGAAAATTACTTGTACCAAAAGTCTTATTTTGGGGCACCTGGGTGGCTCGGTTGAGCATCTCACTTCGGCTCAGGTCATGATCTCACGGTTCGTGAGTTTGAGCCCTGTGTCAGGCTTTGTGCTGACAGCTCAGAGCCTGGAGCCTTCTTTGGATTCTGTGTCCCCCTCTCTCTGTGCTCCTCCCCTGCTCACACCCTGTCTCTCTTTCTTTTTTTTTTTTAAATGTTTTATTTATTTCTAGGAGAGAGAGAGAGAGACAGCGTGAGCAGGGGAGGGTCAGAGAGAGAGGGAGTCACAGACTGAAACAGGCTCCAGGCTCTGAACTGGCAGTCAGCACAGAGCCCGACGCGGGGCTCGAACCCATGAACCGCGAGATCATGACCTAAGCGAAAGTCGGACGCTTAACCGACTAAGCCACCCAGGCGCCCCTCTCTCTCTTTCAAGAATAAAGATTTTTTTTTTAATTTTTAAGTCTTATTTCATCATATATATTGAGAAATATAAATGCTCAGTGGATCAATATTCATATTCTATTCTCTTCCTAGATGATAGGAAAACTTAGCCCAAAAATAATCATATTGGATGAAAATGTGATTTGGTGAGTAAATCAAAGTACAAGAAAGGTACCTCAGAGGGGCACCTGGATGGCTCAGTTGGTTAAGCGGCCGACTTCGGCTCAGGTCATGATCTCACAGTTCGTGGGTTCAAGCCCCACTTCAGGCTCTGTGCTGACAGCTAGCTCAGAGCCTGGAGCCTGTTACAGATTCTGTATCTCTCTCTCTCTCTCTGACCCTCCCCTGCTTGCGCTGGCTCTCTCTGACTCTCAAAAAACAAATAAAAAAACATTTAAAAATTAAAAAAAAGAAAAAAAGAAAGGTACTTCAGAGATAAGTGTGCTCAAACCAGTGGATCTGTTGGTAGATCATAAAGGGAACAAAACATAGAGGGCTATATATGCCTTTTTTTTTTTAAAGCGCTTTCTCCTGTATTTAATGGGGAGTCAATGAACATTTGTAAGCAAGGAAGAGATATGATCTGATCTGCTAAAGGTTTTCTCTTGATTCCTTCAAGGACAGACTTCAGTGGTTGGTAACTTTATAGACCCTGTCTGATGATAAGCTCCAGCCAAAACAACCATTTCACCCACCATGATGTACACTATGTATTCTTCATGTTTGTATTCCCAGCACCCAGCACAATCCTGACACACAGAAAATATCTAGAAATTGCTTCTTAACATGCTAAGTTGCCTATGTTCAAAGTTTAAAATTTTTGTGATTCTTACAAATAGTACACAATATCAAAGATCCTATAGTATGTTTCCACCTGAAAGATAGTGTAAAGGATCTATTCCTCTTTGTCTTTTTGCATTCTTAAACATTAACTTAAAATATGTTTAAATGTCTATTACAGAGGTGCCTGGCTGTCTCAGTTGGTAGAGCATGCATACTGTTGATTTCAAGGTTGTGAGTTCAAGCCCCACGTTAGGCATAGAGCTTACTTTACCATAAGAGACTCTTAAATACGGAGAACACACTGAGAGTTGATGGGGGTGGAGGAGAGGGGAAGGGTGGGTGATGGGCACGGAGGAGGGCACTTGTTGGAATGAGCACTGGATGTTATATGGAAACCAACTTGATAATAAACAAAACAAAACAAAACAAAAATACTTATGGTGGGCACCTGGGTAGCTCCGTCAGTTAAGCGTCCAACTTTGGCTCAGGCCATTATCTCAGTTTGTGGGTTCAAACCCTAAGTTGGGCTCTGTACTGGCAGGTCGGAGCCTAGAGCCTGCTTCGGATTCTGTGTCTCCCTCTCTCCCTGCTACTCCCCTGCTCATGCTTGCTCTCTCTCTCTCAAAAATGAAGAAACATTAAAAAGAAATCAAAAATTAAAAACAGAGGGGCACCTGGATGGCTCAGTCGGTTAAGTGTCCGACTTTGGCTCAGGTCATGATCTTAACGGTTCATGGGTTGGAGCCCTGACAGCTAGCTCAGAGCTGGAGCCTGTTTCAGTATCTCCCTCTCTCTCTGACCCTCCCCTGCTCACACTGTCTCTCTCTCTCAGAAACAAATAAAACATTAAAAAGAAATAAATAAATAATTTAAAAAGAATGCTTATGGCACAGGGGGCCTGGCTAGCTCAGCTGGAAGAGCATGCAACTCTTGATCTTGGAGTTGTGATTTCAAGCCCCATGTTGGGCATAGAGCAGACTTAAAAAAAAAAATCATAGGGACACCTGGGTGACTCATTTGGTTAAGCATCCAACTCTTGATTTTGGCTCACAGTTCATGGGATCAAACCCTGTGTCAGGCCCTGAGTTGAACTTGCTTGTGATTTTCTCTCTTTCTCTCTCTCTCTCTGCTCCTCTCCTCTCTTTATGCACACTCCTTAAATAAATAAACATTTATAAATAAGTAAGCATAAATGTCTATTATATAGTAAATATTCACCAAAAATTAATTCCCTTTCTTTTTAAAATTCAGTTTATTCTCATCTACCCCAGTTTGGATTTCCTGTGCCCTTATACTCACAGTAGCATGTATGTACTTGCTATCTATTGATTCCATTTAGTTTGTTCTTAGGATTCTATATGTGGAATTTTAAGCTACAGCCACACCTTTTGGGTTACTTCCTTGAAGCATTAGAAACAGTCTGTTTTATTAAGATGGGTGTTTCGGGGTTTTGTGGTGTTTTTTTTTTTAATTTGAGTAAGATCTGAGAATTAGAAAGGACATACCTCACAATACAGTTGGATATATCAAGAACACAGATACATGGCAGGAAATGATGCTATATAGGTAGCCTGGGGCCACATCTTAAAGGTCATGTATGCCATTTCAAAAAGCAGGCCCTTATCCTGCAGTTAATGATTAGCCCTGGAATATTTGCAAGTGAGGCAGAGAAATGATCAGATCTACCTTCTACAGCAAAACTTACAGGTGATCATCCAACTTCTGTTTGAATATCTGTAATTACAGGGGTTATTCTTTCTCTAATCTAGCTATTCTAGGTGTTAGAAGTTCTTCCTTCACTGAATTAAAATCTTTCTTCTATAATGTCTTGTTGGGTTTGCTTTTGTTTTGGTAATTCTGATCTCAAGAGAAACATAAGGCCTCTTTTTCTTCATATGTAAAAACAAGGATGTGAACTAGATGAACTAGGCAGAAAGGGGTTTAAGGTCTATAACTCTGACATGAACTCCTTTTAAGTCAGCTGTTTTACTTCCCTCTAAAATTATCTCTCCTTTTTTTCTCTAAAACAAAAATGAAATCCAACTCCATTGTAACAACCTCCTTATGACCAATTATAGTGTGTTAGGATAATCTGATTCATCTCTGTATCCTATGAAATGCCATGCACTCAATCCAGAAACAAACCCTCACCTATATGGTGAGGCACCCATGGCTGTAATTTTTGGATATGACACCAAAGGCATAGGCAACAAAAGAAAATTTAGACAATTGGACTTCATAAAAATTAAATTTTTGTGCATCAAAAGACAGTATCAACAGAGTAAAAAGGCAACCAAGGAACAGGAGAAAATGTTTGCAAATCCTATCTCTGAGAAGCGATTAATATCCAGAATATGTAGAGAACTAAAAGTCAACAACAACAAAACAACCTTATTCAAAAATGGGCAAAGGACGTGAATACACATTACTCCAAAGAAGATCTACAAATGGCCTATAAGCACATGAAAAGATGCTCAACATCATCAATCATTAGGGAAGTGCAAATCAAAAGTACAATGAGATGTCAACTCACATTTGTTAGGATGTCTACTATCAAAATCAAAAACAGGAGCATCTGGGTGGCCTAGCAGGTTGAGCATTGGACTTTGGTGCAGGTCATGATCTCATGGCTCATGGGTTCGAGCGCCATGTCAGGCTTTGCACAGGTAGTGTAGAGCCTGCTTCAGATTTTCTGTCTTCCTCTTCCTCTACCCCTCCCCCTGGCATGCACATGCACACTCTCTCTTTCTCTCTCTCTCTCTCTCTCCCTCGAAAATAAAATAAACATTTAAAGAACAAACATAGAAAACTAAGTATTGGTGTGGGTATGGAGAAATTGGAACACCTGTGCATTGTTGATGGGAAGGCAAAATGGTGCAGCCACAGTGGAAAACAGTATACTGGTTCCTCAAAAAATTAAACATAGAATTACCATATGATCCAGCAATTCCACTTCTGAGCAAATACTCAAAGGAATCGAAAGCAGAGATTTGCACACTTATGTTCATAGCAGCATTATTCACAATATCTAAAAAATGAAAGCAATCGAAGTATCCATTGACAGATGAATGGATAGGCAAAATGTGGTATATACATACAGTTGAATATTATTTGGCCTTAAAAGGAAAGAAATATTGATACATGCTACAATATGGATAAACCTTGAAGACACTGTGCCAAATAAAATAAGCCGGTCACAAAAAACCAAACACTTATATGAGGCACTAGAGTAATCAACTTCATACACAGTAGAATGGTGGTTGCCAGAGGCCAGAGGGAGAGGAGAATGAGAAGCTGTGTAATAAGTATGGAGTTTCAGTTTTGCAAGATGAAAAGAGTTCTAGAGATAGATGATGGTGATGGCTGCATGACCATAAGACTATACTTCATACTACTGAACTGTACACTTGAAAATGATAAAGATAGTAAACTTTATGTTATACGTATTTTCGCACAATTTTTTTAAATTGTCAAAAAAAGGGGCGGCACCTCTCAGCTCAGGTCTTGATCTCAGGGTTGTGAGTCCAAGCACCACATTGGGCTCTGTGCTGGGTGTGAGGCCTAATAAATAAATAAATAAATAAATAGTGAAAAAAAAGATATGCACTCTGAAGAGTTCTGGAGCTGCAAAGCTCTGTTCCCTAAAGGAACTCTTAGAAATGTAAACAGATAATAATACAACATGATAATTGTCATAATAAGGATACTATAAAGTATTATGAGGATACGAATAAGGGATAATTAGTTTTGCCTAGGAGAGAATAACTGTTTATTAGGGAAAGAATGACCAGAAAGGTTTGTATAATAAATATCCCTGCAACGTCCTTGAAGAGTGAAGGAGACTTAGCCATTTAGAGAAGAAAAGCATTCAAGATTAGAAGAGAGGGGCACCTGGGTGGCTCAGTCAGCTGAGTTGAGCATCCCGCTCTTGATTTCGGCTCAGGTCATGATCTCATGGTTTGTGTGTTCGAGCCCCACATCAGGTCCTGCACTGACAGCATGGAGCCTGCTTCAGGTTCTGTCTCCCCTCTCCCCCCCACCGGTCCCCTTCTACCCTCCTGCTTGCTCTCTTTCTCTCTCTCAAAATAAACAAAACTTTAAAAAGAAAAGATTAGAGAAGAAAGAGTATAGGGCATGTTTCAGAAACCTATAAGCAGCTGGCATACTGGAGGGCAAGTTAACAGGAGATGACACTGGAGAGATGGCCAGGACCAGATCACAGGCCTACAATACCATGCTAACCACATGGGCTTAACCTGAAAGGTAGTCCCTTAAATGTTTCAACCAGGAGACTGATGTACTATATCATATTTGGATTTTTTTTAATTATTTTTTTTTAATTTCTGAGAGAGAGAGAGAGACAGCATGAGCAGGGGAGGGTCAGAGAGAGAGGGAGACACAGAATCTGAAGAGGCTCCAGGCTCTGAGCTAGCTGTCAGCACAGAGTCCAACGCAGGGCTCAAACCCACGAACCGTGAGATCATGACCTGAGCCAAAGTTGGCCACTTAACCGACTGAGCCACCCAGGCATCCCCATTTTTGGATATTTAAAACAAGATTCATCAGCAGTGTGTAGAAAAGAATAGAGGAGTCAAAACTGAAAACAGTGATGGGTTGTTGTAGAAAATTAGATGAGAGATTATGAAAGTTTGAAATAAGCAGAAAAGTGGGAATGGATAAAAGGGACAAATTGGAAAAATATTACAGTGATAGGATCAGTAAGACTTAAGTGAGTTATCAAATGTGTTGTGCATGTTAGATGAAGGCTTTCATGTGAATAAGGCCATTCTTATCCAGGGAAGTTTCTCCAGTGCCAACTCTCAATAATGAGTAGCTGCTGGTGCACAGTTTAGGAAAAGAGCCTAAAACTCAATCTAGGCATAATAAGAAAGAAAGATAAGTTAGTAATATCTGCAATGATGCAGAATGGAGGAGCCCAGCTCAGGACAGATATTTAGCATTCCTGTTATCAGGCAAAGGAAACATAAAAATGTACTGTGTGTTTTAAGGAATGCATATGGTAGGGGTGCCTTGCTGGCTCAGTTGGTGGGGAATGTGACTTTTGATCTCAGGGTCATGTTGGGCATAGAGCTTACTTAAAAAAAAAAAAGACAGAGTAAATATATATGGTGTATTGCCATTTTTTTTTTTAAGTTTAAGAACAGACAAACCTAATCCTCATTGATGGAAGTCAAAATAGTGTAGATATGGACTAAGGGGGATATAAGGGAGACTTCTAGAAATGTTCTAGATCTTGAACACGTGTATACATATAGAAACAACCATTGAATTGTACACTTAAGTTTGGTGCTCCTTATTACATGAATGGTATACATCTATAAAATGTGAAAAAAAAGTTAATAAGTGTTTAAGGAATGGCAAATAGTCTGATATAACATAGGATAAGGAAGTAAAAAAAGGTTAACAGATTATTGGGAGATAAAGTTGGAGAGGTAGAATGCCAGTAGATTGTGAAGGGACTTGAAAGCCATGTTAAAGAGTTTGGGCTTGATCCTGCAGGCTTTGGAGTTTTGAGGTAAGGGAAATATATGTTCATATCTCTATTTTGGCTGTGGAGAATCTGCTCTGGAGAGAGAAAGATGTTTCTCTAACCCAGATAGGATCTCAGACCCTGTATTTTCTTGGCTAAAGGGATATAAATTTTATGACCATCTTAGGAAACCGTGAAAAGGAAGAGAATTCAAAAATTACCTGTGAAAGCACAGAGAGTGACTTTAATTCAAACTTCAAATATTTTTGTTATAGACCTATCATAACCACATTGTAAAATTTCAAGCCTAAAGAAAAGTGGCATAAACTACCAATAAATCCACCACGGTATTATTAGCATTTTGATATACTGAATTTCCTGTCTTTTTTTTTTTTTTTTTAATAGCTCTTCAAGATAAGGCAGCTGGCTTATGCTGACAGGAGAGTACCAGGGGCTAGGTCAGATACGGAGAAGCATTACCAAAAATAGTCTCTAAGTGTATTTTGGCAAGAGTAAGGCAGAATCTAAATGAAAACCAAGTCAGAAATGCACATCTAAAATGAGGAAGTAGGGGCATCTGGATGGCTCATTTGGTGGAGCACGCGACTCTTGATCTTGGGGTGGTGAGTTCGAGCTCCACTTTGTCCATTTGTCAAGCCTAAGCCATCAGGTGGGGTGCAAGACAAAGCACTCTGTTCAGCAAAAACCTGAAAAGGAACTAAAGGGCAAGAGTGCAAAGGATGAGAAATTCAAGAGCTAGCCCCTGCAAGACAGCAATATCTATAGGAAAGTCCTTTTTCTGGGTGCCATTGAATATCGTTGCTTACAATGTTGGCCTAAATAGTTGTAATCTTAATTATTTTGGCCCCTTTGCACATAACCTTAAATCATAAGCATTTCTCATGTTGTTATATTGTCTTCATGACCACTTGTGTTTTCAAAGGCTGCTTCATTTTTAATAAAATAAACATTTTAAATAATATTTTTTTTAAATAAAAGTTTTAGGGGGCTGCGGGCTGAGGCACGGAGACTGTCTGGCATTGAGTCCTGGGCCAGCCACAACTCAAAGTCCCAGACCCAGGGGACTCAAGAAGAAGCTAAAAGACTTGTGGTCTGGGAGAAGTGCTGCTGGCTGCTGCCTCTGCTGCTCTGCCTGTGCCCCGGCCACCTGAGTACTGGACCCCAACAACCTCTAGGCCTAGGCACAGCCTGAGGAGCCCGATGTGCTGCTGCCTGTGCTGCTGTGAGTAATATGAGCATCTTCTCCACAGTCATTTATAAATTAAAATGAAGGACATTTCTTCGTATAACCGAGATACTAACAAGTTAGAGGCTATCACTCAGGATATATAACAGAGGAGTCTTGTTTGGGCTTCTGCTTTGAGGTACACCAGGGAGTCAAGTGTGGCTACTTCTAGCTGGGGTTTGAAGAAACTGGTTGCGTGAAGGATTTTGGCACTCAGCCAGTGAAAGATAAAGGAGCCTGCTGCCTCCAGCTTTGCTCCCTTCTTGGAGAATCTGGGAATGGGCCTGATCAGCAGCTGCAACGCTCACCCTGAGAATTCCAGTGGCTGCACCATGAGAAAGTCCGGGCGTGACCAGGACAATATAATAGACCAGGCTTGTGGTTTGGAGAAGTTAGGTATGTAAGTAGAAAAAGAAAAAGAAAATCAGACAAAAGTCCCAATTTCTCCTTGAAGATTATAGCCTTTAAAAACCCAAAGTGGAGGGGCACCTGGGTGGCTTAGTCAGTTGAGCAACAGATTGAGATCATGATCTCATGGTTCATAAGGTCAAACCCTGCATCGGTCCCCACATAGGCCTCTACCGACAATGCAGAGCCTGCTTGGGATTCTCTCTCCCTCTCACTCTGCCTGTCCCTCCCCTACTCTCTCTCCCTCTCTTGCTCTCTCTCTCTCTCTCAAAACAAGTAAACTTAAAAATAAAAAACCCAAGTGGACAATTTAGGAATTTGGATCCTTTTATATTACCTGGAATCAATCAGCTTTGAAACCCTGGGCAGGGGAAGCTACGCATCCCAACACCATACCATGCAGGTTGATCTCCACACAAGGAAGTGCACAAGATCTATTGTTCACTGTGCACAGGTGAGCAGCTATGTGCCCAGCGTATAAATCCTTTGGTTCCTCAGGCTTTCTATCTATCTGACATCAGGGTTTTCTGGATAACTGACAGTATGAACATAGCTGATGGTCAGGGCTTTATCATTGGGCCTCAGTGGGACTGCTCTTCTGAATCTCTGAGCCTGAATTGGACTTCTCCAAGACAAATACAAGTCAGGTAAGAGATCTGGATATTAACAGTTCCAATTTGGGAAACCAAGAAAAAGAATTACAACTGGATTTGATAGGGGAAGCTCTGTGATATTGGCTCCAACAAGAAGAAAAAGACAAAGCTACCAGTTTCCCAACAGTCCAGCATTTATAGTGTCCAGACCCGGGGACACGGGCTAACCTTTTGCTGAACAGAGTCCTTTGTCTTGCACCACACCTGGTGGCATAGGCTTGGCAAATGGACACCTTGGTTATCCAGGCAGGCTGAGGATTTAGTTATGATCCCTTGAAGAGGTAGCAGGGGCCTCTGCAACTATGCACGGTCTCTGAAACTGCAAGATCATATCTGGATATATCATGCTGTGAACAACAGTTTGGTGGAGCAGTCATTTTCCTACTCTGGATTGTTAGTTACCTAGCCAGTCCACGTGTCTGACTTGGTCATTATGCCAGGTCACTGCCTGCTTTCCATGCCAGGGGCGGGCCTGAATTCTAGAAGAGCATAATGGCTGTAAAGACTGTGGTTTGAAAGCTAAGCCCAGAAGGGACTTTTTCCAGCTGCCCTCAATGTTAACGGGTTAGTGCTAAGAGCCCAGGACCAAGACTGGGTCATCTCTTATCTGATGGCAGTATCCTACAGTCCCTGTTCCGTGGGTCGGGCAGTCAAAGCTCTGTTATGGTAAACATATAGACGCCACCACCTCTGTCCCTCTGGAGGGGCAGCCCCTTTCTATTCAGTCCCTCTGAACATTCTTGACAAAAGCTGTCCTTTTGTTGTTGGAAGTCAGATAATGGGATGGGCAAGGATGGGAAATGTGAGCCACACATCAAAACTACCCTCCCCTTTACTCCCTGATCAAGGGTTTATGAAGTGTAGACGAGGGAGAGTCCCAAAGTGAGCAGGAACAGTGTTGCTTTATTTGAAATGTTTTCTTACCTCATTCTGTGCCCCAGTGAGGGGCCCAGCTTCATCTGTCTGGTTTGGCCCCATGTGCCCTGCTCCATGGCCGATCTGGTGTAGCTCAGGACCCTAGGTGCTGCCCTGCCACCCTGCTTTCACACTGACCAGTGTTAATTCATCTCTCTTGATGCTCCTGCTTCTGAAGCCTGCCCAGTTTCCCTTTCCTTAGCTTCTTTTAAGTTTTTCTTTTTCTTGTTTCCATCCCACCCCCTCATTCTTTTAGAAGATCCAGAGAAGAAGCTTGCTGGTGGGTTCCTCTGTTGGGATTAAGATGGGGAGAGAACTAAGGCACCTGAGGGGCCCAGTTGGTTAAGCATCCAACTCTTGATTTCGGCTTTTGGCTCCAGTCATTGTCTTACGGTCCTGTGGGATCGGGCTCTGCCTCAGGTTCTGCACTGGTAGCGTGGAGCTTGCTTGGGATTCCCTCTTCTTTCTCTCTCTCTCTCTCTCTCTCTCTCTCTGCCCCTCCCCACACCTCACTTGTGCTCTTTCCACTCACCTCATTCATGCCCCTCCCCCTCACTAGTGCTCTCTCTCTCTCTTTTTCAAAATAAATAAATAAACATTTTTAAAAACTCTTTAAAAAGTAAAGATGGGGAGAGAACATAATTTTTTGTGTATGAAAGGCAGGGCCACACATAAGCATTTTCCTATAAGACTGGCTTGCTAGATGCCTTCCTGCTGTGTCTTACTTCATAAGGAATTACATCTTCTCACCTCCATTTGGGTACTGCCTCTTAGGACCTAAGCGGGAAAGGCTGACTGCCACACACAGGGATGGAGTGGGTACCAGTCTATTTACTCTAACCCTTGTGCAAGTGTCCTTCCTTATCTGAGAAGAAACTGTTTGGACTATATGGACTAATTTGTGTTACGTATAGACTTTAAGGGAACCATAGTTATAGAGCCTCAAGACTGTCTATTATTGTATTCTCCCCCTAAAATTGTCCTGGTCAGAATTGAGGTGTAGTTACAGACTGGTCTGTCAATCCAAGAATTGTAATCACTTTTTAAAATTTTTTAATGTTTTATGTATTTCTGAGAGAGAGAGAGAGAGTGTGTGTGTGTGTGTGAGCAAGGGAGGGTCAGAGAGAGAGGGAGATACAGAATCTGAAACAGTCTCCAGGCTCAGAGCTAGCTGTCAGCACAGAGCCCGACACGGGACTCGAACCTACAAACCATGAGATCATGACCGGAGCTGAAGTCAAATGCTCAACCGACTAAGCCACCCAGACGCCCCTGTGATCACTTTTTAAAAAGGTAAACCTTGGCAAAAGCTAAAATAATTTTGGGTGTTCTGTCCTTGATTTCATAGACATATCCTTCTAAAGGGATACACAGGGAAAGGAGAGTCCAGTAAAACTCTGGCCTATTTCCAAATAATGTTTGGGAAACAAGCTGAAAGTAAGGTCATGATCCACTCTTCCTTCAGAGAGGGAGCTCTGATTGTGACATTACTGATTCCTTTCTGGTCTTTCTCTTGGTTAGAGGAGGAAGACGTATAAATAATTTTGAAAAATCATTGGTTGATATTACTTCCCTCTTGCTTATTGTTTTTGGCTTTTGCCCTACCATTATTAAGGCAATAGCCCTAGGCCTGTCCTGGATGTGTAAGAGGTGAGCTAGGTAGAACAGGTGCCATGAGGGGGACAAACTCCTTTCTTTTCTGGTGAGTGAATGCTCCCCACCATACAGTTGACAGAGGTTAGGAACTTGGCCTTTCCCTACCTATCTTCCCTCTAATAGCAGAATTCCTATCCTTCCTTCCTCGATTAAGTATAATGATCACCCTGTTATTCTATTATGTATCTAAGTCTGCACACGCGCGTGTGTGTGTGTGTGATACTCTATATGGGAAACCCAAAAGATTCCACCAACAAACTGCTGGAACTGATTCATCAATTCAGCATAGTTGCAGGACATAAAATCAATGCACAGAAATTGGTTGCATTCCTATACGCTAATAATGAAGCAACAGAAAGAGAAGTCAAGGAATCAATCCCATTTACAATTGCACCAAAAACCGTTAAATACCTAAGAATAAGCCTAAGTAAAGAGGTGAAAAATCTATACACTGAAAACTATAGAAAATTTATGAACGCAATTGAAGAAGATACCAATAAAATGGAAAAAATTTCATGCTTAAGGATTGGAAGAACGAACATTGTTAAAATGTCAATACTACCCAAAGCAATCTACACATTCGATGCAATCCTCATCAAGATAACACCAGCATTCTTCACAGAGCTAGAACAAGCAATCCTAAAATTTGTGTGGAACCAGAAAAGACCCTGAATAGCCAAAGCAATCCTGAAAAAGAAAACCAAAGCTGGAGGCATCACAATCCTGGGCTTCAAGATGTAATACAAAGCTGTTATCATCAAGACGTATGATTGTTTCCTTCGCTGTGCAGAAGCTTTTTTTTTTTTCTTGATGAGGTCTCAATAGTTCATTTTTACTTTTGTATGGTACTGGCACAAAAACAGACAGTTAGAACGATGTAACAGAATAGAGAACCCAGAAATGGACCCACAAACATATGGCTAACTAATCTTTGACAAAGCAGGAAAGAATATCCAATGGAAAAAAGATAGCCTCTTCAGCAAACAGTGCTGGGAAAACTGGACAGCAACATGCAGAAACATGAACCTGACCCACTTTCTTACACCATACACAAAAAATAAACTCAAAATGGATGAAGGACCTAAACATAAAACAGGAAGCCATCAAAATCTTAGAGGAGAAAGCAGGCAACAACCTCTTTGACCTCAGCCACAGCAACTTCTTACTCTACATGTCTCCAGAGGCAAGGGAAACAAAAGTAAAAATGAACTATTGAGACCTCATCAAGAAAAAAAAAAAAGCTTCTGCACAGCGAAGGAAACAATCAGCAAAACTAAAAAGCAACTGACAGAATGGAAGAAGATATTTACAAATGATATATCAGATAAAGGGTTAGTATCCAAAATCTATAAAAAATTTATCAAACATCCAAAAAAAACAAATAATCTGGTGAAGAAATGGGCAAAAGACATGAATAGACACTTTTCCCAAAAAGACATCCAGATGGCTAAGAGACATGAAAAAATTCTCAGTATCACTCATCATCAGGGAAATACAAATCAAAACCACAATGAGATATCACCTCACACCTGTCAGATGGCTAAAATTAACAACTCAGGCAACAACAGATGTTGGCAAGGATGCGGAGAAAGAGGATCTCTTTTGCACTGCTGGTGGGAATGCAAACTGGTACAGCCACTCTGGAAAGCAGTATGAAGATTCCTCAAAAAATTAAAAATAGAACTACCCTATTGCCCAGAAATGGCACTAGTAGGTATTTATTCAAAGAATACAAAAATACTAATTTGAAGGAGCACATGCACCCTAGTGTTTATAGCAGCATTATCAACAATAGTCAAAGTATGGAAAGATACTTTCCATAGGGGTTGGGCTAAATGGATAAGGGGCATTAAGGAAGATACTTGTTGGGTATTATACATAGGGGATGAATCACTGGAATCTACTCCTGAAATCATTATTGTACTATATGCTAAGTAACTTGGGTGTAAATTAATAAATAAATAAAAGTTTTTAAAATTGTTTAGTTTTGAGAGAGAGAGAACAAGCAGGGGAGGGGTGGAGAAAGAGGGAGACACAGAATCCAAAGCAGGCTACAGGCTCCAAGCTGTAGCCAGATCCCAACATGGGGCTCAAGCCCACCAACCGAGAGATAATGACCTGTGCTAAAGTCTCATGCGCCCGCCCCCCCCCTTTAGCATTTTTGTAAATACGAGTTTTTTTTTAAGTTTACTTGTTTGGAAAGAGAGACAGAGAGCATAAGCAATGGAGCCACAGAAGAGAGAATCTCAAGCAGGCCCAGTGCTGTCCGCACAGAGCCTGACCAGGCTTTCACAAACCGAAAGATCATGACCTAAACCGAAATCAAGAGACAAATGCTTACCCGATTGAGCCACCCATGCGTGTCTGCTTTATGTTTTATCTTAAGTATCTCTCCACATTACTAAGAATTCTTTGTAAAGATAATTTTAGCAGCTCCAAAATATTACATAAGGGAGGTGCTAGCAGTGCCTGGGTAGGTCAGTCGGTTAAGCATCCAACTCTTGATTTCGGCTCTCAGGTCTGATCTTAAGGTTCTTGAGTTTGAGCCCCACATCGGGGCATCCCTTCTTGGGATTCTCTTCCTCTCTCTCTGCCCATCCCCTACTCGTGTTCAGGAGCACACATGCTCTCTCTCCCTGCCTCCCCATAAAAAAAGTCTTTTCAGAATCTCTGAGCAAAGGCTATAGTATCTACAAAAGTATTTTCCTTCAAAAGAAAAAAATACTGGCTGGTAGCATAGAAGTCCCAGATTTAGGGAGAAGCAGGGACTTCCACACTTCACTTACTTTGATGTTTCCCAAGAACCAGAGAAACACACCTTTTAAACTACTAAGTGCTCCCGTCTTGCAAGCTGACAATGATTTAGAGAGAGGTTTCCTTAAG
Source organism: Hyaena hyaena (assembly GCF_003009895.1). Taxonomy (NCBI): domain Eukaryota; kingdom Metazoa; phylum Chordata; class Mammalia; order Carnivora; family Hyaenidae; genus Hyaena; species Hyaena hyaena. The sequence continues at coordinate 7,939,996 of NW_024080637.1, read as the reverse complement.
GTTGGACAACATCAACAAAACATCTGGCTGGGTCTCCACAATTCCCCAGAGAGTATGACCCAAGATCACTTACAGCTTTGAGGGGGCTGAGGCTCTCTAGGGGATCCCTGGAGGGATCACCATTTCTAGCAGACAGTAAATGCAGCTCTGAGTTTTCTTGTTTGGACAGAACTTGGTCCAGTTCCAAAATCCTTTCCCAGTCTTAGATCTCTCCCAACTCTCCCCTAGACTTTCACGACCTTGAGAGAAACTTTAGGTTTCCCCTTAGTCTCTCTTGCCTTGCCTGCTTGTTTGCTCCAGCTTCCCCATCCCCCACTCCAACCTCACTCTTCCGCTCTGGTTCTCCTTAGCCTTTCTTCCTTTCCTCCCACTCACCCCACAAACTTTCTCTCTCACCTGCCTGAGTCTGTCTTTTAAAATTTTCTCTAACCTCTTTTAATTTATTCTCTCTCTGTCTCCCTCCCTCCTTCCCTTTTTCCTCTCCTCTGATCCTTTGTATAACTTTCCTTCAAGATCTCTGTGTCCTTCACTAGGAGCAGCCTTTCTCTATTTTGTTCCCAAACGTCTCTCCCTTGGACTTTTCTATTATCTCCAAATGGCACATATAACATCCTTAATTTTGTGTTTCTTTGAACCTCTTTCACACCGAAGATGGCTTTTTTACACCTTGCTGCCAAGGGATACTCTTTAGGAATACTCTTAGCACTGTTATCCTTCTAAACTACAGCATAACATCCCTCTGGTATTTATCCTTATCAGAAAGGCCAAGAAAGTATCACTTATATCACACCCATATTTTCCCCTCTATCCAAATTAGGATACACAAGAGCACATGTTTATAAGCATACTTATAGTTACAACAAGATAGGATATTTGAAATCTGGGCTGTCCTCAAAAATCTGGGACATACGTTGCTATAAATTCACCTATCCAGAATCTAGCTTTCAGGCAATTTCACAGGCAAGAACTCTGAGCATCCTCAGAGTTGTCAGGAAGTTTGTGTTTGATATATTGCACTCAGACTAAAAAAGAGGTTTTTTTCCTCTTTTTGCCTCCTCTGGAATCAGAATTTTGACTGTACTTGGTAGGATCTAGACATGCATATTGCTATTTATAGGTCATACATAGAGGGATTCTCTAACTGAAGTTTTTTTTTAAGTTTATTTATTTATTTTGAGTGAGGAGCATGAGTTGGGGAAGGGCAGAGGAAGAGAGAGAGAGAGAGAGAGAGAATCCCAAGTAGGCTCTGCACTGTCAGCCCAGAACTCAATGAGGGTTCAAACTCACGAACTGTAAGATCATGACCTGAGCTAATATCAAGAGTTGGATGCTTAACCAGCTGAGCCACCCAGGCGCCCCTCTAACTGGAGACCTTATGAAGGTCATATAAGGGTTCACTGAGAAAAACTGAACCCATACTCTGAAATGAGAATATACAGTTCATTACCCATTGACTGACACATAAATCTGTATGAAGATCTTCAGAGTGGTTTAATAGGTTCTGGTTTAGACTTTCAGTTCCTCCTCCATTAAAATAAATAAATAAATAAATAAATAAATAAATAAATAACCCGACTAGGGAAACCTCTTAAGTAATGTGAATTCCTCAGGTCGGGTTTGGAACTTTCCTTCTCACACTGCCCAAGTTATGCTGGTTCTCTTTTGTCTGGAAACTTTAATCTGAATCTTCATGGTTGCAGGGTGCCTGGATGGCTCAGTAGGTTAAGCTCCAACTCTTGATTTTGGCCCAGGTCATGATCTCATGGTTCGTGAATTCAAGCTCCACATTGGGCTCTCTGCTGTCAGCGTGGAGCCTGCTTTGGATCCTCTGTCCCCCACTCTCTCTGCCCATCCTCCACTCATGCTTGTCCTCTTTCACACAAAAGATAAATAAACTTAAAAAAATAAATCTTCATGGTTGCATTTGCTCAGGGTTCACTTTAAGTACAGTCAATCATATCTCTGAGGAAGTTTTCTTCCTCTAGTAAGTCCCAAACCTCTCTCCCTTCTCATTCCTCATCATCGCCTGGAACCAATGTATCTCTTTGTGAACCAATATGGCTCCGACTCGCTCTAGATAATCCTCTTTTTGTCACATGTCTTGTCAGTGTTGCATTTCCACCCACTTTTGTCCTCCCCTACGGTAAAAGGAGTATTTAAAATTTCTTTGTTTCCAGAGAAGAGCAACTTGCTGGTTGGAGGATCCAAGTGTAAAATGGATCCCCAGAAAACTAAATAAACATTAAAAAAAATTTTTAATTAAAAAAATGGTGCACGTGGGTGGCTCAGTTAGGTAACCGTATGGCTTCGGCTCAGATCGCGCAGCTTGTGAGTTTGAGCCCAGCATCAGGCTCTATGCTGACAGCTCAGAGCCTGGAGCCTGCTTCCAATTCTGTGTCTTCCCCTCTCTCTGCCCCTCCCCTGATCACACTCTGTCTCTCTGTCTTTCTCAAAAATAAACATTAAAAAAAAGTTTTTTAAATGGTCCCCCTGAGATACATGTGTGGCCTGAGACATCCTGTGTAATTCAATAAATATCCACCTCTTCCCCACTCCGACCCTTGCTGGCTATAGCAAGTGGGAGTCAAAGAGGGGAAGGAGTCATTTTTAAGTATTTTGTGCTCAGTCTTGTGCAGACTACATATGCTGTAGAGTTTATGCACTTTGTTCCCAAATGTGACTTTCAGCTCTTACTTTACATGCAGTTCCAGCAAGTTTGGATATCCAGTTTCTATGTCTACAGCAGATCAATACAACAACTAGCAAGTGGGTGAGATTGGGGGGCAGAATAAAAATAGTGGTTAAGAGCACAAATTCTGGATTGAAACTGTGAGTTTGACTTTTTGTACTGCTACTTCAATGCTATATGACTTTGAATGATGAAACTTTTTGCCTTAATTTCCTCATCTGTAGAATGAGAATAATAATAGTACCTATTTCACACAGTTATCATAAGTGTATATAGTTAATACATACAAAGTGAATGCAACATTGAGTACTTTATGAGTATTACGTGGAGTGGACACGCAGGCAACAGTTTTCATGAAAAGTAAAAGAAATAACTTATAAAAATTGCCTAACACAGACCAAAATAGATGCTCAAGTGCCCCTTGCAATTTGCTAAACATGCTTTAGGTTTGCATCCCACTAAATCTATGCAACATGTGCTTCCTTGGCCTGATACATCCTATTGCCTTTCTTTGCTGGCAATTTGTTCATTCTGTGTCACCCAACTTAAATGCATTTTACCCTCTAAAGCCTCCCTTGGCTTCTTTGGAGAGAATGAGTCACTCCCGCTTCTTCAGTTCTGCAGCATTTACCCCACCACCTCATTTGACTGCATTGTGTTGTAATCACTTATTCATGAATCTTCTTCCTCACTAGATTTTATGGTCTTCCTCCATGGAAGAGAAATAAGACCATACCTTATTTTCACAGCATCTAGCACAGTACTTAGCCCTCAAGAAATCTTTTGGTGAATGTATGAATAATAGCAAACACTTACACAGTGCTTAGTTCTAGGCTCTGTTCCAATGCTTTACAAGTATTAAGTCATTTAATCTTGACAACAATCCTAAGAAATATTATTATCTTCTCTAATAAGAGAATAACAAATAAGGGAAATGACACAAAAGGAGTTATGTAATTTGTCTAGGGTGACCTCAGCCATTAATGGTGAAAGCCAGCATTCAAATCTAAGCAGCTGGTGTCAGAGACCAGGCTTTTACCCAGCACACTACAATGCCTCCCAGAGAATAAGGGCACAAGCAGTCACACACAAACCTGGCTTCCCTAAACATCCCACTTTCTCTCATTTTGGAATGGCTCATTCATTCATGCAACAAATATTTACATAGTGCCTTCTCTGTGTACACCATCATGTTAAACATCTACTTCTAATCGTTCCCTGCTTCCCTCTCTCCCCTCTCCCCTCCCCAGTCTCTACTAGCTCTACTGTTCTATAAACTTTCATTTTCTTTTTTTATTTAATTTGTATTTCTTTCAGTTTCTTATCTTAAGTTTATTTATTTTTGTGAGAGAGAGGGCATGCAAGTAAAGGAGAGGCAGAGAGAGAGAGAGAGAGAGAGAGAGAGAATCCCAAGCAGGCTCTCCACTGTCACCACAGAGCGAGACCCAGGGCTCAAACTCACAAACCCGCAAGATTCATGACCTGGGCTGAAAACAAAAGTCAGACGCTTAGCCAACTGAGTCACCCAGGTGCCCATTTCTTTCTGTTTCTTAAATGTATTGTACTGTCTCTCAGCTCTGGACGCATGCCTGGATAATTCATGTTTATCCTTCAGTTCTCAGCTTAAATTACTTCCTCCTAATAGCTTCCTTGCTCTGGGCTCCCCATTGTACTTTACACTTTCCTTATCATGAAAAGCATTTGTCATACTTGCTGTTCTTACCTGCTTACTTGTCTGCCTTCTGCCTTCTGCACTTGACTATAGCTCTGTTAGAACCAGGACTGAGTCTTATCCAGGTTATCAGTGAACCTGCAGCACCTATATGGATAACCAGCACATAGTAGATGTTTGATAAATATTTATTGAATGACCAATTGAAGCATGAACAAAACAAAATCTCTTTGCTCAATAAATCTAATGGGGAGGGATGCCTGGGTGGCTCAGTCAGCTAAGCATCCAACTTCAGCTCAGGTCATGATCTCACAGTTTGTGAGTTCAAGCCCCACATCTAGCTCTCTTCTGTCAGCATAGAGCCCATTTTGGATCTTCTGTGCCCCTGCCCCTTCCTCACTTGCAGAGCTCACAGGCGCGCATGTGCTCTCTGTCTCAAAAATAAATAAACATTAACAAAAAAAAAGAAAGAAATCTAGTGGGGAGAAAAAGTCTAGAGGAGATACATGAAAAACAAACAAATCAGATTTCTAATTCTACCTGGGGTAAAGTGAGAGGGGAGCTCAGCAGAGGTTTAAGAATGAGAGTTTGTGAAATGGAAAGGAAAATGTAGTATAGAAGTCACAATCAAGACAGCATATGTTTTCATTCATGTGTGGAACAGGAGAAACTTAACAGAGGACCATAGGGGAAGGGGAAGGGGAAAAAAATAGTTAAGGAGTGGAAGGGAGGCAAACCATAAGAGACTCTTAAATACTGAGAACACACTGAGGGTTGATGGAGGGTGGGAAAGAGGGGAAAATGCGTGATGGGCATGGAAGAGGGCACTTGTTGGGATGAGCACTGGGTGTTATATGGAAACCAACTTGACAATAAACTATTCAAAAAAAAAAAAGAAGAAGAAGTCATAAGCAAGAACTGTAGTAGAAAGTGCTTGGTTACCTCAGCGGCTAAACCATTTTTCTGTATATCTCAAAATAACATTAGTCTAAACTCAGGCCTACAATTGACTGATCTAATATGAGTTTGGAAGCAACAGGAAATAAAAGGAAATATGATGAAACTATTTTTACTCCTTAAGTACCTCTCCTGTGAATTCCCATGAAAGTCTCTTCATACCTCTATTATCATATTTATCATGCTGCATTGCCATTGTCAGTGTCTCTCCTCCACCTGATGAGCTATTTAAGTCCTGGGATTAAGGTATTTTAAAGTCTGATTCAATTCTATATATCCCTAGTACCCAGAACAAAGCCAGTCCCAGGGAAAGGGTCTGTGAATAGTCCAACATGACCATAAAGTCTTAAATGAGCTGACCCCCAGCAGTCTTCCAGCTTTGTCTCATGTCTCATACTTGGTGCTCTAGCCATTACACTCCTTTCAGTTTCCTGAACAAAATTTGGTTCCTTAAAGCCTCTGGCCCCTGCCGCCCCCTAACACATACCAATACCACTCCCGTGGTCTCTTCCCACTCGTTTCCCTAGCTCTTCATCTGCCTAACTCCCACTCATCCTTCAGATTTCAACTTAAACATTACTTTTGAAGGAAGCCTTCACCAACTCAAAGACAAGTTTAGACGTTCCTATTATGTAGTTCTATTGATGCAAAATGTTGGGGTCTGGAAGCTAACGGTCAAGAAAGAATTCTTGAGACATCTTCAGTGCAAAAAGGGTGGTTTTATTAAAGCATGGGGACAGAAAGACCTGCACTGGGATTGTGAGGAGTGACTATTTATATACTTTCAAGTTGGGGAGGGGTTAGGATAGCATAAGTCTCTAAGGAATTTGGAAACAAGTTTTCTGAGACCTTGAGGGGCTAGCCGTTGTTAGGAAAATGTTGTTCACTACTGTCTAGTAAAATCCTAGTCATGAGTCCCTTCAGATGTATATCAGTGGGCCATATGCTTGGAGGATGATTGTTAACATATATCTTGGGAGAATAGAGACAAACAAAGTTTCCAAAGGGATTTTTACAGGATCCTGCAGATCATGCTAAAGTTAAGCCAAGGTTGCCTTTTGCTTCTAGCAAAGGCAAACATGGAGGCAGCTAAGCTTCATGATGAAGGCCACTCTGCCTGTCTCAAGTACTTGTTAGTGGACTGTTAAGTTGTAAGGAAGTTTAATTTTTTTCCTTTGCCTTTGCTCTCCACTTCACTATAATACTCTATATTATTCATTTGTATCATTTATCACACGTGTAAATACTCTATTGTCATCGCTCCAATAGATCATAAGTTTCATAATTCAGCACTTGGAACAGAGCCTGTAAGACTACAGGTGCTCAATAAAAATTATTTTGAATAAATTTATGAATAAATGAATAAAATGCTATTATTTATTTATAGTATGATTTTAGTGGCCCAATTTTCAGGAAGTTCTGTATGGTGTTATGATAGATTGGAACTAACTAAATCAGACTAGTGAATCACCATTTAGTATTAGAAGCACTTCCCATTCACCATTAAGAATCAGGATTGTTGGGGTGCCTAGCTGGCTCAGTCAGTAGACCATGCGGCTCTTGATATCAGGGTCGTGAGTTCAAGCCCCACACTGGGCATAAAGCTTAATTTAAAAAAAGGAGAAGAAGAGAAAAAACTTTCCTCTTGAGCTTATTTTTCCTATACTAGCTTTCAACTCATCTCTTGCTTCAGGTCCTTCTCTCTAGTTCTTCAAAGGCTTGCCCTAGCCAGCCAGCCCCAGGATTCACCTTTCCTCAGCAGCCTTTCCCAGAGCATCAAATATTATTGCTCCTAGCTCCAGACCATCTTACTCAGTACCTCTCCAGTTCCTACCAATCTGTCTTTCTAGTAAGTTCTGGCATGAGGCATGGAGCTGAGCGGTGAAGGAGCCAAAGAAAAGATAGCTCTTGCCCCAGTCTACTGAGGAAACAGGATAAATACAAAAAGCAAAAAACAGAGCATACTATATATACTTAAATGTCAAATACTTTAAATGTACAAAGAGCATTCATGAGGAAATTCAGAGTCATTATCTTTGAGTCTTCCTTCTTACCACACACTTTCCGAGTCTTGTTGCTATTTCCTTCTTAGTTTTTCTATCTTTCCCTTTTCCACTATCCCCACTACCATTGCCTTAGTGCAGACCCCATTCACCCTCCTCTACACTATTGCCACTGTCTCCCGGTTTATCTTCTTGTGTCCATTCTCAATCCTCCTTCAATTGTTCTCTATTGTAGCCAGAGTGAGATTCATAAAATATGAATCTGACCATACCCTCCCCTCTGAAAACCTTTTAACAGCTTCTCATTACTCTCAGGATAAAGTGCAGGCATTCAAGGTCCTTTACAATCTGCCCTCAACTCACCTTTCTGGCCTTAAATCAAAGAAAGGAGCAAGGGGAGGGAAGCTCAAGTTTTAGCTATTGTTTAGTGGTAAATCTGAATAAGAGAATAAGGTAAGGCCTATTAAAAATGTTCATTTTGGCATTGAACTAAGTATTTCTTTTTTTTTTTTAAGATTTTATTTTTAAGTAATCTCCATACCATGGACCCCCTGGATGGCTCAGTCCGGCAGACTTAGGCTCAGGTCATGAACTCGTGGTTTGTGGGTTCAAGCCCTGAGTTGGGCTCTGTGCTGACATTTCAGAGCCTGGAGCCTGCTTTGGTTCCTGTGTCTCCCTCTGCCTGCTCCTACCCCACTCATGTTCTATCTCTCTCTGCCTCCCAAAAATAAATTTAAAAATATTTAAAAAAATTTTTTAAAAGTAATCTTCATACCCAATGTGGGGCTTGAACTCACAACCCTGAGATCAAGAGTCTCATGCTTTACCAACAGAAACAGCAAGATGCTTATATATTTGCTTTTTCTTCTTATTTTATTTTATTTTATTTTGAGAGAGAGAGAGAGAGATAATCTTAAGCAGGCTCCACACTCAGCTTGGAGTCTGACACAGGGCTCAGTCCCTCGACCCTGTAATCATGACCTGAGCTGAAATCAAGAGTTAGATACTCAATTGACTGAGTCACCCAAGTGACCCATATGTGTTTCATTTTTAATGAAATATTTCAGATGTACAAAAAAGTATTAAAAATAATATAATACATAATGTATTCCCATGACCCACTGAAGAAATGAAACATTGTCAGTAAAATTAAAGCTCCTTTATACTCCTCCACAGTTTCTTAGTCCTCTCTTCCCTTCCCTTAGCAACCAGAAATATTTAGTATCATGAATTTGTTTTTCCTTCCTATGTATTTTTTTGTTGTTGTTTAATTTTATTTAAATTCCAGTTAGTTAACATACAGTGTAATATTAGTTTCAGGTGTACAATTTAGTGATTCAACCCTTCTCATAGAACACCTGGTGCTCATCATGACAAGTACATTCCTTAATCCCCATCACCTATTAACCCATCCCCTCACCCAGCTCCCCTCTGGTAAGCATCAGTTTGTTCTCTATAGCTAAGTCTGTTTCTTGGTTTGCTCCTTTCTCTTTTTTCCCCCTATGCTCATTTGTTTTCTAAAATTCCACATATGAGTGAAATCATGTGGTATTTGTCTTTCTCTGACTGACTTACTTCACTTGGCATAATACTCTCTGGCTCCATCCAAGTCATTGCAAATGGCAAGGTTTCATTCTTTTTATGACTGAGTAATATTCCATTGGATATGTATATGGCATTTTAAAAACTCATCATTAGTTGATGGACATTTGGGCTTTTTCCATAATGTGACTATTGTAGATAATATGGTATAAACATTGGGGTGCATACATCCCTTCCAATTAGCATTTTTGCATTCTTTGGATAAATACCTAGTAGTATAATTACTGGAAGATAAGTAGTTCTATTTTTAACTTTTTGAGGACCCTCCATACTGTTTTCCAGAGTGGCTGCATTCCCACTAATAGTGCAAGAGGATTCCCCTTTCTTCTCATCCTCGCTATCACCTATTGTTTTTTATGTTGTTGATTTAACCCATTCTCATAGGTGTGAGGTGAATGTTTCATTGTACTTTTGATTTGTGTTTCCCTGATGATGAGTGATATTGCGCATCTTTTCATGTGTCCATTAGCCATCAGCATGTCTTCTTTGGAAAAATGTCTATTCATATCTTCTGTCCACTTAAAATTTTTTTAAACATTTATTTATTTATTTTGAGAGAGAGAGAGCACACACAAGCAGGGGAGGGGCAGAGGAAGAGGAAGAGGAAGAGGGAGAATCCCAAGCAGGTTGCACTCTATTAACATGCAGCCCAAAACAGGGCTCAATCTCAGGAACTATGAGATCATGTCTTGAGCAGAAATCAAGAATCTGTCACTTAACCAACTGAGCCACCCAGGCATTTTTAATTGGATCTTTTATTTTGAGGGTCCTGAGTTTTATAAGTTCTTTGTATATTTTGGATACTAACCCTTTATCAGATATGTCATTTGCAAATATCTTCTCCTATTCTGTAGGTAGCCTTTGTATGCTTCTATGCTTTTTTTTTTTAAGTTTTATTTATTTGTTTTGAGAGAGACAGGGACAGTGCAAGCAGGGGAAGGGCAGAGAGAGAGAGAGAGAGAGAGAGAGAACCCAAGCAGTGCAGAGGCAGATATGGGACTTGAACCACAAACTGTGAGATCATGACCTAAGCTGAAACAAACAATTGGATGCTCAACCAACTGATCCACCCAGGCACCCCTTGACTTCCTTAATTTTTTTTAAAGAATCTCTTTTATGTATAATGTATGTATGTATGTATGTATTTATAAAGTAAGCTTTATGCCCAATGTGGGGCTTGAACTCACCATACCAAAGTCAAGAGTTGCATGCTCTCCTGACTGAGCCAGCCAGGCACCTTTGCTTCCAGACTTCCAATGCATATTCATATCCCTGAACAATATGTTGTATTATTTTGCATTTTAAAACACTATTTTTAAAATATCTTTAAAGATTTTATTTTTAAATAATCTCTACACTCAATGTGGGGCTCGAACTCCCAATGCCAAGATCAAGAGTCACATACTCCACCAACTGAGCCAGCCAGGTGCCCCAATTATTAACTCTTTAATACAAAATAATTTAACATTTTATGGGGCACCTAGATGGCTAAGTCAGTTAAGTATCTGACTTTGGTTCAGGTCATGATCTCATGGTTTGTGAGTTCAAGCGCTGCATCAGGCTCCCTGCTGTCAGCACAGAGCCGTCTTTGGATCCCCTGTCCCCCCTCTCTCTGCCCCACCCCACTCATATTTTTTTTCCCCTCTCTCTCTTTCTCTCTTAAAAATAAACATTAAAAAATACAGTTTCAAAATGATTTAACATTTTAAATTTAAAGAAGTGATGCAAAAATAGCAACTGAATATCTTACTCAGCTATGTTGTCATTTTAAATAAAAAAGAAACAGACAGACATCATTAAATTGGAATAATTCAAGGAATCCAGCATCCTTCTTTAAAAAACTTCTTAATGCTGCAATCCAGCAATCAAGACATGAATGTAAATAAAGAAAAGAAACTATCGTAAAGGACTGATGATGAAAATGGAATCTACTTAAATCTAGAACTAAGCCTAAACAGCTAGATGAGTTATAGTTAGAAAATAAAATGTAAATATTATGAATCTTGGCAAAGTAAAAATAATGAGCCACAAAAATTAGGCAGTAGAAGAGAGGAAATTGAGGAAGTATAATAGTATTAATCGCCCCACCATGACAGACAAAAACAAATTAATATTGTCTAACATTAAAATGTGTAGTTTAAAAAAAATGACAATTCCAATTATTTTCATAATCTTTTAATAAATATCATTCATCAGCTTCTTTTGTTATGTTTTATTCTTTTTTTTTTTTTACAAATAGTTTATTGTCAAATTAGTTTCCACATAACACCCAGTGCTCATCCCCACAAGTGTCCTCCTCCATGCCCATCCCCCCCCCCCACATCCATCAGTCCTCAGTTTTTGTCAGCATTCAAGAGTCTCTCATGGTTTGCCTCTCTCCCTTTCCCCCACCATTTCCGCCCTTCTTCTCCCCCTTGTTCCTCCGTCAAGTTCCTCCTAATCCTCCTATACGTGCAAACATATGATATTTGTCCTTCTCTGCCTGACTTATTTCGCTCAGCATAACACCCTCAAGGTCCATCCATGTTGCTACACATGGCCAGATTTCATTGTTTCTCATTGCCATGTAGTATTCCATGGTATAGATAAACCACATCTTCTTGATCCATTCATCTGTTGATGGACACTTAGGCTCTTTCCATGTTTTAGCTATTGTGGAGAGTGCTGCTATGAACATTGGGGTACATGTGCTCCTATGCCTCAGCATTTCTGTATCCCTTGGGTAAATTCCTAGCAGTGCTATTGCTGGGTCATAAGGGAGTTCTATTGTTAGTTTCCTGAGGAACCTCCACACTGTTTTCCAGAGGGGCTGTACCAGTTTACATTCCCACCAACAGTGTAGGAGGGTGCCCGTTTCTCCACATCCTCGCCAGCATCTAGAGTTCTCTGATTTGCTCATTTTAGCCACTCTGACTGGCGTGAGGTGGTATCTCAGTGTGGTTTTGATTTGTATTTCCCTGATGAGGAGGGATGCTGAGCATCGTTTCATGTGTCTGTTGGCCATCTGGATGTCCTCTTTGGAGAAGTGTCTGTTCATGTCTTCTGCCCATTTCTTCACTGGGTTGTTTGTTTTTCGGGCGTGTAGTTTGGTGAGTTCCTTATAGATTCTGGATATTAACCCTTTATCTGATATGTCATTTGCAACTATCTTTTCCCATTCCGTTGGTTGCCTATTAATTTTCTGGGTTGTTTCCTTGGCTGTGCAGAAGCTTTTAATCTTGATGAGGTCCCAACAGTTTATTTTTGCTCTTGATTCCCTTGCTTTTGGGGATGTGTCAAGTAAGAAGTTGCTGCGGTGGAGGTCAAGGAGGTTGTTTCCTGCTTTCTCCTCTAGGGTGTTGATAGTTTCCTGTCTCACGTTCAGGTCCTTTATCCATTTTGAGTTGATTTTTGTGCATGGTGTGAGAAAATGATCTAGTTTCATTCTTCTGCATGTTGCTGTCCAGTTCTCCCAACACCATCTGTTAAAAAGGCTGTCTTTTTTCCATTGGATATTCTTTCCTGCTTTGTCAAAGATCAGTTGGCTGTATACTTTTGGGTCCACTTCTGAGTTCTCAATTCTGTTCCATTGGTCTATGTGTCTGTTTTTGTGCCAATACCATACTGTCTTGAGGATGACAGCTTTGTAGTAGAGGCTGAAGTCTGGGATGGTGATACCTCCCGTTTTGGTTTTATTTTTCAGTATTACTTTGGCTATTCGGGGTCTTTTGTGGTTCCATACAAATTTTTGGATAGTTTGTTCTAGTTTTGAGAAGTATGCTGGTGCAATTTTGATTGGAATTGCATTGAATGTGTAGAGTGCTTTAGGTAGTAATGACATCTTAACTATATTTATTCTTCCTATCCAGGAGCATGGAATGTTTTTCCATTTCTTTGTGTCTTCTTCAATTTCCTTCATAAGTTTTCTATAGTTTTCATCATACAGATCTCTTGTATCCTTGGTTAGGTTTATTCCGAGGTATTTTATGGTTTTTTGTGCAGTTGTGAATGGGATCAGTTTCTTGATTTCTCTTTCTGTTGCTTCATCATTGGTGTATAAAAATGCAACCGATTTCTGTACGTTGATTTTGTACCCTGCAACTTAGCTGAATTCTTGTTATGCTTTATTCTTAAGTTAACTTCAATAAGACCTTTTTATTATTTTATTTCAAATACCTTGTTCAGTGTGAGCCCTTTGAAAGTATTTCAAGTGTTGATTATGCCATGTAACTTCATATAGAAATGTCCAGAATGATTTTCACCATACATTAAAGATGTTATTTTGAGTGTTATAATTAAGGATGATCTATTACTTTCTTCTTTGCGTTTTTTCTGTACTACTTGAATTTTTTATGAGCATGGATTGTTATTTTTTAAAGACTTTATTTTTTAAGTAATCTTTACACCTAACGTGGGACTTGAACTTACAACTCCCTAACTTTCGAGAGACAGATTCTTTCAATAATACCAATAATAATGGTTTCATTATTGAGTGCCTATGCTATGCCAAAGAGTTTTCATACAGTATCTTTATTACTCATCACAATTATAAAAGCTAGGCATGATAATGCCTAATTTACAGATGAAGTTCAGGGTGATTAAGCCTTTTGCCCAAGTTACATATCCTGAAAAGGTCAAAATCAAGATGTGTACTCAGACCTATCTGATTCTTTACATTGCACCACTGCTGTGTCCTCATAGGTAGGGTTAACTCATTATAATTAAACTTTCTCTTTGAATTTCTACAACCTTGGATTATTCTCTGGATGCCTGATGATGAAAGAGAGGGAATACCCCCAAAAACCTGGAATCAGTTTGCCCCTGAAATAAAATCTACTCTCCACAAATGAAATTAACCATCTATAGGAAATGAAGAACCCATGTGTAAAATTGTGTCTGAGAGGTTTGGAAACATTCAGAACTCCAATCAAGATGATCTGGGAGTATGCTCAAAGCTACAGGCCTAGAAACTGACTGCAGTGTAATACCTGGAAACCACATCAATTGTAATATATCTTGTTTGGAAAACATCTGTGTAAGTGGAAAGGGAAGATGGTCAACCATAGAACCTTGAAAAAGGAAAGTCACAGAAGTATCTCTCCAGGCAATGTCCTATGGTGAGAAGTCTTAGCATGATTTCCGTGACAGACCTAGAAAGCAGCCCTTTGTTGCATGTTAGACTTGCCTTAGCAGCAAGATACACTTGGCTTCCCGTGTAGCATGTTTGGAGGGAGAGAGAAAGTGCACTGATCTTCTGATATGAGTGTTCTGGTCTGCTTTGCAAATTAAATTGTCTTTGCAAAAAATTTTTTTGCAGATGAATAAATGGACTTCTGGTTTATGCATGTGACACTGAGCTTTGTTAATGTATGTTTGAGGATATGTCTCTAATCTGAGAGATGTATCCATTATTCATGTGCCACAAAATCACAGTTCCTGAGATGGTCAGTATCCTAGACCATGGTAATGCCAGCCTATGGGAATGAGTCTGAGTGGCCATCTGACCTTCTCTGGGAGCACATCCTTGGCCCTACTGCAGGCCTATTTTTCTCCACAGCCCCATTATAAGATCTTTAAGAGCAAAGACCATGACTTCCTTTTTATTTATTTATTTATTTATTTATTTATTTATTTTTAATCTCCTACTTCTGCCTAGCACAGGGCTGGGAAGTTTTAGGAATTTCCGAAAGAGATTAAGAATATTAATGAAAGACAGAATGTATATAATACATTTGGAGATAAGTCTCTTAATTGTGGAAACCTGTGTTCAGTCTTTGTTCTCAGACCCAGGCAATGGTGTCCACAGCTCTGGATTAGATGTCAGGTGCCAAGCAAGGCACCTCATAGCTGAGGCTTTGAAAACAGGTGCCTGGGACAGTAAGAGGGAGGACAGAATTCTTAGCTAGCTAATTCAGATCTTGGACATCATTTTTCTCAGAATATTTTCTCTGATTTCTCCTGATTCCTTTATGCTAGCCAGTTCTTCTTCTCTGTAATCCTACAGCCACTTTGCTTTTCCTCTATCATGGCCATTATCACATTGCATTCAAACTGCCCATTCACTCATCTGTTTCCCTCTATACCAGGCTTGGAACTCTTAAAGGCAGATGATGGTCACCTTTTTTTTTTTTTTTTTAATGTTTACTTAGTTATGAAAGAGTGCTTGCAAACGTTAGTGGGGGGGCGGGGCGCAGAGAGAGTGGAAGACACAGAATCTAAAGCAGGCTCCAGGCTCCCAGCTGTCAGCACAGAGCCTGACTCAGGGCTGGAACTCAAGAACCTTGAAATCATACCTGAGCTGAAGTCAGATGCTTAACTGACTGAGCCACGGAGGTACCCCGATGCTGGTCACCTTTGAATTCCCAAGGCATGATCTTAAAAGTTCAATAAGAGGTGCCTTGTTGGCTTGCCTACTTAAAATTAAAAAAAAAAAAGTTCAATAAATATTTGTTGAGTATAGTGGACACCTATAATTCTGTGTGCTGCATATCTGAATCTCGTCCTTACATTAAGAGACTCAGTTGATTAAGCATCTGACTTCGGTTCAGGTCATGATCTTGCAGTTTGTGGGTTTGAGCCACACGTTGGCCTCTGTGCTGACGGCTCAGAGCCTGGAGCCTGCTTCAGATTCTGTGTCTCTCTTTCCCACTCATTCTATCTCTCTCTTTCAAAAATGAATAAACTTTTACTTTTTTTAATTAAAAAAAAGAGACTCCTTATGTGTCTTCATGGAAGACTGAGCCTAATATAGAAGCAGAAAACACAAGATGCTTGTTTTCATAGCCTCTGTTGCAGTTAGGCAAGGGCATGTGTCGTCTAATCAGATACACTTGCCCCAGATTTTGATTTTGGAGCTGGTGACCCAGAAGGGGCCATAGAGTATTCATTTTAGTGTCAAAGTGGGAATAGCAGCAGGCATGCTAAGTTTCCAGGGGGCAGTGGTAGCGTGCAGGATACAGAGAGGGCAGTGTCATTGGTCATGGCAGTGATGTTGTCATCAGACTGGTTTGATGGTGTCGTTTGATGGTTTGTGGGCTGGTGATTCACTGCCTCATCTCTCTTGTTCCTGCCTGATTTCCAAGGCTTCTCTGTATTCTGTGAAATCAACAGTGCCTTTTAAATATATTTCTCCCTGAAATCAGTGAGAGTCCGTTTCTGTTGCTTATTACTTAAAACCTACTATGGACTGAATTGTGTCTCTTCTCTCCCATCAAAATTCTTATGTTGAAGCCCCAACCCCTAGTACCTCAGAATGTGACTGTATCTGTCACATTTAAAGACAGGGACTTTAAAGAGGTGATCACGTTAAAATGAGGCCATTATGACAATCCTAATCCAATCTGATTGGTATCCTTATGAGAAGAGGAAATTTGGACACAGAGAGACACTTGAGCCACACATGCACAGAGAAACAACCATGTGTAGACACAGTGAGAAAGCAGCCACCTGTAAGCCAAGGGGAGAGGTCTCCAGAGCAACCAAACCTGCAGATACCTTGATCTTAGACTTCTCACCTCCATAACTGTGAGAAAATAAATTCTGTTGTTTAAGGCACCTGGTCTGTGGTATTTTATTATGGCAGCCCTAGGAAACTAATAGAAACTCTGAATTTAAGTGACTGATCAAACAGCAAGATTGGAAGATGGAAAGAAGATTACTATATGTAAATGGAGCAAGATGAGAAAGAAGAGTCAAGATGTGAAACCAAGCAAGACCCTAAGAAGGTATGGACTAGAAGGTGCAAAGCATCAGTAGGAAAGGAAACCTAGAGGAATTCCCCAACTCCAATGAAAGTGTTATTTATATGGGCCCTAAGAATGAAGGTCACAGAACAAAAACCTAATCTCTAACAGAAAGAACCTGGATTTCAGCAGTGAAGACTTGCATTCAAAACTTCACCCCATCCTTTGCTTCATATGTGATTCTGAGCAAATTACTAAACCTTTCTGAGCCTCAGTTTTCTCTTTAGAAAGAAAATGAAAAGGGGTACCTGGGCAGCTCAGTCAGTTAAGCGTCTGACTTCAGCTCAGGTCATGATCTCGTGGTCTGTGAGTTCAAGCCCTGCATCAGGCTCTGTGCTGACAGCTCAAGGTCTGGAGCCTGCTTCAGATTCTCTATCTCCCCCTCTCTCTGCCTCTCCCCTGCTCACACTCTCTCTGTCTCTTTCTCTCTCTCTCTCAAAAGTAAACATTAAAAAAAATATTTTAAAGAAGGAAAATGAAAAATAAGACCTATCTCATACAGTTAAGATTAAACTAAACAAGAATGCATATATAAAGCTACCTAGCATCTAATAAATGTTTACCTATTTCTCCTTTTCCTCTTGGGCTAGAAGAAGAGAGAATTAAAGACCTAGTCAGGTGGAGTCTGAATATCTTCTCGGACCAAAGCACAATGTTCAGAATGTGATGAGCTCAGACATGGTCTGGGTAGGCGGTACGGGTGGCAAGAAGCCCCAGTTTAGCAGGTGGAAATGGCAGCCAGAACAACGCTGTGGTTCTGGGCTATCATTCTAATCACAGCTATATGCCAGGTAGTGGCTAAAACAAGGAGCAGGATCCATCTCCACTCCCTACCTAGGTTAGGATTAGCAGGATTTATGCAGGCTGACAACCGCAGGACAGGTGTATTAAGTAGGAGAACTGCAGCTGAAGCCCAGTCGTACAAGCTGGACCAGCCTGGCCTATCCCAAACCAGGTCTAAGTCTTGGTCCCAACTGCTGGTAGAGGGAAGGCAGTCTACCCCTACACTGGCCACGCAGGACTGGCTCAAAAACTGGGCAGAACTGACCCTTTGGCTCCAGGGTATAATGTTAATAACAGTTATAATTTATTAGTGATCACTGTGCGCCATGATTTTCACATACCTTTTCTCTCTACCTCATTACAACCCATGGAGGTGGAAACTGTTATTTCCCCCCCAAATTTTTTTTTCAGAAAAAGAAATTGAGTTTCAGAGATGGTAGGCAACCTGTACAAAATTCTACAGTTAATAAGTGGCAGGGCCAGGAATTTAACAAATTTCAAAGTTTGATTGCTGAAGAAAAAAAGAGGTTTTAGTTGTTGGCAATGCAAGTAAATTTCTAAGGAATCTTCTAATATTCTAACAGATCCCTTACAAGTACAATATACCTCCTACTATCTCAACACGGGGCTCAGCTTCAAACCAGAAACCCACATAACAGAGGGCAGCCGTGTGGAATATTTTCCACAGGAAGCATCTGCCCAAATATTTCGAAGGCTGCAAAGTGTCCCAAGAGGAAGGGGGAAAGCTGAGGCAAATCACAAACACGGTGGTAAGTCCAGGTACCAGGTGGACTGAAGCAGAGAGAAAATGCAGGCTTCCTGCTTTCCGCTCCCTCTGGAAGCATGTTCTAGTAAAATAAACTCTTTCCAAGACTCAGGTTCCCAGGTTAGTGATCTGGTTTTCTTCTAATAGGAAGTGAGCTGTCTCTCAATCAGGGAGTGGAGGAGGGGGAAATTATTGCCAATTATACTAAATATGTTAGGAGGGAAGATTCAGACATTTTATGTCTTTACAATTAAAAGACCTCCACTTTATTCTTTTTCTTTCCCTTTCTCCCCACCCCCTGCCCCCCACCTCTACTTTATTCTTAGAGCCAATTACCCCAGCCATAGGACTGACATTCTTTCTTTGAGTGTTTACAAGAGAATCAATTTTAAAAGATTTTTTATAATCCTTTTTTGTTTAAAGAAACGGACATAATAGAAAGGATTGAGTCCCTGCCAAGAAAAGGCTTTCTGAACCTTCTTTGGCTCAGATTGACAACACTTTAAGGTCTTTGAATAAACCAAGTCATTGGCCCCAAATAGAAAATTGCTACCAGGGAAAAAGAATTTTTTTTAATGGGATGTCTTTGAGTTAAAATAGAGCCCATGATCACCCTGAATGTATTATTCATCTTGTTTTTTTTTAATCTGCTCCTTTTATTTTTTTAAATTGAAATATAGTTGACATACAATGTTACATTAATTTCAGGTGTACAACATAGTGATTTGACAACTCTCTATGTTATGCTATGCTCACCACAAGTGTAGCTGCAATCCGTCACCATACAGCATTATGACAATCCCATTGGGTCTATTCCTTATTCTATACCTTTCCTCCTTGTGCCTTATTCATTCCATAACTGGAAGCCTGTTCCTCCCACTTCCCTGCACCCATTTTGCTCATCCCTTACTTCTCTCCCCTCTGGCAACCACCAGTTTGTTGTCTGTATTTATCAGTCTTTTTATGCTTTTTTGTTTGTTTATTTGTTTTGTTTTTTAGGTTCTATATGTAAGTAAAACCATATAGTATTTGTTTTGACTGATTTCACGTAGCATAATACTTTCTAGATTCATCCATGCTGTCCCAAATGGCAAGAGCTCGTTCTTTTTTTAATGGCTGAGTAATATTCCATTTATATACCACATCCTCTTTATCTGTTCATCTATTGATGGACCCCTAGGTTTCTTCTATATCTTGGTTATTGTAAATAATGTTACAATAAACATAGGGGTGCATATGTCTCTTTGGATTAGTGTTTTCATTTTCTTTGGGTAAATAGCCAGTAATACAATTACTGGGTCATATGGCATTCTATTTTTAATTTTTTGAGGAACTTCCATACTGTTCTCCATAAAGTGGTTGTACCAATTTATATTCCCAAGGGTTCTTTTTTTCTCCACATCCTCACCAACACATATTATTTCTTGTCCTTTTGATACTAGCTATTCTGGTAAGGTATAAGGTGATATTTCATTGCGGTTCTGATTTACATTTCCGTGATAATCAGTGATGTTGAGAATCTTTTCATATGTTTGTTGGCCATCTGTATATTTTCTTCAGAAAAATGTCTATTTAGGTCTTCTGTCCATTTTCAATATTTTATTTTATTTTTTAAAACTTTATCTATTTTAGAGCAAGCAAGAGAGAGAGTGTGTGAGGAGGGTAGAAGAAGAGAGAGAATTTTAAGCAGGCTCCATGCTTAGCGTGGAGCCTGCTACAAGGCTCTCCATCCCATGACCCTGGGATCATGACCTAAGCTGAAATTAAAAGTCAGATGCTCAACTGACTGAGCCACCCAGGTGCCCTTCTGTCCATTTTTTAAAGCAGATTATTTCATTTTTTTGGTGTTGCATTTTATAAGTTCTTTCTATATTTTGGCTATTAACCTCTAATCAGACATATCATTTGCAAATATCTTCTCTCATTTAGTAGGTTGTCTTTTCATCAGACTCGTTGTCCTTTATATTTCTACTTCACATATGATTAATGAGAGCCATTCCTTACGTGCCAGGCATTGTACCAGGCACTGAGGAGCCAAAGGTATTAATCCATCCTGATCCTTGTTTTCCAAGGACTTCTGGTGAGGGAGATGAACTCAGACATAGAATGAAAAGACAATGGGGAAAGTGGGAAGGGCTAAAGGGGACTGAGCATGCAACATTGAGTTAGAGGGTTGTAAATTGTAATTTGGGGTCCCTGAGTGGGAGGCACAGTGATTAGGGGGAAATAACCCCTCATCTCTCAGTAATGAGGGGGAAACAAGGGAAATAACCCTTTCATCTGGGGTTGGAAAAGAATAATCTTTTCCTTGTTTTTCTTTTCCTATCTCTTCAACCACTGCCACACCACCTATTTACCCATTCATTCAACCATTATTTACTATGTACTGAGTAAGGGTGCCTGGGTGGCTCAGTTGGTTAAGCATCCAACTCTTGATTTCGGCTCAGGTCATGACTTCAATGGTGGATCGTGAGATCGAGCCCTGTATTGGGTTCTGTACTGGGATTCTGTCTCCCCCCTCTCTTCCCTCTCTCTGCCCCTCCCCTGTGCTCTCGCTCTCTCTCTCAAAACAAAGAAACAAACAAACATTGGGGAAAAACTATGTGCTGAGTATTATGCTAGGCACATCATACACATTTTTTTCATTGAGCTTTCACAGAGGCCCTGTGAGGATGGAGTTATTGCTTCACTTGACCATTGGGAAACTGAAGGCAAAGAAGATTAAGGTCATATAGCTAATACCTGATTCAACTCATATTTGCCCCTTGCCTGTCCCTGAAAGCCTGTGGACTCTTCACTATACTCAAAAGCTAGAGAGTTCTTAGAGATGTTATTAGATAGGATCCCTGCCCCTGAGCAGCACGTAGTTTAGTAGGGAAAAAAGACATAAAGAGTTTAATTTCTTCAGTCATTCAACAACACTTACTAATTGCCACTGTTTGCTAGTTGCTGTCACAAACCAGAATCAGACATAGTTTCCTGCTTTAAAGGAACTTATGGTCTTTAGGAGAATAAACAAAATATTACAATCTAGATAAATGATAATATAAAGTAATGAATCCTCTAAAAAAAAAAAAAAAGACATTGTAAGTCTTCAGGAAATAGGAAAGGCTGCAAGTCTCCTTGGGACAATTGGGAGCAGCTCCATAAGGACAAGGGACATGTCTGAGCAGAAAAGAAGAATGTCCAGCAATATGCCATGAGAAGCTCCTTTTAGTCTAAATGCACCGTGGTGTCTTGCCTCTGAGGTTTTACACATATTGTCCCCCTAATTAGACCAGTTAAGCTCCCCTTTCCTGAACTGGTTCACCCCACACATCTTTCTGGTGTCTGGAAGATACTTTCTCCTGGAAACCTTCTTTCACATGCTCTTTCTCCTTCCTTCATCTAGACTAAGACTTACTGACATGATTTCCCATAGAACTATGTGTGTATGCAAATATTAGAGAAGGATAGAGCTTTTGTTTATTGTGTAAGGAACAGTGAGAAATTCAGTGTGGTTGAAGTATAGGGTACGTGGCTCAACCAAGAAATATTTGTGGAATGAATGATTGAATGAATACCTGAAAGAACTATATAATTTCACCCAGGAAGGTGAACTATCCCTATCACATTCCCCTTATCTTTACCTGGTTTTCTACTCATTGTTCAAAATGTCCCTTTGTCCTAGAATCCTTTGCTGACAACTCCCCCCTGTTCTTCCAGTCTGAGTCAAGTGCTTACTACTCTGTTTTGCCTTTCTGGGATCAGTGAAGTCAGGAGACAGACTCTAGAGTTTTGATGTTGCTGCTCTCTGGATCAAAGCCCACTAATTGAAACTCCATATATGAAAGTGGATGAAACCTTCAAGATTATCCCTTTTCTCACAGGGAACTGGTCTCCCAGCCTTATACGTTTTGTTTGTTGCTGAAGCACCTACTCCATGGAAGGGTTTGATAGGAAGGGCAGCAATGTTACCCATGGACTCCTGGATCTCTCCACCTGATGACCTGTGGACACCCCAAATTCACTTCATCCAAAATCAAAATACTGGAAAGGTCTTGGGTTTTTGAATCAGAAAAACCTAGGTTTAGCTCTGCACTTTACTTGTTATGTGGACATTGGGCAAGTTATTTCAAATCTCTGAACCTTAGTTTCCTCAACTGAGAGCCCAGAGATTTTGGAATAGGGGAGTGCTATGGTCTGTGCTTGTTTTAGAAAGATCCCTCCTGCAGCTGTGTGGGGGATGGGCTGGGGGGCAAAACCAGAGGCAGTTCAGAGGCTGCTGAATAGAAGTGTTTTTAATTACCTCAGCCTCGGCCTCCATTGCACACTCTCCACTGTGACCCCAGAGCCAACCTCATGCTGTTGCCTAGCAACTCACCTGCATCACCCAGGGATCTGAAGCTGGGGCCCCACTGACGATGGGGAAATGGCCAGTTTAATTACAAAGTCTCAGGGGAATCATGCATCCGTTCATTCCTCAAATATTCACTGGGCTCCCACCAAGTGCCAGACCCTGGGCTAGGTATTGAAGATTTAGAGATTAATAAAACACTGTCTCTTTCCTCAGAAAACTCATAATGTAACAGAACGGATAACCAAATGACCTATGATGAGTGAAAGAAGCTACATAGAAAAAGACATATTGTTTGGTCACAAGCTGTCACTGAAGAGTATTTAAACAAAGGAGAACCATGATCAGATTTTTGTGTGAGAACAATTATTCTGGTCTCTGTGGAAAATTGCATTGGATTGGATGGGGAGAGAGTGGAGGCAGGGAGACCAAGAAGAAACCTGCTCCAGGAGTCCGAATGAAAGATGCTGAAGCCTAGAGGATAGAGGGTAAGGAGAGGAAGGGAATTTTTTAGAAATCAATGACACCTGGGTACGTGGGTGGCTCAGTTGGTTGAGTGTCCAACTCTTGATTTTGTTCGGTTCAAGTCATGATCCCCGGGTTGTGGGATTGAGCCCAGCATTGGGCTCCATGCTGAGCATGAAGCCTGCTTAAGATTCTTTCTCTTTCTCTATACCTCTCTGCCCCTCTCCCTAGCTCTTCTGCCCGCTCTGTCTCTCACTCTCAAAAAAAAAAAAAAAAAAAAAAAGAGCCTGGGTGGCTCAGTAGGTTAAGCATCTGACTTCAGCTCAGGTCATGATCTTACAGTTAATAAGGTCAAGGCCCACGTTGGGCTCTGTGCTGACAGCTCACACTCTGTCTCTCAAAAATAAAATAAATGTTAGAAAAAAGAAAGAAATCAACAACACCTATCTGCTTTCCATTTTACATATGCTGCTAGAAATAAAATTCCCAAAAAGATAGAGATCATTGTATTTTATTTTATTTAAGTTTATTTATTTATTTTTGAGAGAGAGAGAAAGAGAGAAAGCAAGCATGAGTGGGGTATGGGCAGAGAGACAGGGAGAGAGAGAATCTCAAGCAGGCTCTACACTGTCAGCACAGAGCCCAATGCAAGGCTCAGACGCACAAACCATGAGATCATGTCCTGAGCAGAAACCAAGAATCTGACACTTAACTGACTGAGCCATCCAGGCAACCCTATTTTATTTTTAAACTTTAAGTGCAGATAATTAAACATATTACTCCGTTCTCTTCTTTTGTTTGGTTTTTGTTTTTGTTTTTGTTTTTTTTAATATTTTTTTATTTATTTCTAGGAGAGAGAGAGAGAGACAGCGTGAGCAGGGGAGGGTCAGAGAGAGAGGGAGTCACAGACTGAAACAGGCTCCAGGCTCTGAGCTGGCAGTCAGCACAGAGCCCGACGCGGGGCTCGAACCCACGAACCACGAGACCATGACCTAAGCGAAAGTCGGACGCTTAACCGACTATGCCACCCAGGCGCCCCTCCGTTCTCTTCTTTTGAAGGCCTATCTCTTGTTTTATTTATTTATTCATTCATTCATTTATTCTCTTTTTTTAAACGTAATCTCTACACCCAACACAGGGCTTGAATTCATGACCCCAGGATCAAGAATTGCATGCTCTATGAGCTGAGCCAGCCAGATGCCCCTATTGATTCTCTTTTACCCCCTTTCCTCTCCCCACCCCTGCAGGTAACTCTTTAAAGTGTTGATTGTGCAACTGCTTTATATTGTTCTTATAAAATGTGTCTTTTCTGTTTTTTTTTTAATTTTTTGAAAAAATGTTTATTTATTTTTGAGAGAGAGCATGAGTGGGGGAGGGGCAGAGAGAGAGGGAGACACAGAATCTGAAGCAGCCTCCAGGCTCTGAGCAAGCTGTCAGCACAGAGCCTGACACAGGGCTCGAACCCATGAACCATGAGATCATGATCTGAGCCGAAGTCAGACACTTAACCAACTGAGCCATCCAGGTGCCCCCAAAAATGTCCGTTTTCATATTGTGCTCACACATTTTACATTTATGTAAATGGTATTCGATTATGTATCTCGCTGTGTATCTTACTTTTGCATAACACAGTATATTTTTCAAGATCTACCCCTGCTGCTATGTGTAACTTTCGTTTGTTGACTCTAACTGCATGCTAGGATTTTACAATTGGATTGACAATACAATACCATAGAAAGTGCTCTACCATGGAACTGAGGAACTTCAGCTATAACCTCTGCATCCCTACCAACTTGTCATGTGAACTTGCATAAGTCCCTTCCCCTAGTTGAGTCTTAGCTTCCTTACTTCTAAAATTAGAGGTTCCTTTTACCTCCAATTTCCATTCAATCTCTCATTTTATACACAGGAAACTCTAGTCCAGAGTGTGTGACTTGATCAAGGTCACAAAACAGTTATCAATAGCTTAGCCTATTTATTGAGTACCAGGTATGGTGTTAAGTGCTTTGGATATACAAATAAATAAGCCCTGCTTAGAACCTACTCCCAGGGCCTTTAAACAGAGCTGTGCTAATTTTCCAAGAGCAGGTGCAGAGATAGCCTGTGAGCACCAGTCAGAAGTAGTAGAGATATTAATAGGACATAGCTTCAGATAGAATCTAAGGCAGCACCTCCGCTACCCTAGTCAGGCCCCACAGCATTCCTGACCTCAAGAAAAGGAGAGGTTGGGTATATAGCTTCCTATTTGTTAAGGTTATTTATTGCCATAGCATTTTCCAGTAACGGATTTAAGAAAAAGAGCTCTTATCTGTCTGTATGCCTAATATTATACAGCAGTAATTGCAGAATAAATAAAATTTTATTTATTAAATAAATATTTAATTTTTATATTAAATTTTTATATTAAATAGATTTTATATTAAATAAATATTTAATTTTAATTTATATATTAAATATTTATTTATTTACTTATTAAAGTTTTTTTTAAAGTTTATTTATTTGTTTTTGAGAGAGAAAGACAGTGAGCACAAGCTCAGAAGGCGCAGTGAGACAGGGAGAAAGCGAGAATCCCAAGCAGACTCAGCGCTGTCCGCACAAAGCCTTGATTGCAGGGCTAAAACTCACCAACCACAAGATCATAACCTTAGCTGAAACCAAGAGTCGGGCAGTCAACTGACTGAGCCACCCAGGCACCACTAAAATTTTATATTTTGCTTTTAAAAAATGTTTTTGTTGTTGAACAATAAAACAGGTACTGTTGATTATGTATACTGTGCTAAACACCAAGCACTTGGCACGTATTACTTGGCTTAATCTTCATTACAGTCCCATGAGGTAGGGGGTACTATTATTATCCATATTTTAAAAGATAGGGAGGGGTGGCTGGGTGGCTCAGTCGGTTGAGCATCTGACTTCAGCTCAGGCCATGATCTCATGGTTTGTGGGTTTGAGTCCTGCATCGGGTTCTGTGCTGAACGCTTGCTCAGAGCCTGGAGCCTGCTTCAGATTCTGTACTTTTCCCTCTGCCCCGCCCCCACTCACACTCTGTCTCACTCTGTCTCTCAAAAATAAATAAATGTAAAAAGAAAATTTTTTTTAAAGGTAGGGAAACAGAAGTACAGAGAGATTACTTGTCCTAGGTCGCTGGATTTCAAGAATTGTGAATGCAATTCACAGTAGAAACAGTTTATGTTGCAATCTGGATCGCGCATACCTGTTTCACAATACTACACTAACCCTTACTATATGTCACCTACTCTTATATTTCTATTCAATTCCTTTTCTTCCCCCATGCTGGTCTATGACCTATTAATGGTCTGCAACTTGCAGATTGAAAACAATACCGTAGGCGATATATATACCACAATCCTAACAAAATTACACAAAATGTGAAGTCAATCACACTCTGTAATGTGAACTTTCATGTCCTGAGCACCTGCTCTGTATCAGATTCCATGCTGCATGTTAAAGACATGATCTTACCCTCAAAGCACTGAGACACTCCTCAAGGAAACACAGGTAGGTAGGCAATGACAACACAGCAGTGGTTCTCAATCCTGGCTGCATCTTAGAATCACCTGGAGGATGTTTAAAAAGCACTAATGTTGAGGACCTATTCCCAGACTTTCTGACTCAACTGATCTGGAATGGGACTAGACATCAATATTTTTTTTTTTAATGTTTTATTTATTTCCAGGAGAGAGAGACAGCGTGAGCAGGGGAGGGTCAGAGAGAGAGGGAGTCACAGACTGAAACAGGCTCCAGGCTCTGAGCCGGCAGTCAGCACAGAGCCCGACGCGGGGCTCGAACCCACGAACCGCGAGATCATGACCTAAGCGAAAGTCGGACGCTTAACCGACTAAGCCACCCAGGCGCCCCTAGACATCAATATTTTTTAAAAACTCCCCAGGTGATTCTAAGGTGCAGCCAGGATTGCAATACAGCATTAAGTACTATGTTAAAGGGAAGCTTAGAATAGGCACTCCTAGCTACCTAAAGATGTTGAGAGGGGCAGCTGGCTGGCTCAGCCAGTGAAGCATGTAACTCTAGATCTTCAGGGTTGTGGGTTCGAGCCCCAGGTTGGGTGTAGAGATTACTAAAAAATAAAATTGAAAAAGGGCATCTGGGTGGCTCAGTTGGTTGAACGTCCAACTTGATTTCAGCTCAGGTCCGGATCTCAGGGTTGTGGGATCAAACCTCACATCAGGCTTCATGCTCCAAGTGTGGAGCCTGCTTGAGATTCTCTCTTTCTCTCTCTCTCCTTGTGCCCCTCTCCCCTGCTTACCTCTCTCTAAAATAAAAAAATTAGGGGCGCCTGGGTGGCTTAGTCGGTTGAGCGTCCGACTTTCCCTTAGGTCATGATCTCGTGGTTCGTGGGTTCGGGCCCCGCGTCGGGCTCTGTGCTGACCGCCAGCTCAGAGCCTGGAGCCTGTTTCAGAGTCTGTGTCTCCCTCTCTCTCTGACCCTCCCCTGCTCACGCTGTCTCTCTCTCTCTCCTAGAAATAAATAAATTTTAAAATAAATAAATAAATTAAATTAAATTAAAAAATTAAAAATAAAAATAATTTTTAAACCAATGTTGAGAAAATCATCCTTTGAGTTGGGTTTGTGTGCTGGATACCTTCTGTTTGGCTTTTGGAACCACTGTCCACCTACTGTCTGCCTAGTACACCGAACCTGTGGAGACTAAGTCCATTGGCTCCTTTGCTCTCTGGTTTCCACTTTCCACTTAGGTGTGGGCCAACACCCATGCACAGGATTGGTGACAGGGAGGGCTGGATAATTAATTTCCTGGCTACTTCCTGCAAGTTTCGCTTGTGGTATGAACCTTTGTTTTGTTTTTTTCTAAGCTTTTTTTTTTTTTTTAATTTATTTTGAGAGAGAGAGAGAGAGAGAGCGAGAGCGCAAGTGCACGGACAAGAGAGGAACAGAGAGAGAGAATCCCAAGCAAGCTCTGCACTGTCAGCACAGAACCCAACCTGGCTCCATGCTGGGCTCCATGTGGCGCTCCACCCCCAGAACGGTGACCTCATGACTTGAGCTGAAGTCAGTGCTTATCCTACTGAGACACCCAGGTGCCCTTTTTGAAAACAAGTGTCCCTTTCACAATGGCTTGATGAACAGTACTCTTCTAGTTTCTGCAGTCTCTCCTCCCTCTACCCGCCCTTTCAGGTCAAGGGGTGTAACAGCTCACATAGTTCTTGAACTATCCCTTGTCTTCCTCTATACTCCACCCACATGTTTGAAACTAGTCCCTTTGTAAATAAACCTTTGTCTAATTGTCCTAATCTGAGCGTGTCATCTGTTTCCTATTGAGACTCTGACTGATAAAGCCTGGAAGCAGGATGGGAACTTGCTAGAAGGATAAGGAAGGGAGAAGAAATGGCAGTGGGAGCAGCATGAGTAGTACCAAAAATGCATGAAAATATTGTATTTTTGTTTGATTCTCTTAATTGGTTAAAGACAAATTGCTAAGTCCAATGTTCAGTTCTCGGCCCTGATCTTGATTTATCAGCAGCATTTGGCTAGTATAACTGCTTGGTAAAACAAAACAAAAAATTTAAAATTTAAAAATTAGGGGTGCCTAGGTGGCTCAGTCAGTGAAGTGTCTGACTTTGGCTCAGGTCATGATCTCACAGTTTGTGGGTTCGATCCCTGCATCAGGGTCTGTGTTGACAGCTCAGAACCTGGAGCCTGCTTCCGAGTCTATGTCTCCCTCTCTCTGCCCTCCCTGCCTCACACTCTGTCTGTATCCGTCTCTCAAAATTAAA
This sequence comes from Hyaena hyaena, assembly GCF_003009895.1. NCBI lineage: Eukaryota > Metazoa > Chordata > Mammalia > Carnivora > Hyaenidae > Hyaena > Hyaena hyaena. The sequence goes on along the minus strand of NW_024080637.1, from coordinate 7,911,231 downwards.
AAACATTAAAACAAAAAATTTTTAATAACTAAAATTTAAAAATTAAACAAACAAAAAATATAAATAAATAAATAATAACTCTATCTTGGAACAAATTCGTCACTTGGCCTCCATGATACTGCACTCTATTGATTCCTGTTCTTCTAGCTACTCTGTTAAGTCTCCTCTTCTGATTCTCTCCCACTTTCCTGACGTCTTCTTCATCTCCCTGATGCTGAATGTTGGAGTCCCAAGAACTGTTCTCAGTTCTCCTGTCTATCTACACCAACTTTCCATCACTATTCAGTATCCTGGCTTTAAACACTCCATATACTGTCCACTCCCAAATTTATATCTTTAACCTAGAGCTTTCCTCCACATCCAGATTGAGATATGCAACCTAACTAGAGAAAGGAGTAGTGTCTGGGGCTGGCTTCTAGAGCCAATTGTTATTTTTTCAGGAATTTGTCCAGTCTCTTGTTAAACACGGCCATTACTAAAAATTAAATTATGTAAACTTAAAATTAAATAAATTATATTAAAAGGTAAAATTTAAAACTCATAATTTTCTAATTTATATTTTATTATTTTTTATGCTCTTGGTGTTATTTACCTCTATTCTTTCTGTATTGTGGAAATACTATATCATGGTGTAGTATTCTTTTTTTTTTAATATTTTTATTTATTTCTAGGAGAGAGAGAGAGAAAGACAGCGTGAGCAGGGGAGGGTCAGAGAGAGAGGGAGACACAGACTCTGAAATAGGCTCCAGGCTCTGAGCTGGCAGTCAGCACAGAGCCCGATGCGGGGCTCGAACCCACGAACCTCGAGATCATGACCTAAGCGAAAGTCGGGCGCTCAACCGACTAAGCCACCCAGGCGCCCCAATGGTGTAGTATTCTTATATCTTTTCCTAACTCCACATTCAGTGACATTATGTTGGTAGCTCCAAAACCAGCCACAGTGAGAGTATTACTGCAGAAATTGGCAAAATGTTACCAGAGTTTGACCTATTACTACGTTGATTGCCTAAACTTAAGAAAGTGATATAAAACATTTTAATAATGCAGATTAAATTTAGATTGCACTGTGGCTGTAGCTATTACACTGTAAATAACATAACAAAATTGAGGAACTATTCTTCCAGTATTGAAAAACTACTATCTGAGTCAGCAAAGCAATCATTTGTGTCATTGACTAGTGAAGTCTTTATAGTTTCACTTTCATCTTAGTATTTTGTTTTTGTTTGTTTGTTTGTTTATTTTTAAGTTGGCTCTACACCCACTGTGGGGCTTGAACTCATGACCCTGACATCAAGAACCACATGCTCTACTGACTGAGCCAGCCAGGTGGCCCTCATCTTACTGTTAATGTGAACAAATATCAACCAATATTCACCTTGGAACTATACTTTTAAATTGCAATTTTTATTTTAATTCCGCTATAGTTAACATACAGTGTTATATCAGTTTCAGGCGTACAATATAGTGATTCACCAATTCTATACATTCATCATGTAAGTGTACTCTTAATCCCACTCACCTATTTCACCCCTTCACCCACCCACCTACCCTCTGGTGATCATCTGTTTGTTCTCTGTAGTTAAGAGTCTGTTTTGGGGGCTGTCTCTTTGTTTTTCTTGTTTGTTTGTTTTGTTTTTAAATTCCACATATGAGTGAAATGATGTGATATTTGTCTTACTCTGTGACTTATTTCACTTAGCATTATACTCTATAGAGGTCATTGTTGTTGCACATCCTTGCAAAAGGCAAGATTTCATTCTTTTTTATGGCTGAAACTTGAAACTGTACTTGTTCAGGAATTGCCACAGATTAGCCACCATTAGCTGGCCACAGATACAATTTGGCAGAAATCGTCAGGCTCTGTCAGTAGAGCCTGTGACTCTTGATCTTGGGGTCATGAAGTCAAGCCCTATGTTTGATGTAGAGATTACTTAAAGCGCGCGCGCACACACACACACACACACACACACACATTTGGCAAAAATCAAAGCATTCTGTTACAATAAATTTGCCATATGGATTTATTGTTTTTAATGTTTATTTATTTTTTGAGAGCAAGAAAGTGGAGGCAAGCAGGGGGCAGAGCTGATGTATGTTCCACCCTGATAGCAGAGAGCCCAATGTGGGGCTTGCACTCACAAACCACAGCCGCCAAGGCTCACCTGTGATAGAAAGTATTATTGAAGTAGTCTTCCCTTTCCAAGTTTTTCCCTTCTGTATTTTCACTTATCTTGGGTCAAAGGCAGTCTAGGAAAAGAGAGTCCTCCTTTTTTTTATTTTTAATTTTTAAAAATGTTTATTTATTTGAGAGAGAAGGAGACAGAATCGGAAGCAGGCTCCAGGCTCTGAGCTGTCAGCACAGAGCCCTATGTGGGGCTCAAAATCAGGAACCACAAGATCATAGGGCTCGAACTCACAAACAATGAGATCATGACCTGACCTGAAGTCGGACACTTAACTGAGCCACCCAGGCACCCTAGACAGTTCTCCTTTGGATGTATCATCAAAAGGTCAATTATTGCCTAATGCTACATCACAAACGCCTACTTGTTCACCTCACCTTCTCTCATCCTATAGGCCTTTTATTATCTCACATAATCACAAGAAGGGTGAAACGGGAATTTCTGCTACCTTCATTTTGACCTCAGTCTGTACTTTCACATATTGATTAAGTTCTTCTTTCCAGCTTATCTTTCTCTTTTTTTTTCTTAAATTTCTGAGAGAGAGAGAGACAGCGTGAGCAGGGGAGGGTCAGAGAGAGAGGGAGACACAGAATCTGAAACAGTCTTCAGGCTCTGAGCTAGCTGTCAGCACAGAGCCCGACACGGGGCTCGAACTCACAATCCATGAGATCATGATCTGACCCGAAGCCGGAAGCTTAACCGACTGAGCCACCCAGGCGCCCCGTTTCCAACTTATCTCTTAACTGAAGCAAAAGACTCTGTGGGCAAAACATCCCAATAGGAACCCAAAATACCCCCTCAAGCAATCAGGACTGCCCTGAGCCAGCAAGACCCCATGGAGACTGACCTCAAGATAATGATCAACCTGACCTTTACTGACCACCAGCGTGTACACACCCACCATTGTCGCACATTTTCCTTATATAAACCTAGAAGTTATTTTCAGCACTTTGGAGACAGTCTTTGAGACGCTGATCCATTGTCTTCCTGGTGTTGGTCTCACTGAAATAAATCCCTTTCCTGTTTCCCCACCACTCTCTGACTTTGGATTCTGTCAGCTGCCAGCGGCTGAACCCGATCTGTGTGGGGACTCTGGAGCCAGGTGCTCTTGCACCCCTGTGCCCTGGTTACAAACACGGTACAAGGTGTTTTGAGAGAGAGAGAAAGACCACATTCGCGTAACTTTTATACTATATTGTTACAGCTGTTCTCTTTTATTATTTGCACTTGTTAATCTCTTACTGTGCCTATTTGTAAGTTAAGCTCTCTCAGGTGTGCACAGGAAAAAACAGCTTTATATAGGGTTCAGTACTATCCATGGTTTCAGGCATCTATTGTGGGTCTTGGAACATATCTCTCATAGATAAGGAGAGAACTACTAAATTTTAGTATTTGTGAATCATGTGCCATGCGTCATTTAAATCGGTAAATGTTATAATACACTTAAGTGGGTGTATGCGCACATATGCACACACACACCTTTTTCCCTTGGTGCGACAGTTGTCAGACATTGACCAGCATACCGCTGCCAGTAAGCCACTAAAACTTAACAGGTCCCAAACTGAGCTATTGATTTTCCATCCCAAACCAGTTGCCCCTGTAGGTATCTTCATTTCAATTAATGGCAAAACTTCATTCTTCCAGTTGCTCTGGCCAAAACCTTAAAGCCACCTGCGACATTCAACTATCAGGAAATCCTTTTGCCTCTACTTTCAAAATATATTCAGAATCGCACTACTTTGCACCACCTCCACCGCCATTACTTTTGTGTAAGCCTGCATTTTACTTCACATCGATTATCGCAATAGCCTTCTGACTGGCCTCCTTACTTCAATATGGTTGTCAGAGTGATTCTGTTGAAATATAAATTAGAAATGCCATTCCCCTGCTTAAAACTCTCTTTTTTTAAATTTTTAATGTTTTATTTATTTCTGAGAGAGAGAGAGAGAGACAGCGTGAGCAGGGGAGGGGACAGCTTGAGCAGGGGAGGCTCAGAGAGAGAGGGAGACACAGAATCTGAAGCAGGCTCCAGGCTCTGAGCTGGCTGTCAGCACAGAGCCCAACGCGGGGCTTGAACTCACAATCTGTGAGATCATGACCTGAGCCAAAGTCGGACGCTCAACCGACTGAGCCACCCAGGCGCCCCTAATGGCTTCACATCTCAGATTCCAAGCCAATGTCTTTACAAGGGCCTGTAGGGCCCTGCAGTATGTGCCCCCTCCCATCCTATTACCTCTCTAATGTCATCCCCTGTTACTTTTCCCTCATTCAGTCCACTGCAGCTATGCTAGCCTCTTTACTGTTCTCTGCACACATTAAGCATGCTTCTGCCTCAGGGCCTTTGTACTTGCTGTCTCCTCTATCTGGAAAGTTGCTCTTATTTTCCCATTGTTTGCGCTCTTTGGTCAGGTCTTTGCCCAATGCCACTTTCTCAGTGAGGCCTCTTGATCATTCGAATTAAAGTTGCAATCTCTCCCCACCCTACCACTATATTCTCCATCCCTCTTCCCAACTTATCACCATCTAATGTGTTATATGTATGTTTCATATTACCAACTTGTATTATTCTTTCTCCCCCTACTAGAAGGTAAGTTCAAGAATTACTGTCTTTTTTGGTCTGTCTTCTTAACTACTATATTCCTAGCCCTTAAAATGTGTTTTGTAGATAGTAGGTGTTCAATTATCTGATGAATGAACAAAACATTTATAAGTATTCTAAATGCCCATTAGGGGCGCCTGGGTGGCTTAGTCGGTTAAGCGTCCGACTTTCGCTTAGGTCATGATCTCACGATTTGTGGGTTCGAGCCCCGCGTCGGGCTCTGTGCTGACTGCCAGCTCGGAGCCTGGAGCCTGTTTCAGTCTGTGACTCCCTCTCTCTTTGACCCTCCCCTGCTCACGCTGTCTCTCTGTCTCTCTCTCTCTCCTAGAAATAAATAAAACATTAAAAAATAAAATAAAATAAATGCCCATTAAAAGCTTCTTTGAGGTTTTATAGGAGATCCAGGAGTGAGTCCCTCACCCTTCCAGGTGTTCAGCTAAGAACTGTGTGTGTATTTGTCTCCCACTTGTATAGATAGACCATTTGGCAATAGCTGTGCTCTTTCAGAAACACAAAAAAATTCGTAGTGGTCTGAAAATAAAATGACAAAATATACACTGATGGCTAAAATCAGTAGCATCTCATATCAGATTCCAGCATAGACAACTAATGAAAGTCACCAGAAGGTTTACGAAAAATGAATATTTACTGACTAGCTAATGTATGTCAAGGGGACAAAGATAATTCAGATATAGTCCAGCCTGCCCCCAAGGCCACGAAAACAGACAGCTGCACAATATACCATCAGCCCACCAAGAGGAAAATGTAACTACAAAGGCATCAGAGAAGAGAGAGTGATTTAGTACCACAGTGGGGTGAAATCTGAACTGTGTTCCAAAGCATGAATAGGGGAGAAGGGTAGGCCCCAGAAGAGAAATTTACAAGTGAGAAACACTTCACCTCTAACTTTTTTTTCCCTTGCTTAGTAGAAATGCCTGCCTATCTGGATTTTACAGGAAATAGCTTGGCTGAGCTTGCAAAATTCTGCATGGAGCAGAATTTGAGAACTCGTGGTTATTGGGACATCCAGGGAAAGGCTGAGTGAAAGGGACAGATGGCAGGAAGGGAGATCAACATCTTCACGGGGCAGAGTAAAGGGGGAGCCATTTAATACCAGAGGAGCATCACGGGCTCAAGGCTCCCACGGAGGTGGGGCGGAGGAGGGAGTGGGAAGGCAGGGGGCACTTTATTCCTGTCTTGGCCCTTGTCTGGAGCACCATTTCTCTGTTTTTCCTCTTCTCCTGGTAATGCTGTCTGCTCCTCAAGAGAGAGTCACCTTGGCAGTGTAGAAAGATCGCATGTTCTGAGTTTGAAGGCCTGGATTTAAGTCTCATTAACTGTGTGCTTTTGTGCCCATCTTCAAAATCTTTGCTCACCACAGCATGGAGAGAGGAGTCCAAGCTCCTAGACTTGGCACTCAAGACCCTTCTCCATCTGGCCTCTGATGGCTGTTCCCACCTCATCTATACTCTACTCGTCTCATCTCAACAGCCAAGCTGACTCTTGTGAAGACTCTGCCCCTTCACAGACACTGCTCTCTCAGGCCAACATCTCTGCCCTCCCCTTCCCCAAACTGGAGAATTCCCCTTCCTCTTTGAAGATACAGTTCTAGTGTTACCACCTACAGAAAGGCTTTCCTGACTACCAGGTCAGCAACTGTCTCTAGGCCTCAAAAATGCACAGTTTCCTTTACCTCAGCATCTAGAACATACGCACTCTTTCTCCTTTCTATCCACTCTCTTTGGAACAGCCAGAGGTATCTTTCCACACCTACACCATAGGACTCACTGCCACTACCCTGCTTTAAATAACAACAACAAACCACCCTCATTTCTTGGCTTAAAGACCATAATCTTTACTGTGGCCTACCGGGTGCTGTGTGGCCTCACCCCTACCCGCCTCACTACCTTCCCTTCTTACCCTTTGCTCTTTCTGCTCCAGGCAGGATAGCCATCTTTGTTTCTCAATGCACCATGTTTTTCTCTCACTCAGGATCTTTGAACTTGTTTCCTCGTTTCAGCCTGCTCAATTTCTACTTCTTCTTTAGAATGCAGCTCAAACTTTCCTCTGGGAAGCCCTCCTTGCCTGCTTCTACCTTCCCTACCAGGTTAAGTTAGATGGTACTTAACGCAGCAGTAATTATAGACCTATTTATGAATTATTTACTACCTGTCTCCCTTTGGGTAGGGACTATCCTGTCTTGTTCATCACTGCGTAAGAGAAACCTAGAGGAGAACCTGGCATAGACCAGGTGCTCAATAAGTGTTTGTTGAATGACTGTTGGAATGCTTAGCCCTTACTACATTACATAAAATCTCCAGTGTACCTGGTTTCTCATGAAAGCGAACTTTGGCTGCCTCCATTTCGACCTCAAATTTTCCAGTTGGGTTCTTTCATCCACTTTGTCTCTTGGTTCAGGTGGAAAGCAAAGCATCCCTGGGTTTGGGATGTGGGAACCCAAACTGACAGCACAAACACCCTCTCAAACAATCAGGACTGCGCTGAGCCAGCAAGACCCTGCCTGTGATGGACTCCAAGACAATGATCAACTTGACTGTCACTGCCTATGTGCACGTGCCCACCCACTTTGGTCCCACATTTTCCTTATATAAACCTGGACGTATTTTTGCCACTTTGGAAACAGTCTTTGAGACACACTAGCCCATTGTCTTCCCAGTGCTGTGCCCACTGAAATAAATTCTTTTCCTGTTTCACCACCACTTGTCTTTCTGCCTTTGGATTTTGTCAGCAATAACAAACTTGGTCTATTTGGGACTCTTGCAAGCTGGTGTTCTTGCACCCCTGCATGCTGGCTACACTGTCACAGCAGCCTGTGAGCTCCTGAAGAAGTAGTACAGCGTCAGCACCCAGCACCATGCTTGGCATTTTGTGGGGCTCAGCAATGTGGTGTTTAAATGGTGTGTCCAGGGGCACCTGGGTGGCTTAATTGGTTAAGCATCCGACTTTGGCTCAGGTCATGATCTCACAGTTTGTGGATTCAAGCCCCATGTTGGGCTCTGTGCTGACAGCTCGGAGCTTAAAGCCTGGTTCAGATTCTGTGGTCTCCTCTCTCTCTGGCCCTCCCTGCCCACACTGTCTCTCTCTCAAAAATAAGCATTAAAAAGAATAAACAAATAAAATAAATGGTGTGTCTGTCCTGATGGGATGGAACCCCCAAATGTGAGGTGACCATAGGGTGGAAGTCTGGCACAAGCAGTGAAAGAATTCACCAGAGGCAGAACAAGGCAGCTAGAAATTTATTGAATACACAGCAAGGGAGCAGCTGGGTGAGCAGCAAACAGACAGTGGGTGGGGGCTGTTATTTTTATTTGTTTCTTTAAGGTTTATTTATCTATTTTGAGGAGGGGAGGGGCAGAGAGAAGGAGAGGGAATCCCAAGCAGGATCTATATCTACACTTTCAGCGTGGAGCTCGATATGGGGCTTGAACTCATGAACAGTGAGAGCATGACCTGAGCCAAAATCAAGAGTTGGATGCTTAACTGAACCACCTTGGCACCCCACATGGAAGCTGTTTTTAAAGGGGAAAGACAAGGAGGTGTGGCCACATATGGAATTTTCCCTTTTTTGGTAACTGTGCCTAGCTGTAAGTAGCTCATTGGTCCGTTAGGGCCCATGGGTATTTTGAGGTGGGTCCCCTGATGAGCCTGTCTGTATTCAGTCAGGTGGTCACCGTGGCCCTTTCCATGTTCCATCCTTCAAGCCTCTTTGTCTAAAAGTGGCCTCAACAACTACAGGTTTTCTGAGTGTGGGAGACGTTGTAATGGTTGCCCAGATTTCCCCTCAGTAAAGACCTGAGACACCAGCTGCTGGGAGTGCTGTCAGTGGAAAACATTTAACTGTCAGCCCCTCCAGGGACAGGATCCCCTTGGCTCCTGTCACATCCTTTCTCAGATGGCCCCACATCCAAAGACAGGTGTAGCAGGGATATAAAGTCTTGGCCTGGCCATTTTCATTTATCTGGGGACTATTCTGATGGGCCGTTCTAGCTCCAGAGTCCCCATGAGATCAACCAAGACTGTCCTTGGGCCTGCATGGAGATCTGGACTTGTGCCCACTCCTGTTCTCACCCTCCTTTCCACACGTGTTGATCCCAAGGGGGCTCCCTCATAAATTCCTGCACTGCAACCTCTATCTCAGCATCTGCTTCCCCGGAACCCAACCTACAACAGGCCCTCTGTCCTCTCTTCCCTTTCTCTGTGTCATCTTTTTCAGGGAAGGTACACATTCATTCACCTAAAGTTTGTAGGCACCATTCAGCTGACAAAGCGTTTTGATGTGATGTAGGCCGGGAGTAAACGGTCAAGAAAGAATTCTTGAGACTTATCAGTGCAAAAAGTGCTCTTATTAAAGCCTGACTCAGGACCCGTGGGCAGAAAGAGCTGCACTGGAATTGTGAAGAGTCACTGATTATACACTTTTTAGTTACTGGGGGTTAAGGATAGCTTAAATCTCCAAGGAATTTGGAAGTAAAGCTTTCAGGATCTTGAGGGGCTAGCTGCTGCTATGATTAGGTTATTTACTACTGCCTAGCAAAATATCAGCCTGGAGACCCTTCAGATGTGCATCAGTGGGCTCTATGCTCAGGAGGTAATTGCAAATTTATCTCAAGGCATGTTTACAGCTATCAGGGAAAGTGACACTAATAAGAGCAAAGCTATAGAGGTAAAGCAATAAAGTCCTCGAGAGAGCTGTAGAAGTGCTACAATCTGTAAGCTTCAGGAATTCTGCCTGGCGACAGAGCAGCACCAAAGTCTGGCATTTGTTTCTTTTTCCCCCATCAGTTTCATCTCCATTTTTTCTATTACTCCCGTTCTATATTGCCTAGGTGCGTCAGGAAGGGAGGCTAGCTCCACTGAACTGACGGAGAGGCTGAAGCCCAGACAAGTGGCCTGGTCAGCTTAAGGCCCCTGAGCGAATTAAAACCTGAACTCTCAAATCGAATTTTTCACCACTCTTTCCCTACTAGGTCTCTGCATCCTGAAACAAGACGCAGCCTCATTGCAACTGATCAGAATGGTCTCAATAGTCAGAAGCCTGAAACCACGGCTCTGGGATCGCAAACTCGCGCGCAGTCCAACGCTCCCGCGGTGCAGATGGGAAGACTGAGGTCCAGAGCCCCGCACGCCACAGCCACGGGGCAGAAGGCGAGGGGGCGCGTCCTGCCTCGCCGGCCCCCTGGCGCCGGTGCCGCCTCCGCCCGCCCCCCACGCTGGGTCCCCTAGCCAGGATTTTGCCCTCGCAGAGCCGCCAGCTCGGGAGCGAGTCATGGTGGGTGCGCTGGTGGCGGCGTGGCTGCTCCTGTCTGCCGCGGCCTGCGCGCAGCGGGAGCAGGACTTCTACGACTTCAAGGCGGTCAACATCCGGGGCAAGTTGGTGTCGCTGGAGAAGTACCGCGGTTCGGTGAGTGTCCGCCCGCGGGGCCGCGGCGCAGCCCGCGCAGGGCCCGTTGCGGGAACCCGAGACCCTGCGGGTGTGGCCCCGAGGGGGCCCCGCAGCCCTGCCCTGGTTCCCACTCCCCCGGGCATTCCCACCGGAGTGCGGCGCCCCCAGATCCTGAGCGGAGTCAGTCCCGCCGACTACGTGGCACGGCCCCCGGCGCGCAGTGAAACCCGAAACTCTCCCAGCCGACGCCGACTTCCCTCTCAGCGACTCTGGGCTGTGGAATCTGGACTCTCCCAGAGGCTGCGAGCCTCGGCTAGGCCTTTGTCAAGCACCGGTCAAAAGGCAACCGGAGCATTCTGGCGCCTTTGTCTCTCCCATCCCCAGTTTCCGCTCTGGAACTGGGATTGTTGCTGATACTGAGTGCAATGAGAACCCTGTGGAAATGAATATGCAGTGCAGGGGGAGTTAGCAATTAAGGTGCACGGGGACCTTTACACAAATCATCCTAGAGAGAGGACACGAAGGCCCAGAGGAAAGGTTATACAGCTCTAGAAAGCACAGAGCCTGGAGAGAACACCCCATCCATCTGTGGGCTTGTCTAGGCAAACTCCTAAGATGGCAGCTCGAGCTGAGATACAAGAGTCATCTAGGCTAACTGCTATCTCATTACCAAGTCTCTCAGAGAGGACGCAGAGAGGAAAAGTGCCTGGGTGAATCTTTGAAATAAGAGTGAGTTTTGGCAAGACCAAAAAGAGCATTCCAGGCAAAGAACTGTTCATACCAAGGCTCAGAAGCAAACAAACAGCAAGAAGTACGGAGGAGGAGTGGGTGGCCTTCAAGCAGATATGCTTGAAGGAGTATAAAGCATGAGGCTGAGTGGTGGAAGATGAGGCTGAAGAGAGTAGGGAGGGACCAAGAGGCGCCTTGAACAGTATATTCAGAGGCCTAGATGTCACACTGTGTATAATGAAGAGCACTCAGAGTCCCATTTCTCAAGATGGCCCTAGGGCCTTGGTGTGGGAAAGGTGACGAGTTGGTAATGAACACATAGGTACAGCATCCAGATGTGGATGGACCACACAAAAATGGTCTTCAGCATTCTTTTCGTGGGAGCAAGTCTTTACTGAAGAAAGTACTTTCTGAACCTTAAAATGCCCAATTATGCTGGGAGTCCTGGGGGCAGTATTCCTTGTCCTGATTGTCCTCCAAGGTATTATGAATTTCAAATGAGAAGACAGTGTGGAAGCTCTTGGTAGAGTGCTCCATACCTGTTTTTGGTGGGCTCCAGCAGGAAACTCATCCAGGACTGAGGACAAAGAGCCAATAAGAGTAGTGTCCATTCCCTGTCAGGCCTCTCCTTCCTTGTAGTGTAGCTTGACAGAGAGCCCCAGGTTTAGCACTTGACTAGCTCTGGTATTCATTCATTCATTCTTTATTATTGTGTACCTACTGTATACTAAGTACTAGGCCAGCCTTTGGGATACAGTGGCAAACAAAGCAGACAAGTTTCCACTTCAATAGAGCTTATATGAAATGGAGAAGAGAGAGGAACAGAACAGGAACAGAAATGAACAAGGTAATTCCTCGTACAGTGGTAATCGGTGCTAGAATGGAAATAGAACAAAGTCTATTTATTTTCAGAAGTAATAAGGCACCCAGGATGTGAAGAACAGAAACCCTGGAGACAAATGACCCAGAGAAGTGATCCCAGAATTCTGAGTGTTTTTATACTCTCGGTTACTAGTAAATCCTAAAAAGGGTGGGAGTGAGAAGCCAAGAAATCAATCAGAAAGAAATTGGAAAAAATTAAAAAAAAAAAAAAAAGAACAAAGTCACACACCTGCTAAAAGATAAGAGTGAGAATCTGAACATAGGCAGTCCAGCTCCAGAGCCCAAGCTCTTAGCTGCCAGGGTTAGAAGGAAACCAGAAATAGTCAGTCCAGGGAAGCTGTAAATGATTCTGTGAGTTAACCCAAGTTAGGGCTACTGCTTAGTCATTCATTCACCTGTAAATAATTACTGGCTCATTATATATATTTTACCACAGTCTTTTTAAAAATTGAAAAAGATTTACTGGCTCCCACTACATGCCTGGCACTGGCTCCAGCCCTGGAGACAAAGCCATGAGCAAGATTTGTATAGTTTATGCCCTGAGGCTAACTGGGAAGGCAGTCATTTAGACCAGTGTTGAGTATGGATGAATGGGTGACTACCTGTGAATGTGTTTATCTAAGGTGTGAGCTTATGTACATGTAGGCCTGAGTGTAGCATGTGTGCAAATGATTTATTTGTTTCCTTGCTTCTGTGTGCACACCTGAGTCTGTCTCTATGTTTGGATATGCATATATGTAAATTAACTATGTGTATTTGGGTGTGTCTGTCCATCCATATTTTGGTCAGTTTAAGGAGAAGCTTTTTGGTTTCAGGTATGGAACTAGAAGCAGATTTCCCTCCTTCCAAGGGGGGGCAGACATACAGGACGTGGGTTAAAAATAAACAACTTTTAATGCTCTCATTGCCCAGGGATCCGGCAGAAAAGAAAGAGGAAGACCCCTAATTAAGGAAGAAAGAGAGTTAAGGGTCCCAGTTTCTCAACACCACAGGCAAAATATGACATGTTGACACAAATGGGGAAGGTTGTTCTAATGGCCTGTGGCCCCATAGAATGGCCCCTTCCTCATCTGGTAGAGGCAGAGTAGGGGAGTTACAGCTCAACGGTTCTCATCATTCAGCCCAGTAGTTCTCAACTGGGGGTGATTTTGCTCCCCACGAGACATACAGCAATGTTTGGAGACATTTTTGATTGTCAAAACTAGACATCGGGGTGCCTGGGTGGCTCAATTAGTTAAGCCTATAACTTCAGCTCAGGTCACAATCTCATGGGTCATGGGTTTGAGCCTTGCATTGGGCTCTGCGTTGACAGCTCAGAGCCTGAAACTTGCTTCAGATTCTGTGACTCCCCCTCTCTCTGACCCTCTGCTGCTCATGCTCATGCTCTGTCTCTCAAAAATAAATAAACATTTAAAAAATTTTTCAAAAAACTAGACATCTTGTGCGTAGAGGCCAAGGATGTTGCTAAACATCCTACAATGAATAGGAAAGCCCCTTCATAATAGAATTATCTGGCCCAGTGGGGCACCTGAGTAGTTCAGTCCATTAAGCACCGATTCTTGATCTCATGGTTCGTGAGATCAAGCCGGGTCTCGGGCTCTGCACTGATAGCTCAGAGCCTGCTTGGGATTTTGTTTCTCTCTCTGCCTCTACCCTCACTCACACTCTCCTGCTCTGTCTCAAAATAAATAAATTTAAAAAAAAAAAGAATGATCTGGCTCCAAATGTCAATAGTGCTGAGGTTGAGGGGCGCCTGGGTGGCTTAGTTGGTTAAGCGTCCGACTTTCGCTTAGGTCATGATCTCACGGTTCGTGGGTTCGAGCCCCGCGTCGGGCTCTGTGCTGACTGCCAGCTCAGAGCCTGGAGCCTGTTTCAGTCTGTGACTCCCTCTCTCTCTGACCCTCCCCTGCTCACGCTGTCTCCCTCTCTCTCTCCTAGAAATAAATAAAAAACATTAAAAAAAAAATTAAAAAAAAAAAAATAGTGCTGAGGTTGAAAAACCCTGCCTACCCTGAGCAGTTTGTGCCTGTGCATGTCCAGTGCCCCAGGCTATCTCTGGGAGGTGGCCCTCTTTATGGAACCTGCTAGTATAATCCCAGCTCTTCCAAAAAAGTGGCCAAAGAGACAGAGCTGGGCTGCCCAGACATGGGGTAAGATTTAAGAACTCTTTAACAATGTATAACAGCCTTGGTGCCAAAATTCTAATTGCTGTCTTGTAATCGAGTTCCATCAGCCAGCTTTGCATTTATCACCTAAAGGGTATAAATAAATGCATTTAGTATAAGGTGATAATAAGTTTAAGGATTAGTCTAGTGCTTCAAGAAAGTGATAGTTGTGTGCAGGAGGGAGAGGTGCAAAAAGGGATTGCAATGGGGTCATTTTATGAAGAAAACCTATGTCTATCTCTATACCCATGCAGGCAACTGTGTATGTGTGCACACTTACTTATTCATTCAGCGCTTTCTGAGACTTTTCCATATGTCAGGCCGAGAGGTGAAGAGGACATTGCTCCTGCCTTCAGGGTTCACAGTGGGTTTCTTAGAAGGGTTTATTACTCATGTAAAGTGATGAGTGCCAGTTGACTGAGCTAGAAATTAAACCCAGGTCTGACTTTCCATTCCCCCCGTATTACCTCCTTTTTTGTTTTAATTTTTGTTTTAATTTTTTTTTATTTTAGCAAGAGAACACACCAGCAGGGGAGAAAGGTTGGGGGGGAGGGTGGCAGAGAGAGAGAGAGAGAGAGGGAGAGAATCTTAAGCAGGCTCCATATGCTCAGCGCAGAGCCCGACATGGGGCTCAATCTCATGATCAAGAGATCATGACCTAAGCCAAACTCAAGAGTTAAACACTTTACCAACTGAGCCATCCAGGTGCCCCCACATTATCTCCTGATGTGAGCTCACCAGTGTGTGTGCCTCTCTGTGTAAATGTGTTATGCGTGTTTATGGGCATGTGTGATATTTTTGTATCATGGGCATATGCATCCCCATTTATGTATATTGTATGCTTATTCTCATGAACGTTTGTGTATGTGTGTGCACACATATCTGCAAGCCCCTGAACGTTTGATTTCATTTTTGCCTATGTGCATGTGTTCGTGTATTTGTGAGAGCATTGCACATTTATGTATGTATACATTGTGCTCTTGAATATATGAGAAAGCGTTAATTGTTGGGGGGGGTCACCATGGGAGCATGTTGGGCGTGTGCAAGTGCATGACTCTTCACTGGGTTGTGTATGTATCCGGGTTTTGTTTTTGCCACCCAGGTGTCCCTGGTGGTGAACGTGGCTAGCGAGTGCGGCTTCACAGACCAGCACTACAGAGCCTTGCAGCAGCTGCAGCGGGACCTGGGGCCCCACCACTTCAATGTGCTTGCCTTCCCCTGCAACCAGTTTGGCCAACAGGAGCCCGATAGCAACAAGGAGATCGAGAGCTTCGCCCGCCGCACCTATAGTGTCTCCTTCCCCATGTTTAGCAAGGTCGCAGTTACCGGCACTGGTGCCCACCCTGCCTTCAAGTACCTGATCCGTGAGTCCTGATCCTTTCCTTCACCTTCCCTCAGCTGGCTGAGGTCATGGCTCCCTGCGTAGCATAAGCTACTTGCTGATCGGGTGACCTGTGCCCCTTTCAGACCCCTGCATATAGGTTCATGGTCTGTTCCAGCACTCATATTTGAAAATGAGCGGAGACGTCTTCCTGCCTGAGAATATCTCTACCCCTGCTGCCTTGAAGTTCTCCCTCAGGGTCACTCTAGCAGACTTCTCTGGGGTCTTGTCTTCATACACAGGGATTTTAAAAGGAGACTGAGGCCCTCAGATTTAGTCAACGTGAATTAGTCGAGCTTATGGATTTAGGATGGAGAAACCAAGGGCAGACAGGGGATGCCACATGCCTTGAGAAGGCTGACCAAGATGGCTGACAGGTATCTCCTGTCCTGAGTTAGGGGCAAAGTCTGTAGACCATAGAGGGAACCTTCAGAGCTAAAATACCAGATCTTAATATTTCAGAAATAGGACCCCTCTGCATCCCCAGAAGCCTCAGAACTGCAAAATGAGGTCACGGGCCAACCTTATCATTATGGTACTGTTTCCTTCCTTGGGCCTTTCTCTTCCTTTGGGGGCTCCATTTTTGTCTCTGTGCCATGCTTCTGATTGCCTTCACATCCCTCACTACCAACCCCCACCCATTTTCCTGGAGGAGTAAATGAAAACAGTGTAGCAAACAAAAGATCTCTTACTGCGGCAGATTTAAATGTTATCCTACTGGTCAATCCTAATATTTGCTTTTTATTCCCTTTGTGTTTCTATTAGTACCTTTCCAGTTCCCATAGTTATAGATCAAACTTAACTGTGCTTTAGTAGCAACTGGGGAACTCTTAAAAGTGGTTTAGTCTAAGACCCTACTGAAGCAGGGCCCAAGAATCTGTTTACTTTAAGCACCTCCCCCCACTCCAACCACCAAGATTCAGATGCAACCAGTCCACAGACTAACATTTGGAAACCATTAAGATTTCCTTAGAGAATAGGGTACAGACTATTTAGTAGCTTGAGATCATTAAGAAAGGAGGATCTGACACTGCTTTATCAAGTACTTCACAGAATCCTAAAGCAGAGGTTCTCAACCTTGGGGCCATATTGACATCTCCTAGAGAGCTTTTAAAAAAGTACTGATGCCTGAGGGTGCCTGGGTGGGTTCTGTCAGTTAAGCATCTGACTCTTGGTTTGGGCTTAGGTCATGATCTCAGAGTTCATGGGATTGAGGACCCTGCATTGGGCTCTGCACTGACAGCATGGAGCCTGCTTGGGATTCTCTCTCTCCCTCTGCCCCTCTTCCAATTGCACTTTCTCTCAAAATAAATAAATAAACTTAAAAAAAAATTAATGATTCCTGAGTCTTACCATGAGAGATTCTGATTTAAGTAGTCTGGGTTGTGGCCTGGGCATCAGGTTTTTAAAAAGCTCTCTAGTTAATTCTAAATAATAGAACAACTTGCTTCAAGGGAAGGATGGACACCGATAGTGGAATTCCAGGAGAGCGGGGCCCCCGGGAAGCACATTTTGCTTTCCTTCTTCCTTTTTCTCTAGAGACTTCTGGGAAGGAGCCCACCTGGAACTTCTGGAAGTACTTAGTGGCCCCAGACGGAAAAGTAGTAGGGGCTTGGGACCCAACTGTGTCGGTGGAGGAGATCAGGCCCCAGATCACAGCACTCGTGAGGAAGCTCATCCTGAAGAAGCGAGAAGACTTATAACCACTTTCTCTTCTCTCCCACTGTCCCATCCCCACCCCCCCACACACACACACCTTGGATGGTGACCAAAGCAAACTCAGTTGTGCTCAATGGTGCTCGGAGGGAGGGCCTATGGACTCTCCTTACTCCACTTTTATCCCACCTACCTTGTTATTCCTATGGGAGGAAATATCTAGTATTTTGCATTCGAGTCTTAGAACAATGTATAGGAACTCCTGGCCAATGAGAGCCCTTGACCAGTGACTCACCAGCCAATAAGTACCTCTGGCCCATGAAAACATGTGGCAAATAGAAGTATATCAAGCAATAATCTATAAGATGGGACCAATTCCTACCTCCAGGGCTGTTGTGAGGATGAGGATGAACGACCTATGAAAGGTGCCGAGGGCAATGCCAGCTCACTAGGAGGCATTCAATAAATGTTTTTAGCATATGAACCAAAAATTAACTTGTAATCTATAAAAACTTGCAACCAACATGAATTTCTAGCCATTGAGAATCCAGGCCAAAGATTTATTTGTTGTTGTAGTTGTTTTCCTCTGTATTATTTTTTTAATTGAAAAAGTAATGCAAATAGATTGTAAAATAATACAGGAGAATATTAAATGAAAATAAAAGTTTCACGGCGCCTGGGTGGCTCGATCCGTTAAGCGTCCAACTTCAGCTCAGGTCATGATCTCACAGTTTATGAGTTCAAGCCCCACACTGGGCTCTGTGCTGACAGCTTAGCCTGGAGCCTGCTTCAGATTCTATCTCCTTCTCTCTCTGCCTTTCCCCCACTTGCACTTTGTCTCTCTCTCAAAAATAAATAAACATTAAAAAAAATTTTTTTAAATGAAAATATCTCCCTTGTTTTCTGTATCTCACTCCCTGGAGGTAGATAAACACTGTTAGCAATCTGGTACAAAGCCTTCCTAAAATTTTTTTTAAATCAAGCCATTCATTATTGCCCAATTAGAGCTCACTGACCAAAAGTACACTACAATAACAAATAGGTAAAAGATATGAAGAGATCATTCACAAGATAATGTAATTGGATAATAAGAATATGAAAAGATGTTCAGCCTCATTAAAGTTGGAAAGATTTTTTAAATGATAATACCCATAGTTGGTAAGGATGTGGGGAAATGGGCATTCACAGTAACTGTTGGTGGGACAATTAACTGACATAAGTTTTTGGAGGGTGATTTGGCAATATCTTTTAAAACAAAATATTCATGCCCTTTGACCCATCATTTTTCATCCCAGAAGTCTCCCCAATTGTGCAAATATATATGTACAATATGTATGTACACTGTTTATAATAGTGAAAATCGGATGTACCTCTGTGTCCATCAATATGGTCTGATAACAAATTATGGCACAAATCCAAATGGTACACTAATACAGTTCTTAATATGAATGAATTAGATTTATTTCTTAAAAATATTTTTAAGATATCTCTGCACCCAAGCAACATGGATGGAATTTGAGGGTGTTATGCTGAGCGAAATAAGTCAGTCAGAGAAGGACAAATATCATATGTTTGCACATACAGGAGGATTAGAAGGAACTTAACTGAGGACCATGGGGGAGAAGAAGGGGGGAAATGGTGGGGAAGAGGGAGAGAGGCAAACCATGAGAGACTCTTGAATGCTGAGAAACAAACTGAGGACTGATGGATGTGGGGGGAAAGGGGGAGATGGGCATGGAGGAGGGCACTTGCGGGGGTGAGCACTGGGTGTTACATGGAAACCATTTTGACAATAAACTATTTGTAAGAAAAAAAAATTAAAAAAATAAAATTTTATCAATCAAAAAAAAAAAAAAAGATATCTCTACACCCAACGTGGGGCTCAAACTTACAACCCCAAGATCAAGAGTCACATGCTCTACGTGCTGAGCAAGCCAGGTGCCCCAAAATGAATGAATTAGATTTCTGTATACCACCATAATAAGTTTTCCAAAAGTGAAAAAAGGGCAAGTTGTAAAACAAAATGAATACATGTTCACACATACACAAAAATCCTGTATAGGGGCACCTAGCTGGCTCAGTCAGTAGAGCGTACAACTCTTAATTTCGGGATTATAAATTCAAGCCCCACGTTCGAGATAGAGATTACTTAAAAAATAAAATCTTTAAAAAATCCAGTATAAGTGAGCATAATATTTTTATCAAAAATGTTCAGTGTTGGGGCGCCTCGGTGGCTTAGTCGGTTAAGCGTCTGACTTTCACTTAGGTCATGAACTTGCGGTCCGTGGGTTCGAGCCCCGCATCGGGCTGTGTGCTGACTGCCAGCTCAGAGCCTGGAGCCTGTTTCAGAGTCTGTGACTCCCTCTCTCTCTNCGTGGGTTCGAGCCCCGCGTCGGGCTCTGTGCTGACTGCCAGCTCAGAGCCTGGAGCCTGTTTCAGAGTCTGTGATTCCCTCTCTCTCTGACCCTCCCCTGCTCACGCTGTCTCTCTCTCTCCTAGAAATAAATAAAACATTAAAAAAAATTAAAAAAAAAATGTTCAGTGTTAAGTAAGAGGGAGAGACAGAGGGAGGAATATAGACCAAATTATTACTGGTGGTTGTCAATGACAGAGTCAGGGGAAAGAGGGCCTAATGGGAGTCCTTCACTGTCTTTGTTAAGTATTTCTGTAATGTTGAATTTTGAATGTAAAATCTATATTTCACTTTTATATAAATATAAAAAGAGGCAGCTAAAAACTGAGATGATGAGTAAAGTCACCAATCAGTAATTCATTGGCTAATAACAATTTCAAGTCCACTTCTCCCAAGGTCACTCTTCTAGAAGAGAGACTCAGATTCAAGCCCATATGGCTATGTCCCTGACTCATAGACTGAGCAAATTGTTCCTCTCTGCTGTCTTCCATTTTGCCACTGGACAATGAAAGAGTTGAACTGTGCTTACTTACAGTTCTTGCAGTGTCCCTTATGGTCCTTCTCAAAAGCTACCCAGAGTAAAAGAAGGCTCTCTATGAGCTTACCACAAGCCCCCCTGTCGTGGCCTCCAAGCCTGCCTCTACACAACACACCCTGTTCCAAGTTCCAGATCTGCATATGCCACTCACATACACACACACACCATAACGCAGCAATCACAGAAATGTTTGTGATGGATAACTCAGAACCACATTCTCTTCTCTGCCCCTTCCCCACCAGCTCTCACTCTCTCTCTCTCTCAAAAGTAAATATTGGGGCACCTGGGTGTCCCTGCCCCATGCTCGCTCACTGTCTCATCCAATTCTTGGTTTCTTGAAGTTCATCAGTTCAAGCCCCACATCATCAGTTCAAGCCCCCCACACACTGTTTGTGTGGAGCCTGCTTAGGATTCTCTCTCATTTCCTCTCTCTCTGTCCCTTCCCCACTATATTATTGCTCTCTCTCTCAAAATAAATAAATATACTTAAAAAAGAATAAACATTAAAAAAAAAAAGAGTTGCACATTCTACCGACTGAGCCAGCCAGGCACCCTCAGAACCACATTCTCGAAGGATGTCTCTCTGACTTATGCTGTTTAGCCTCTTAGCCACACCTGACATTGATGAGTATAGTCTTCTCTCTGACATATTCACTTCTTTCATGCCACCGTCTTCTCTTGGTTCTACCCCATCTCTTTGAGTGTTCCTTCCTTTCAGTATCTGTTAATGTCTCTTCCTCCTGCCCATTCTTTCCCTATTGGTCTTCTTTGGGGTAGTAGGCTGGGCCTTTTTCTCACACCATGTACTCTTCTGCAGTCACCCCATTTTTTCTCATGGTTTTGACCACCATCCATACACTGTTAACATTTAAATCTCTACCTTGTATCTACACTGGACTCCCATTATTCACCTGCCTACTGGGCATGTCTACAAACATTTCAGTTCAACACGTCCAGAACTAAACTCGTCATCTCTCCAGAACACACCTCTCTCCCTTCCACTCAGGCTTCACAGACCCCCAGAGCCTTTCCATTCACACACTACTCACTCACTATAGTATTATTGTTTAAGAAGCTGCCCTTCCTTCTCTCCTTAGCATGGCGCCTGGCTCTTAGTATGACATTTGATTATAAGGTAAGCATTTTGAGCACCAGCTCTATGCTGTCAGGTTCCCCCAGAAATTTAGAGTGCAGCTGAGAAATTTGTAGTCCCAATTAGACTTTCATTCCTAGGCTTTATCAGCTTTCTGCTGCCCCCACGTCCCTTTGAATGTGCAAGAGCCCCATGGGGGAAAAAAATCTCACTTTAAATCCTTATCAACTATTACCTTAGTCATTGACTAACCAATATATGCTAACAACTTAGTTTTAAATTAATCCCTTGGTAAATCAGCTAATACTTGAATAGTTAATATTTGATTTTCTACTAACACTTTAGTCATCATCTAACACTTTATAAGCAATATACTTTATCAGGTTTTATCTTAGCACTTAGTAGTTTAGCTATTTGCCAAACCTTAATTATTAATCAATATTTAGTTGACATTTGACAAAGTCTGGAGACATTTTTTGTTGTCACAACTGGGGGATGGGTACTTTGGGCATCTAGTGGGTAGAGCCCATGGCTGCTGCTGAATATCCTATACTGCACAGGACTGTCCACCACAACAAAGAATTATCCCCAAATGCCAATAGGTTAAGAAACCCTGGTCTGGAGTATTGCAGAGCAGGAGTCACAATCCCAGCTCTGCTACTTAGCAGTACTATACCTTGCTGGGCCTCAGTGTCTCCCTCTGGGATATGGGGGATATTAACAGCATTTAATGCATGGGCCTATTATGATGATAAATGCTAATACACCCACAGACCACTGAAGTACCTGACACATAGTAAATATTCAGTAAATGATAGTTTTTCTTGTGTTATGTAAATTTACTGTCCATTTAAAAAACAGGAAATTGAGGTTCAGAGATGGGAACAGACTTGGCCAAGGTTAACAGAAAAGGCAGTTCCAGTCATAGGGCTAACAAATGTCACTAAGAATCTTCTGTAAACAAATGCTGCAGTTTTCCTGTATGTGGACCTAACACCAGACACAATCCTTGTTCTCCGCAAAATAGAAGGAGGAAGAGAACTAACCTTTCCCAAGTGCTCATGTACCTCTATCTCATTCCTATGAGGTCAATATTTTGACTTCCATTTTACAGATGAGGCTAAGTAAGAAATCCAAATTCTCCAGGAAGTCAATTGCCAAGTAGTGACAGGCTGACCTCGTACTAAAGTCCCTGCCTTTCCCTATTCTCTGTTTCCTGGACTCTGATGACACTCCAGCCAGGATGGGGGGTAGAGGTGGGGAACGGTTAGGATTAGAGACATGATCATAGAAGAAGGCAAGATAAGACATTCACTCCAGGGTGCAGAAATCTTGGAGTAAATTCCAGGAGTGACTTATTGCAGGCTGAAAAAAAATTGTGAACATGAAAAATGCTTACTAACACATGAAGAGCTGGACTCATGTTGAGACCAGAGAGGGGGGAGGTAGGCAAAGGCAGTGTTTCCTTGAATTTTGGGGATTAACAGACCCAGGACAAATCCCAGGTTGGGATTTAAACTACTCAAGTGAGTAGTTTAACTTCTCTGAGTCTCAATAGATATAATGTCTACATATTTATATATAGAATACCCATATTTCAGAATGACTTGTTCAGTTATTAATTCCTCCCTTGAGGTACAATTGACCCTTATGGCCATGCAGGTTTTGAAGATGATACAGCAGAAGAGACAGGTGGGAGTTTAAATCTGGCCTGAACTCTAATTACC
Source organism: Hyaena hyaena (assembly GCF_003009895.1). Classification (NCBI taxonomy): domain Eukaryota; kingdom Metazoa; phylum Chordata; class Mammalia; order Carnivora; family Hyaenidae; genus Hyaena; species Hyaena hyaena. Next base: position 7,888,461 of record NW_024080637.1, on the reverse strand, counting down.
CAATCTTACCTTTAGCATGGAGCTACATCAGGCCGCAGGAAAAGTCACTTTTTTCCTGATATGCACAAAAGAACAAAGGCAGTGCAAAGCAGCAGTCCTGCCTTCCAGAAGAAGACCCTAAGCCGACTGCAGTGAAAGTAGGGCTGAAGCAGACACTACTTCCATCAGAGAGGAGCTTGCAGTCTGAAGCTGTAATTGCTAAGTGAGATGATGCTACATGGAAGGTGCTCAATGAATGGGACATATACAGACAGGACAACAGATATTGCAGAAAAGAATGATGCCCTGAGACTTGGCCACAGAAAGCTTTCCTGCAGAAGGGGTTATTTCAAGTTGGTCCTTGAAGGGTGGAGAGGATTTAGATAATCACAAGGAGGGAACTACATGAACAAAAACTTGGGAGAGGGGGCTCCTTTCTCAGGTCAGACTGGTTAAATCAGAAGCTTCCTGTAGGAAAGAAGAGGCAGGTATAGTCTGAGGAGGTTCAGATTTTAAAGGTAAGACTGGAATTACTGGGACTACTTTAACAACTCCGGTGAAGCCTTCAGAAAATCTGTTAATCCAATGGGAGAAAGGATAATCTTTTCAAGGGATGATTTTTGGAACAACTGGATATCCACATGTATTTTTTTTTATAAATAAAAAATTTATTTATTATATTTAAATAATCTCTACACCCAACATGGGACTCGAACTCATGGCCTTCATGACCTTGAGATCAAGAGTGGCATACTCTTCTGACTGAGCTAGCCAGGTACCTCTGGATATACCTATATAAAAGTGAACTTCAACCATTGCTTCATGCTACACATAAAAACTAACTCAGAAGCATAAACATAAAACTTCTAGAAGAAAACCTAGGAGAAAATTTTTGCTATCTTAAGGTAGGCAAAGATTTTTTTAGATAGAACACAGCAGACACTAATCTTAACAGAAGAAAGCGATAGACTATCAAAATGTTTAATTTCTGCTTTTTGAAAAATGCCTTTAAGAAAATGAGAAGGGAGGGGCACCTGCATGGCTTGATGGTAGAGCATATTTCTCTTGGCCTTTGGGTTGTGAGTTTGAGCCCCATCTTAGATGCAGAGATTACTTTAAAAAATAAAATCTTTTTAATATATTTTTATTTTATTTTTATTCTAATATAGTTACATACAATGTTACATTAGTTTCAGGTGTAGAAAATAGTGATTCAACAATTCTATACATTACTCAGTGCTCATCATCATATGTGTATTCTTTTTTTCTTTTTTTTTTTTAATTTATTTTTGAGAGTCAGAGAGAGACAGCACTAGCAGGGGAGGGTCAGAGAGCAGGAGATACAGAATCCGAAGACAGGCTCCAGGCTCTGAGCTGGCTGTCAGCACAGAGCCCAACGTGGGCTCAAACCCACCAACCATGAGATCATGACCTGAGCCAAAGTCAGACACTTAACTGACTAAGCCACCCAGGTGCCCCTTTTTTCTTTTATAGTTTATTGTCAAGTTGGTTTCCATATAACACTGAGTGTTCATCCCAACAAGTGCCCTCCTTCATGCCCATCACCTCTTTTCCCCCGTTTTTTCTTTTTTGTTTTTTGTTTTTTTTAGAAAGAGACAGAGCACAGGAGCAGGGGAGGGGGAGAGGAAGATGGGGAAAGAGACAATCTTAAGCAGGCTCTCTGCCCAGCATGGATCATGATGTGGGGCTCCATCTCACAACAGTGAGATCATGACCTGAGCCGAAACCAAGAGTCATTTGCTTAACCAAATGAGTCACCCAAGCACCCCTATACCTAAATAAAGTTGACTTTAAAAGAAAAAAAAACTCAGAAGCATTATTGTATAGCAATAAAAAAAATTAAAAGGAACCTATATGTTGAAGAAAATGGATAATCAATCATCACATCACATCAGTAAATGGAAAACTACATAGCAGCAAAAATGGATGAACCAGACTGAGCATACATATCAAGACAAAGTTCACAAACACAAAACTGAGTGGAAAAAAAAAAAAACGGGTTCCAGAAGGATACATGTAGTATGATTTTTTATTTAAAGTTTTATCACATAAGTCAGGCAGAGAAAGACAGATACCATATGTTTTCACTCATATGTGGAACAGGAGAAACTTAACAGAGGACCATAGGGGAAGAGGAAGGGGAAGGGGAAAAAATAGTTAAGGAGAGGGAGGGAGGCAAACCATAAGAGACTCTTACATATTGAGAACAAACTGAGAGTTGATGGGGGTCAGGGAGAGGGGAAAATGGGTGATGGGCATGGAGGAGGGAATTTGTTGGAATGAGCACTGGGTGTTATGTGGAAACCAACTTGACAATAAACTAGAATAAAAAAAATTTTTTAATAAAGTTTTATCACAAGTAAAGTAACTCCCTATAATTTCTCAAAGATCTATGCTTATGTGATAAATGCATAAAGAAGAGCATGAGAATATAAACACTAAACTCAGGAGAGCAGTTATCTGGGGGAGGACAGGGCAGGCAGGAAGGAGTACACAGGGGGCTTCAAACAGTACTGATCAATGTTTTTACTTCTTAAGCTGAGTGGAGGGTATATGGGTGGTCTTTATATTATCCTTTTTGTCATTTTATGTGTCTTAACAGAAACTCTACACCTGGAGTTGGGAAAGAGCTTGACTGGTATCAGGAGCTCTAAGCCTAGGTCCCGATTTGTCCCTGGATGTCATCAGTGTTCCACCGTGGTAAAGTCACTTCTCTCAGGATGAGACACAAGAGCATCATTGTGGACGGGAAGGGAAGGATTCGTACTGGGCATCATGGGGGAGACCCTGAGAGGAACTGGCACTTAGAGAGACATAATGCACTTGCCTGTCCTTCCTTTGCTTCTCCAGCTTCAGTGAGCTGCTCTGTGGGGGCCTGAGGGCAAGGATGGGGGTGCATAGGGGATGGGGTCAGGGTGGGCACAGCTGCAGGCATCAGGGAAGGGGAGAGGGGCACAGTGTCGCAGTGTCGAGTGCAGACACTGCCCATGGGCCCACACACGGCTGAGCCCAGCAGTGAGTCTACAACCTCAGCCTGTGAGTACACTACACAGGCTCTCAGCCACTGCTGACTGAGGTCATCGCACTGCGTGGCCCACCCCTGCAAGGGGCTGTTTCTTTCTGGAGACTCTCTGAGGGGACTGGGTTCCTGGAGCAAGGCTGCTGAGGTCTAGGGGCACTGCTTTGAGAGTCAAGCCAGAGACCCTTCCAGTTATGGCTCGCCAGGCCCCGGGGTACACGCTCTTCCATCTCGAGTAATAGTAACTACTGCCCTAATGGAATGAGAACACAGAAGGTAACCAACCTTAGGTCACACTGCAGGTGACTGGAACTTACTCCTTGCATATATTTGAGCGAGCTACTTAACCTGTTTGGGTCCAGGGTGTGATGTGTGTGTCTGTGTATCTGAAGATATCATATCAAAGTATTTGCTTTGTGTGATGAGATTATGGGTGATTTTAGTTTTTTCTTTTAACTTACTGTGATTTCTAGTTTGTTGTTTTATAATGAATATGTATGTATTTTGTTACTTAAAATTATTTAAAATCAGGAGAGTAATTTGCACAAGGTTGTTGTCAGGGCTAAAGGAGAGATGAAAAGCACAGAACACAATCTCTAGGTTACAGTGTTTTCTCCGTAAATGTGAATTCTCCCTGCTCACCCTTCCTTCCTATACTTTCTCTCCCTTGTAGTATTGGAGACTCTGGTCCCCAGACCTCATTGGGGAGGAAGGAGTTGATGGAAGGAGTCACACTGGCTGTGTGTCTTTGGGTAAATCACTTAACCTCCCTGAGTTTCTTACTCTGCAAGATGGAAAGAATAACACCAATCTCAAAGGAAGTTTTCAAGGATTTTATGACATACAAAATGGAAAACTTCCTGGTACTTAGTTGACCTACAGTAAGTGCCTGCAGGAAGAATAAGCAAGCATTAGAGTAGGAGGTAGGCCAGAAAAGCTAAAGGATTTTAGCATATGGTCCACAGAGCCCAGAGGTTCAGGAGGGTGGTCCATGAACCTAGAATGAAAAAAAATTACACCTTGTTTTCACTAACCTCTAACTGGAATTTAGCATTTCTTTCTGTCATGCAGGTAAGGAACAAGCCACAGTACTATTTAGCAGTACCTGTGACTTTGTCACCAATGGAAATCATAGTTTTGTATTGCATTACAGTAGCAATATCTTGAAATACTGCTTACACTCATTTACCACCTTAAAATTACAATAGTTAATAGACCAATCTCTAAATCTTATTATTTAATGTTTTAAAAAGACACAAAATAAATATTCTGATAATGATTCTATATAACTAGCATTCTTGTTATCCTAAGTAATTTACTTTATGTAGTTAAAAATATTCTTCCAGGGGTGCCTGGGTGGCTCAGTCAGTTAGGTTTCTAACTTCAGTTCAGGTCACAATCTCACAATTGGTGAGTTCGAGCCCTGCATCGGCTCTGTACTGACAGCTCAGAGCCTGGAGCTTGCTTTGGATTCTGTGTCTCCTGCTGTTTCTGACCCTCCCCGGGTCACTCTCTCTCTCTCTCTCTCAAAAATAAATAAACATTGGGGCGCCTGGGTGGCTTAGTCTGTTGGGCGTCCGACTTTCGCTTAGGTCATGATCTCGTGGTTCGTGGGTTCGAGCCCTGCGTTGGGCTCTGTGCTGACTGCCAGCTCGGAGCCTGAAGCCTGTTTCAGTCTGTGACTCCCTTTCTCTCTGACCCTCCCCTGCTCACGCTGTCTCTCTCTCTCCTAGAAATAAATAAAACATTTAAAAAATAAATAAATAAATAAATAAACATTAAAAAAATTTTTTAATATTCTTCTGAATTGGGGGACGGGGTCTGTAAGTCTTCACCAGACCACTAAAGGAATCCTTGGATAAACAGACATGTTTATCATGTTTATTGATGCCTGGGCCATTGACTGTTGTGTGACATTGGGTTTGTTATTTCTCAGGGGCACAATCATCCCTGCTTGGCTCACCCCACAGCGTTGTTGGGAGGAACAAATTAATTCTTGGCTGGAAAAGTTTTTGGAAACTGTTGGCAGCTTCACAATTTTCCCAAAGCCAGAGCAGAGTCCTTTTTACCTCCCAGTTAAACCTTGTCTCCAGGAGACCTCTCTCCTTTCCACAGGATTCCGCTACCCCCTTTACTTTCCATCTGATAAATAAAGAGGCCAAAGCGCACCTTCATTATGGTATGCCCTCCAGCTCCCAGTTTGCAGAGATCCACAGCTCAGTGGAAAGGTTTTCTGGGGGATAATAACAATTCCCTCCAGTTTTCACATTTGACCTTATAGTGACACTTGAGGATACTACCCCCACCAAAATTCTTCCTCTGTCCTTCAGATGGTGACCCCTCTGTGGCCATGGTCCCTGTGTTTTCCCTTTCACTGCTCTGTCCTGTGATCATCTGTGTGTTTCTCAAGGGCATACCCAGATCTGACCCCTCTCACAGACTCTGGTGCTCAGGTCAAAAGATGGCACACAGGGGCACCTGGGTGGCTTAGCCGGTCATCTGACTTTGACTCAGGTCATGATCTCGTGGTTCATGGGTTTGAGCCCTGCATCAGGCTCTATGCTGACAGCTCAGAGCCTGGGGCCTGCTTCAGATTCTGTGTCTCCCACCCTCTCTGGCACTCCCTCACTTGCCCTGTGTCTCTCTTCTTCTCAAAAATAAATAAACATTAAAAAGCATGGTACACATTAGCATCTTAGAAGCTGGCCTAGATGAAAAAAAGTAACCAGAACACAAAAATATCAGGGAAGGAGTAGAGCTAGGGCCTGAGCCCAGGTCACCTGATGCCCATGATGTATCGCCCATATACCCAAAGCAAGGGACGGAAGATCTGAGGAGTTTCAAGGCATCACAATAACTATTTCCTCCTCTACCCACTCCTGTGAAAAATGAAAAGAGCTAAACCTTTCTTGTAATCTTGAGTTAGCCCCTGCCCATCTGTCCAGTGGGTGTGTGTGTGTGTGTGTGTGTGTGTGTGTTAGATTCAGTGGCTTTCAAACCTTTTTGACCTGATTTAAAGTAAGAAATACATTTTACATTGTGATCTGGTCCATAATACATACATATATGTAACTGAAACAGGCATTTTATGAAAGAATACTTAGCTTTACTATCTGCAGGGCACTTTTTCTATTGTTTAATTACTATTTTTTAAAGTTAGCTATGACTCAGTAACTGGTTACATGCCCCACAAGTCTTTTTCAGCCCCAATACCCTGTGACTTGCTGAATGGGAATTATTCACATATAAAATGAGACAACTAAATCTCAGGAGTCTCTAGTCCTTGATCAGAGTGATTGGGTGAAGCCGCGTACCTCTCAGAGCCTCAGTTTCCCCAATGTACCCTGAGAGGACAGACAGGCAATTTCTAAGTGCCATATATGGCTGTGGTCCCCTGATCCTAGTGAGAAAGCTGCTCTTGTGATCTGTAAATAACTTCTGAGAGTAGAAAGGTGTGGGGCTTTGCTTCCCGGTGGGGAGGGGGGGTATAATTTGGGACATTGTGTAGCTCTCTTGTCTTAGGCCAGTGTGGCAGGGAGTCTGCACACAGTGTGAACATGTCAGTACATGAATTTGCTGCTCAGGGAAGACAGAGACAGGCAAGGAAGCCAGAGGATGAAGATATTTAAAAGTCCACTGGAGGGGCACCTGTATGGCTTCAGTTGGTTATAGTGTCTGACTTCAGCTTGGATCACAGTCTCATGCTTCCTGGGTTGGAGCTCCGGATGGGGCTTAGTGCTGACAGCACAGGGCTTCGAGCCTGCTTTGGGTTCTGTGTCTCCCTCTCTCTCTGCCCCTCCACTGCTAGCTCTCTCTCTCTCTCTCTCTCTCTCTCTCAAAAATGAATAAACTAAAATGAATAAATTTTTTTTTAAAAGTCCACTGGAAAAGAGGCCCAATGAGAACATCAGAACGAACAAGGGCTTGGAGACCAGACAGACCCGTCAAAATCTCAGGGGCTTGAGGACTGGGGGAAATGACCTCCCTGGCGCTTAGCTCTCATTTATAAAATGGGTTTGAAAATCTCTGGCCCTCTGGGTTGCCGTGAAGGCTAAGCAGTGTACTAACCACCCCATACTGACGCTACTGAGTGGTCGCTGAGGCGCGCACCAGCCTGGAACTGCCCTGAGACTGCCGGCGTCGAACACAGTGCCTAGCACTAGGCGAGTCCAAGTGCAAGTGTGGAATCCGCGGCGGTGGCTTCCATTCCCACCCTGCCACCCTGGACTTGTGCTGTCTGAGCACCCAGCACTCCTGTGCATAACCCGGGAGCGCAGCAGGAGGGTAGGGGAAGCGCAGGCACAGACAGACCCGCACCCAGGAGGCTCCTCTCCCCTCCCCGTCCCCCCCTCCCCCGGCGGCTCCCACCTCCCGGCTGCTGCGCGGGTCGCGCTCCCATCCGGTCCCTCCAGCCCCCACCCTGCGCTCGCGCTCGGGCTCCCGCTCCCGCCCCACTTCCAGCCCTCTCCACTCCCACCGCTCCTCCCTCCTCTTCCTCCCTCTTCTTCCTCCCTCTTCTTCCTCCTCACACCTCCTCCCGCTGCGCGCGTCCGCGTACCTGTCGCCTCTCTAAGTCCTGGGGGAGTCTAAGTCTCTAACCGCGGCTTCGCTGCGCCTCTCGCCGCGCCTCTCTCTATCTCGCTGCTTCTCTCCGCTTCTTTCCCCCTCAGTCTCTGCCTTTCTCAGGCTCGGTTCTGTCTCCGTCGGTCCCTCGCCCGGCAGTCTGGTGGCCCGAGGTGGCAGCGGGCCCGGCGCGGGGCGCGATGAGCGGTGCCTGCACGAGCTACGTGAGCGCCGAGCAGGAGGTGGTGCGTGGCTTCAGCTGCCCGCGGCCGGGGGGCGAGGCGGCCGCCGTCTTCTGCTGCGGCTTCCGCGACCACAAGTACTGCTGCGACGACCCGCACAGCTTCTTTCCCTACGAGCACAGCTACATGTGGTGGCTCAGGTACCGACCGTGGCCCTAACCCCCGCTAGAACCCCACTCCAGTCCTAGCCCCTTCGCGCACCCTCGGCCCAGCGCGGGCTAAACCCCCGGTCCTCACCCAGGTGCCGGCCCCAACATCAGCATGGACCATACCCGCCATTTAGTCCCTCAGGCCCAACCCTGACCTTTGCCCTCATCCTGTCACCAACTCAACTCCCTCAGTAACCTCTTTCCCCATTCAGATCTAAGCTTGAACCTCACCCCAACTCCATCCCTACTTCCAACGTCATCAACTCCATCCCAACATCATACTCTACCGCCCTCAAACCAGCCCCAGATTATATACATCTCCCTGACACCATACTTCTTCTCCTGCATTCACAGGAAACCCAAACTCCGCCCCCCATCCAAATGCAAACCAGGGTCCCCATCTTAACATCAGCCAACATCATCCCTGACTTTACCCACTCTGCGGTACTGAACACCAACCCTAACCTCCCCCACCCAATCCTCCAGGCAACCCACCTCAGCTCTTCTCCCCAACCCTGACTCCAAACATAGTCTGCCCTACACCCAGATATCAGCCCCAAGTCCTACTCCTCACCTAATACCATACCCTGAGTCAATCCCAGCTTAGCCCAGCCTCAACTCTTTCTCCCCCCTCATATTTAGTCATTCTTTCAGCTACCCCTTACTGAGCACTTAGCTGTGCCAAGCTCTGGGGTGGGTACTGGGGATGTACTCCACTCCCGAGCTAAGGCAGGAGACCAAGGGATTAGAGCTGCCTCCAAGTTCATCAACAGCACAATGCTACAGCAGAAGCCAGCTAACGCTATATTAACAGAAGTGTAATTTGGGTGGATCCCCACTCATAGGACCTTAGTTTCTCTACCTGTTTAGGGATGGGGGTGCATAGGGCAGCCTCTGACATTCCTGGAACCGAAATGTGGTGCTAAGAGGACAATGGGCCCCAGTCTGTCTCTGTCTCTAAAGGCCTCATCCAGAAAATAGTACATGATCCTGAGCCTGCTCTGGAAAACAAGCATCAACAAAAATGGAGGAGGCCATCTCAGTAGACAGTGACTTTTCTGTTCCTGGAGGTATGTGACCGGAGGCTGCATACCCTTGATATGGGAAAGGACAGTCTGCTGCAGAAGCCACTCTGAGCCTCTGTCTTTGCATCTATCAAATGAAGAGCATAATAAATGATTGCCCCAATTTCTGACTAGGACCAAATGAGATAAAGAGGTGAAATCACCTTGGCATATGCCACTGACAATTACAGATACCACTCTTTCTAGACTGCTCAATCTATAATTCTGAAATCATTTTCAGATGGCCAGGTTTTCTGATCCTGCACATTTGGCTGCTATCTGTAACCTGAGGAATTATATTAATTTATTCTCTATTCCCCCGTATATTCATTCATTCATTCATTCATTCATTCATTATAGCCTTTGCTTTGTGCCAGGTGCAATGCTAGGCAATAGGGACACAGAAATCAATTATTCCCTGCCCCCAAGGAGCTCATAGTCCATTCAGAGATACAAGACATGCACCTAGAGTGTAACAATGGAGGGTTTGCTGAAGACTCGCTGTGTACTTAGCACTAAGCTGGGTGCTGAAATATGGCAGTGCTGACCTCCCTTCGAGGTACAGAGACAGTGTAGAACTTTGGGGGTGGTTAGAACTCCGTCCAAACCTTGGCTCAGTCACGTAATAGCTACGTGAATTAGGGCAATTTATCTCTGAGTGACTCTTTTTAAAGTTTATTTATTTTTTTAGTAATCTCTACATCCAACATGGGGCTTAAACTAATGGCCCCAAGTCACATACTGCTCTGACTGAGCCAGCCAGGCACCCCTCCAAGTCTCTTTTTTCATCTTCAAAATAGCAATAGGAATACATATCTCATGGAATTGTTGTGAGGATTCAGTGAAATAATGCATGTGAAAATGACTAATATATATTGCAGATGCCCAGTAAAAGGAAGTTTCTTTCCCCAGTTCATAGGTAGGGAAAGTGAAGCTTGGAGAATGGAAGTGAATTGTCCAAGATCTTCTAGCAATGTATTGGTAGACTGAGGTCTAAAGAACAGTACCTAAGATCAACTAAGAGTCAGATGAATTCACACATTCACAGCTCTGGCACATCTTCTCTCCATTTTACAGATGAGAAAATTTGCAAGGAGCTAAGTTACTATCCAGGAATGCCCTAGTGAGAGCAAGTGGCAGAGCTCAGGCCTGTCTGGCCCCAAGTCCAGGCCTGTGGCACAGCTGTTTAAATCTGGCTTTCTCATAACCCGCTCTACTCAGATCATTTGAAAAGATACTCATTGACCCTCTACTATCTTCTGGGCACTGTGTTAGCTCTTGGAGACACACAGCCCATCAGCACCTAGCCAGACCCCATCCCTCTTCTAATAACTCCTTCCCTGTACACCCCTGTTGTCCTTCCTGTTGCCTTGAATGCTTGTGATATGTGGACTGCTTTAGTGGCTCAGACAATGAGGTAGAGAGTTGGACGGAGTGACCTCTAAGCATGTCAATGTGCTCACATTCTGTGACCTCAAGAGCAGTTGAAAGGTTTAGTGTGCAGGGCTGACTCTTCCTAGGCTTGGACATAATGTGGTTCATAAACATCACAGACAGTTGCAAAGTGGAGGGGAGGAACTGAGGGTCTCCCCAGGACATCCAGGTAGTCAGTGTACTCTAACCCCTGAAACGACCCTCTGGTGTGCTCTTCAGAGTCCCACCATTGCAGAGTGGAGAGCCTTGTTTGGCTCTAGATTCCATTTGGCCTTTTTCATGAAAGTTGGCCCTTAAAAACATAAAAATCTCCAGGTAAACAATTGTTTCCTTGAATAGTGCTCAAGGAGAATTGCTGTCTTTAAAAGTGTGTCTCAGGAAGTGAAGACTCCCTGTGGAGAAGCAGCTGGTGCTATCACATGTCTGGTCCACTTTCCAAACACCCTCTATTAGTAGCTCTGTTTTTTACCAGAATGTGAGCCAAAAGGCAGCAGCCTTGCAGCAGGACAGAATTGGTTGTCAGGCACTGTATATACACCACCTCATTTAATCTTTATGGACACCCGGTGAGAAAGGAAGCTCTGCAAATAAAGAAAATGAAGATCAAGAGATGAAGGGCTTTTCAGTTTATATGTGACAGAACCCAGATTTGAACTTAGAACTGCCTGACTCAAAGGCCCTACCAAATGTTAGACTACCCTTCCCATTCTTTCCTAGAGGTCACAGTGTGATCTTTCAGAGTTATAGATCTGTGAAACCCTACAAGGCTAGCTAGCAGCTCTTCAGGGCAGGAAACTCCAACTTCACTGAAAAGTGTACTCATCCAGGTGTTCTTTACAAATTGATGCAATCGTAGAGAACTTCTATCTCTTGAGGCAGTACATTCACCTGGGGACAACGCTAATCATTTAAAGTTCATCTTATACCGAGCACACATTTCCGCCTTAGAGCCTCCCCTGTCATTTCTGGCTCTGTCCTTGGGGCCGGTTCCTCTGTCCCCAGACAGATCATCAGAGACAGTGCCTGCTTCCCGACTGATCGCTAATCTAGGATATATTCCCCCTGCTCTCTCGCCCATTCTTCAAACGATCCTGCTTTTAGAGGTAGCCGCAGATGCCCCAGGTAAAGTGTGGGGTCCCAACTGGAGCACAAGTCTTCCTTATAAACAGTGATGATATTTCAAAAAGGAAATAATGTTTAATTAAAGTACTTATAAGAAATAAAAGGTACTGCATGCTCAATGTGGAAAATGCGGAAGGGACAAGAGAAGCAAAAAAGGAAAGAAATCCTGGGAAATCAGGCGTCTAAGCTCAGATCCCCCGAAAAGACTCAGAAACGAAGATTTGAGGGCAAGTAGTTTATATGGAAAGCCATCCTAGAAAACATTGGTAGAGGGTGCGGAGAGAGGCCAGGAAGGGTAGGAGCAAATGATGGTGTGTCACCACGGAGGGTCCCCGGAGTGTAAACCTACTGAACTCTGCCAGCCATTGCAGAAATTATACCTCTGGGGTGCCTGGGTGGCTCAGTCGGTTAAGCGTCCGACTTCGGTTCAGGTCATGATCTCACGGTTCATGGGTTCGAGCCCCGCGTCGGGCTCTGTGCTGACAGCTAGCTCAGAGCCTGTCGCCTGTCTTCAGATTCTGTGTCTCCCTCTCTCTCTGACCCTCCCCTGCTCACGCTGTCTCTCTCTCTCTCTCTCCTAGAAATAAATAAAACATTAAAAAATTAAAAAGAAAAGAAATTATACCTCAGAGTAATCCCACCTGAGAACCAGGAAACTGGGTATTTATATACGTATTTCTGTCAGTCACTGCTTGTATGCTGATGAGAGAAGGAAGGCATTAAATTTTCCTGTACTTCTGACCTGCTTTGTATACAGACAAAGACTGTTCTGCCCCAAGAAAACTCTCAGGCAAAAGGATGCAGATGCTGGCATTTGAAATTCTGGCCAGAATATTCTACAATTATAAGACCCAATGGGACACAGACAGGACATCCACAGCCTGCACTACTCCCAGAGGGAGGCTGTTAGCAATTTGACATATTTCTATCCAACCTTAAAGAGGTATAATTTCGTATATGTTTATGTTTATTTAAGTTGGGATTATGCTATATATTTAGTAGTGTGTCCTACTCTTTTCACTTAACATTTTCCCATCAGAATTTATTCTCAATCTTAAATAATATTTGAAAATCTGTTTTTAATGGCTCTGTACTATTCCACTGCAGGAGTGTTCAATAATTTAGCCAGTGGTGCCTGGGTGGCTCAGTTGGTTAAGTGTCCAACTCTTGGTTTCAGCTCGGGTCATGATCTCATGGTTTGTGGGTTCAAGCCCTGCATCTCAGAGCAGAGCCTGCTTGGGATTCTCGCTCTCTCCCTCTCTCTGCCCCTCCCCCCCGCCCAAATAAATAAATAAACTTAAAAGTAATAATACTTTATTTAGCCGTGGGAAGATAGATTCCCCAAAGCTCTGAGGTGTTTCTGTTTAGTGGAAGTTAGCCATCAGCTAGGTGGGAAATAAGTCATCAGCTTGCTGGAAGCAAAATCTGGCAGAAGTGGCACGGGTAGGAGTCAGGGGCTGGGGTCAGAGAGAAGGGTGGGCAGAAAAGCTGGAGAATGAATCATAGACGGGAAGGGCACACAAACAAAGCCTGCCCCCTACCTATCTATCCCCCACTGCTAGGAGAACATCTCACAGTGCCTGACGCACAGTAGATCCTTGGTAATATTTACTAAATTCCTACTATGTGCCAGGGCTTCTACAAGGGGAGGACAACGCTGATTATATATGGTCTGACTCTGCCTTCAAGGAACACATGAGGAATATGTTGAACACCCACTATGTGCCAAGAATATTATATATATTATTCATCCTTACTACCATCTGTGAAGTACTGTGTTTTGATCATTTTCACTTTTCAGACAAAGACGCTGAGGCTCAAAAAGTATAATAATTCATCAAGATCTCAGAGTGAGTTGTTACATACCTGGCTTCTAACCCAAGTAGGTTTGGTTCCAAAGCCCTCTGCTCAGGGCTGCCTGAAGTACTAAAGGCCCTGAGTAAAGTGTTCTGGATGGATTGGCCTGGATGGTTGGGTGGGGGGAAAGATGGCCAAAGAAAGCATTGTTGAGGAGGACACATTTGAGATGGTCTTTCCAGGACAGGTAAAATTCTAATGTGGGGAGATGATGGGGAGGAATCATGTGAAACAGGAAAGAAAGTGGCTCCAAAATGAGCCAGGAGGTAGTTGTCTGGAGACCAGGTAACTAAGGCTTGACTTGGGGCAGAGGTGGTGAGGTTAGAGGGTGAAGGAACAGCAGTGAGGAGGTATTCTAGACATGGAATCCACACTGGTACGATGACCCTACTGGAGGGTGGGTCAGAAATTATCTTGAGCCTGGAAGGACAGCTGATTTTTAACTAAGGGTTACTATGTGTATTGATTTTTAAGTAACAGTATCATGGGGAGGGCTCTTTAAGACCATCTCCAGCTCCCTGGGGAGAAAGCAAGTTGAAGAAAGTAGAGAGAGAAGGAGAAGAGAAGAGAGGGAACATCGGGCGCCTGGGTGGCTCAGTCGGTTAGATGACCGACTTCGACTCAGGTCATGATCTCATGGTTCTTGAGTTCAGGCCCCACGTCGGGCTCTGTGCTGACAGCTTGGAGCCTGGAGCCTGCTTCAGTTTCTGTATGTCTCTCTCTTCTCCTCCTGTGCTCAAGCTCTGTCACTCTGTCTCTCAAAAATAAATAAACATTAAAAGAAAAAAGAAAGAGAACACATACTGAGTCCCAACTACGTGGGGGCACTGAAGCATGTCGTGTTACATATATGGTGAGTACTTGGCATATAGCTAATGCTCTCTCATGCTTAGGTGCAGAAAGTCTAAGACAAGTAGAGACAGAATAAAGGTTGAAGCTGATTCCTACAATATCTACAACACTTCTCATCTAACAGGCTGCCTCCCAAGTCCCTTCCCAACACTCAGCTCCCTCCTGTGTTCTCTCCCCAGTATCGGAGCTCTGGTGGGCCTGTCCATAGCAGCTGTGGTTCTCCTGGCCTTCATTGTCACTGCCTGTGTGCTCTGTTACCTGTTCATCAGCTCAAAGCCCCACACGAAGTTGGACCCAGGCTTAAGCTTACAGCCTACAGGTAAGAAACAGGCCTCATGATTTCCTTGTATTGAACAGGCAAGCACCTTTACAGAGAGGAGATATTTAGAAATGACATATGAAACATTTGCTTCATGAGTGTTACTAGAATATCCTGAAGCAGCAGCACATTTTTAGGAGGTTCATGGTCTGAACGTTTTCATCCCAAGCTCACATGTGCTCAGTGTTTATCAAAATAATTTGATATAGTCAAGATTCTATTTGTCACACAAAGATTAATCTGTCTTGTGGATTTTCTAAGACAATGTTTTCATCTTAGCCTTAGGGAATGAAAACTGATTTTAATATTATCCCAAACAAAATAGAATTAAGAAGAAAAATTTGCTGCTCCCCAAACTCAGTTTGTTCAGAAATTAAATAGTTATTTTTTTGATAATCTGAATTTTTGGACTACCCCTTCCTTCATTAGCACAAGCCATCTAGAGTCTCAAAGGTCCCCCACCCCAAAAAAGTGTTGCTTTTTCATAAGTCTTTATTGCACACATTTTTACGATCTCTACAAGGTATTGTGAAAGATACAAGTCCCTACTGGCAAATGATCTTTCTGTATAGTTTGGCAAAAAACGCTCAAAATGAATATTATTATCTCCATTTTACAGATGAGAGAATCAAGGCTAAGACAGATTAGATGACTTAATTCAAAGTGTCACAAGTAATAAATGGTAAGGCTAAGTGGGTGTCTGGCTGGCTTAGTAGGTAGAGCGTGTGACTTTTGATAATGGAGTCCTGAGGTCAAGCTCCACATTAGGTGGGCAGCCTCCTTTAAAAAAAAAAAATATATATATATATATATATATATATATTTTAAAGGTATGGCTGAAATTCAGCTCATGTTTTTCTACCTTGAATCATGCTCTTTCTTCTGCCCACCCAAACGGGAGTAGATTTGAATGAGTGCTGAGTTAGCAAAGTTGTTGGTTGGGTAAAAGAAGAAAAGGCATTCTGGGTTAGGGTAAATAATGGGTAAAAGTGTGTGGGCAGTTCTGGGTAAGAGTTATGCAGTGACTGGGTCATTCACCATGAGGCCCCACAGGAAATAAGGCCAGGCAGGACAGGGGAGGAATTTAAGCTAAGCAGAAGAAGCGAGGGCGGCAATTATCAGGGACGTAGAAAGGTGGGTAGTAGCTAACTTTCAGAAAAGACAGAGAGGGCTTTTTCAGTTGTAAAAGATAAGTTTTGCAACTTAACTTATGTAACAAACAACAGCATAAGAACCCTTCTCTGGTCTTGATACAATGAATAATCCTGCTGTTTGCTGAGCAATGAAAAGCAGAAGGGATGAGGGTAGAAGGATTCTTCTGGTTCCTTGTAGTCAGGAACATGGGAGGCAGTGACAAGGGAATAGGAAGAAAGCCCTGAGCATAGACCCAGACAGCCCAGGGAGACCAGAGACATCCCAGGCTTTAAATTTTACAGAGAAAAAGCATAGAAGTTAATGAAAGGCATGAAAGAAACTACCTCATGAGATATGGCATGTATGTGGAAAGGAAGGCTCAATATCATAGACATATCAGTTCTTCCAAAATTAATCTATAAATAAAAATCTCAACAAAATGTTTTATGGAATTTTTCAAGTTAGTTCTAAAATTAATCTAGAAGAATAAAGGGAGAGACTAAACAAAACAATTTTGGAAAAGAAACAAGAAGGGCACCCAAGTGGTTCAGTCAGTTGAGCAACCAACTCTTGGTTTTGGCTCAGGTCATGATCTCATGGTTCATGAGTTCAAGCTCCACATTAGGCTCTGTGCTGACAGCTTGGAGCCTTGAGCCTGCTTTGGATTCTGGGTCTCCCTCTCTCTCTGCCCTTCTCTCACTCACACGCGTGCGCACGCATGCTCACACGCTCGCTCTCTCTCTTTCTCTCTCTTAAAAATAAACATTAAAAATTTTTTTTAAAAAAAGGAAAAGAAAGGAGGGACGTAACCCATCAGATAACAGACATTTTAAGAAGATACATTGTCCGCTTGATATTGGCACAGCAACTGACAGAATTAGCAATGCTGTGCTAATTTGCACATTCGTCCCCCAGGGACATTTGGCAATGTCTGGAGACATCTTTGGTTGTTGCAACTGGGGAAGGTATCTCTTGATAGAGGCCAGCGATTCAGGGATGCTATTAAATATCCTACAATACAGAAGACAACACTCCACAATAAAGAATTATGCAACCCCAAATCAAATACTGCCAATGTTGGGGCGCCTGGGTGGCTTAGTCGGTTAAGCGTCCGACTTTCTCTTAGGTCATGATCTCGTGGTTCGTGGGTTCGATCCCTGCTTCGGGCTCTGTGCTGACTGCCAGCTCTGAGCCTGGAGCCTGTTTCAGTCTGTGACTCCCTCTCTCTCTGACCCTCCCCTGTTCACACTGTCTCTCTCTCGCCTAGAAATAAATAAAACATTTTTTAAAAATTGCTAAATACTGCCAATGTTAAAAAAAAAACCTATAATAAAAAGAGAGTCCAGAAACAGATTGATTAAAATGTAGGAATTTGACTAAAACACTTAATTTTTTTAAATAAGAGAATTGGCAAATTTGCCTTCATCAAATCCAAGTAGACATGAAATAAAAGTAAGAGAAAAGTGGAGCACCTGAGTGGCTCAGTCAGTTAAGCGTCCAACTCAGTTTTGGCTCAGGTCATGATCTCACACTTTTGTGAGTTCGAGCCTCTGCACTGGCAGTGTGGAGCCTGCTTGGGATTCTCTCTCTTTTCCTCTCTCTCTCTGCCCCTCCCCTGTTCATGGTCTCTCTGTCTCTCTCAAAATAAATAAATAAACTTAAAAAAATTGTTTTTAAAAAGACAAAAGATATATAAATAACATTACAAAACAAATGATGACTGCAAAGTTATTATAAACATAAAGATAAATACACACATATAGACAATCCTACTTGCTAAAATTTATCTGTAACCTCAAAATCAATATTTACAGTGTTTTGGAGGTCATTTGTGGATGCGGACATGTGCAGAGCAGCAAAAAGTTTGAGTTCTCCCATCAGACCCACACCCAGCTGAGGTTAAACAAGGCTATACTCTGTCTTGTTTTCAGCTCTCATACTGTAAACAAGTATATATTTAGTGCCATATGTTTTGCATTTTTGTGATTTTTGTTAATTTCACTGTTTAAAATGGTCCCCAAATATAGTGCTGAAATATTGTCTACTGTTCCTAAGCATAAGAAGGCTGCTGTGATGTGCCTTATGGAGAAAACACATGTGTTAGATAAACCTTGTTTGGGCAGGAGATATAATACTGTTGGTCATGAGTTCAATGTTAACGAATCAACAATATATATTAAACAATGTGTCTTCAAACAGAAACACACATAAAACAAATTTATGTACTGGTCAGATGACAAAACTGCTGTGACCAGAGGCTCACAAGAACCTAACCTAGCATTCCCCCAGGAGCAATGATTCAGTATTCATTAATTCAGCATTTGTGATGACTTTATAGAATATAACTACTACAGGGTGCCTGGGTGGCTCAGTCAGTTGAGTGTCCAACTCTTGATTTTGGCTCAGGTCATGATCTCGTGGTTGTGGGATCAAGCCCCCATTGGGCTCTGCACTGTCAGTGCTTGGAATTTTCTCTCTCCCTCTCTCTGCCCCTCCTCTGCTCACGCTCTCTGTCTCTCTCAAAATAAATCAATAAACTTAAAAAAATAAATGTGAAAAAAAGTTTAACAACTGAATTATGAGAATCAACTATATATAAAATAGAGATGAGGTCGATATCCAGAATATATAGGCATATCTTTAAACAAATGAGAACAACATAATCTACAAAAAAAGAAATACAAATGCTCAGTACACATGAAAAGATGCTCAGCCTGACGAATAACCAGAAGAATGCAACTTAAGAATGATGTAACTTTTTAAAACAATTACATTGGCGGGGTGCCTGGCTGTCTCAGTCAGAAGAGCATGTGACTCTTGATCTCGGGGTCGTGAGTTCAAGCCCCACATTGGGGATAGAAATTACTAAAAAAATAAATAAACTTAAAAGATCAATTACACTGGCAAAAGTCCAAAAATGGATCATATTAATAGTGAGAAGTTGGGTATGAGGAATTGATAGTGTCATATGCTACTGGTAAGAGAATAACTTGGGGCACCTGGGTGGCTCAGTCGGTTAAGCGTCTGACTTTGGCTCAGGTCATGATCCCACGGTTTGTGGGTTCGAGCCCCATGTCGGGCTCTGTGCTGACAGCTAGCTCAGAGCCTGGGGCCTGCTTCAGATTCTGTATCTCCCTCTCTCTCTGACCCTCCCCTGCTCACGCTGTCTCTCTCTCTCTCTCTCTCTCTCAGAAATAAATTTTTTTAAAAAATTATTTAAAAAAAGAGAATAACTTGGTACAACCACTTTGTGGAGCAATTTGGCAGTATCTATTGAAACTAAAATATGCATATATATACACTATACTCTATAATTCCACTACCTGCCTTAGAGAAATAGTTGCACTAGGAGAGGCTTGTAAAGATAGATCTATGATAGCTTGTTTTATTAGAAACAAACTGTCCATCAGTAGAGGAATAATGAAATATGATATCAATATTAAAAGGAATGAACTAGCTCTAAATACACCATCTCATTTGCTCTTCACAATAATGGGGCAGAGCCCAAATCTTATTGCTATCCATTTTACAGATGAAGATTTTACAGACTGAGGCCCTAAGTCACCTAGTGAGTGAGTGACAGAGCCAGCTCAACCTCCACCCTCCTTTCTCTCCTTATCCCTGTGCTGTGAAAGGAAAGTCCTCACCATGTGCCAGACACTGAAACTTTACATGCACTCTCTCATCTAATTTTCCCAACTAGGTTAATTATTGTCACCCCTTTTACAGATGTGAACACCAGGTCTCAGAGAGGTTAGATGACTTACCCAAAGGTTTATAGCTTGTAAACTGTGGAACTGGAATTCAAATACATGTGTCTTTCTACCTCCTAAGTCCTACTCTTTCTGTGTTGCCAGGCCAGGTCTGTGAGGTGTTCCTGCTTGTGAACTACTCCCCTCACCTCTCCCTATTTTATCCCCCTAAACCTTTCTGACTCGAAGGAAATATAGTTCATCCCTTGGCCGTGTGAATGAAAACTACCCTTCTACTTTTCACAGCTCAGCCACCGGGTGGTCTATTCAGTCCCTAGGGTTTGAGACAATTGTGTTCTTGCTTTTTGCTTCTTCTTTTTCTTTTCTTTTCTTTCTTTGTTTCTTTTTTAAGATTTCATTTTTGAGTTATCTCTACATGGGGCTCAAACTCACAACCCTGAGATCAAGAGTCACATGCTCTAAGAGAGTGAGCCAGACATGCACTCCTTGCTTATTTTTAAGATGGAAATTGCATTTCCTGACCTTTTACTAAGTGATAGCTTTCAGCTCTCTCTGCACTTTTCCCAAACTCAGCTCTTAGTTCCTCCCCTTCTTCATTAAGTGCTATGCTCTCCTTCCTCCCAACATACAGCGTGTACCCAGGAGCTTCTCGTCCCTCCTGCATCTGAGACAGTTAAAAAAAATTTTTTTAGGGGCGCCTGGGTGGCTTAGTCGGTTAAGCGTCCGACTTTCGCTTAGGTCATGATCTCGTGGTTCGTGGGTTCGAGCCCCGCGTCGGGGTCTGTGCTGACTGCCAGCTCAGAGCCTGGAGCCTGTTTCAGTCTGTGACTCCCTCTCTCTCTGACCCTCCCCTGCTCACGGTGTCTCTCTCTCTCTCTTAGAAATAAATAAAAAACATTTAAAAAAATTTAAAAAAATTTTTTTAATGTTTATTTGTTTTTGAGAGAGAGATAGAGTGTGAATGGGGGAAGGGCAGAGAGAGAGGGAGACACAGAATCCAAAGTAGGCTCCAGGCTTCGAGCTGTTAGGACAGAGCCCAATGTAGGGCTTGAACCCATAAAATGTGAGATCATGACCTGAGCCCAAGTCAGATGCTTAACTGACTGAGCCACCCAGGCACCCCATCTGCATCTGAGACAGTTTATAGGCCCACTGTCTTACATTCATCAGAGCTTTACCCTTACAAAGAAAGATTTTTCACTTCTGTCTCCTTCTCTGGTAGGACCTGTGGAGAGATCATTAGCCCCATTTTACAGCAGAAGGAACCAAGGCTTAGTCAAGGGAAGTGAATTAGCCAAGGCCGCACAGCTAGTGAGCTTGTGTTCCTGAGGTATTAAGCCCAGTCTCCCAGACTCTAAAGACTATGATCATTGCACTATATTTTGGGGCCATGATACCTGACTGTGGGGACAAGGGCAGCGTAGGGAGTGAGTACCTTAGTAAGAGCAGAGTGGAAATGGAACCGAGCTTCTGAAAATAGGTTCTTTTTGCTGCCCAGGCATTCTATACTATCCTAGCACACCCACCCCAACCCCATCCCCCACATTCAGGATGCAACAAAGACCATAACTTTCTTACTCTGGTACTTTGGGAGGAACTAGCTTGATCAGAAGGGTGACTGAGTTCCTACTGTTGTGCTGGGCGCTATGCTTTAAACACCTTATCCCATTTAACCTGCTCAACTACTCTGTCAAGTGGTTATTATCAAGCCTATTTTGCAGATGAGATGAATGAAGTGAGTTTAGAGGTGATATTCCAACCTAGATACATTTAATAAGATACAAAAACGGGGGAAATGAGAGACAAGAGTTCAATTCTCCCTCTAAAAGGTGTTAGAGGGAGATCATTAATCACTCACTCTCATCATCCATAAACTTGGTGTTTTCATAAAGTTAAACATATACTTATTGTACGAATTAGTTTCCTACAGCCCCTGTAACAAATGACCACAAACTTCGTGGCTCATCATAACAGAAATATATTAATTATCTCACGTTCCAAATCAGTTTCATTGGGTTGAAATCAAAGGTTCCAGGTGAGAATCTATTCTCTGCCTTGTCCGGTTCCTGGTGACTGCCAGCATTCCTTTTCTATATCACTCCAATCACACACTACATGTATCTTCACATCACTCTGTGTGTGTCCACCTCCCTCTGCCTTTCTCTTAAAAAGGCAGTTGTACTGGCATTTAGGACCCACCCGGATAATTCAGGATAATCTCTTCGCAAAATCATTAATTTAATCACACCTGCAAAACTTTACCATATAAGGTAACATTCACAGGTTTCCAGAGATTAGGACCTGATATCCTTGGGGGCCACCGTTCAGCCCACTATACCATACAAATCAGCAATCACACTCCTAGGTGTTTATCCTAGAGAAATGAAAATGATTGTCTGCACAAAACCTATACACCAATGCTCATAGCAGCTTTGTTTGTAATTGATGAAAACTGGAAACAACCCAGTTATCCTTCAATGAGCAGATGGTACAACGATACAGTGGGACACATGCAGCCATAAAAAGGAATGCACTATTGATACATACAACAACTTAAATGGATCTCAAGGGTATTATGTCAAATAAAAAAAGCCGATCTCAAAAGGTGGTATACTATATATTTCTATTTATATAACACTTCTGGAAGGACAAAATTATAGTAATGGAGAATAGGTTAGTGGTTACCAGGAGTTAGGCTTAGGAGGAAGGTCTGACTATAAAGAGATAGCATGAGGAAGTTTTTCTGTGGTGATGAAACAGTTCTCTATCCTGACTGTGGCAGTGATCATATTTCTATATATGTGATAAACTTTGACAGTACCATATACCAAAAAAAAAAAAAAAAAAGGGGGGGTACATATAAAAACTGGTAGAGACCAAATAGGATTTGTAGTTTAATTAGTCATATTGTATCAATGTCAGTCTCCTAGCTTTAAAGTTATTCTGTGGTTATTTAAGATGTTACCATTGGGGAAAGCTAGATGAAGGGTAAACTGCAACTCTCTACTATTTTTGTAACTTCATATGAGTCTTAAATTATTTAAAAATAGAAAGTTCAAAGGAAAACAAAGGAAATCTATTAGCTCTGTAGGTGAGAAGTCCAAAAGTCAGGTGGGCTTTATGCATGATTTGAATAGAAGTTCACTATGTTTTTAGGCTTGTGTCTCCATCCCTAAGATTTTCTCAGCTCTACCCTCTATTTTGTGTTGGCCTAATCCTCAGGCTGAGTTTTCTTATGGTAGTAAGTTGGCTACCAGCAGTCCCTGGGACCACTAGCTTTTTGTTTCCTTCTAGCCAGGAAGAGGAGGGAACTATCCCTTCTTTCAAGGAGGAAGGTGTGAGCTCTACTCTTATTGGACCATTCAGGTCACGTGTCCAACCCTAAACCAATGCTATGCATCCATTGCCAATCCATGTGGCAAAGGAATGGGATTACCCAATTGGCTCAGACCAACCAGGCCCCACTCCTGGAGCTGGGATAGGGCCAATACCACCCAAATATAATTGCTATTAACAGGTGGGAAGAGGTGGAATGTATGTTAGGTAGCCAACTCCAATGTCCAATACAATTTCCTTCTTGAAATTCACCCTTCCCTTAGTTTTGAAGGCATCATTCTTCCTGGATACCCCCCACTGATGGGTCTTAAAACATAGGCATTTTCTAGACAGAAGATATGAAATGTCATTCTAATCAGAAGAAATAGCATAAGCAAAACATCAGAGATGTGAAGGAATGGAACTATTTAGGGAACAATGAAAACCTTGGTGTCCCAAAGGTAGAATTCTTAAGGGAATGATGAGAGTAATGAAGCTAAAGAGAAGGAATTGGATTAGTACATGAAGAGCCTTGGATGCCACCCCAAGGATGCAGGTAATGGGAAGACATTGAAGGCTTTTGAGAAAAAACAGTACATGCACCCACTTGACTTTAAAAAGTTCTCTCTGGCAACAAACTAGAGGATATACTGGAGGGGGTCTAACTGAAGGCTGTTCCACTGGTCTTGGAGGAAGAAGATGAAAGCCTGACTGAGGTTGGTGGCCTTGAAGATGTAGAGAAATGGGTGAATATGGAAGACGGTGATTGGTGGAATCTGCAGGACTCACATTTCTGGCTTGAACACTTGATACAGTTTTCTTAAAGTTTATTTGTAAGTACTCTCTATACCCAACATGGGGCTCAAACCCACAACCCTGAGATCAAAAGTCACATGCCCTACCAATTGAGCCAGCCAGGTGCCCCTGAACACCTGATGCACTTTTTATTCAAAAAAGCAGGAATGCTCAATTGTGTCAAATGCTCCTGATAAGTCAAGGGAGATAAGGATTGTAAGTGACCTCGACATTTAGTAACAAAACATTTTGAGGCATGTTGGGGCAGAAACCAAGTAAATTGCAGCAGAATAAGTTATGAATGGGAAACAGGGAATACTAAGGCCAAGCGAGCCTTCTTTCAAGCTCATATACAAGAAGAGGAAAGAATAAAGCAGTAGCTGAAGAGAGTCATGGAATCTGTTCTTAAAGAAGAGAATAATGTATATTTAAAATTTTTCCAGCACTTGTCTGCATTCTAGCTGTGTAGTCAGCCTGTATATTCATCTATAAAATGAGTTTTTAATAGTACCAACCTTATGGGTTTATGGTCAAGTCTTCATTTTTCCTAACAAGTGTGTATTGTCTGTCTCTCCCAGTAGACTTTAAGTTCATTAGAAACACTGATAGCTCCTAGTGAATGATGTAGTATGTTAATAAATATTTGTTAAGCGAATGATGAATTCAAAACTATGAGAATAGTCCTCCAAGGTAAGCACTCAGGGAAATTAGCCAGGGTGTATGTGACTGGGGGGAGGAAGGTCTGCACGAGGAAACCCCATGCCTTCAGCCTGCTGTTTTCCAGACCACAAGGAGGAGGCACCCCCTGACTTCCATGGTGGGAAAACAGGCGATTTGATGGAAGTGCAAGGAGTGAGCACCCATGGGCAGAATCACCCTTTCCTGAACCCACAGCTGGACTTCAATGAGGAGCAGGCTACGGACCCCAAATGCCTTCTCCAGCACTGCTTCATGGCCACAATGACTGCCAGTGACATTCCAGGCAGCCCTGAGGAGGCCTCTGTCCCAAACCTAGACCCATGTGGACCAGCCCCATAAATATCCAATAAATGTCTCTAAATCATCCTTTTCTGGAGCCTCTTTTCCATGAAAGGTGGGGGTGGGGTGATCAAAGGGACCTTGGAGCCTGGGAGGATAATTGAGGGCTTTCCCCAGCAATCCCACCCAGGCCCTGTTTTGCATCCACTTATACTGCTGTGCCTGGCCTACTGTGGGCCTAAGACAATTTAGACATGAGTCCCAGGGAAATGGTCAGTAACAACTCCATGGAATCAGAAGGAAGCCTGGGGCCTCTGGAGGCTCAGAGGAACCCCTCACCTAACTTAGGAAGCAAGAGAAGTCTGACTTGGTCTTCCTGTCACAGAGCAGGTGTACCTAGGCTGCCCCGGAAAAAAGGCTGGGACCCAGAGGCAGGTGACTTCTACCTCTCCTGCAGCTCTGCCCCAAGGAACAGAATGAGAGGGAGTATAGAGTACTCCCAGCCCAGCCACATTGATTATCACTTAATTTCTTAGTTGGATGAAAGAGTGAATAAACAAGAGAGGGAAGGTGTGGTTAACAGACTGAATATAGGCTGCACAGTGTGGACACCTGTCCTGTCTGGTCTTGATAAAGTCCCTAACTCTCCCTCAGCCTCAGTTCCCTTGCTGGGTTATGGTGAGTGTTCAATGAGATGATGGTTATGTTCTATCTTCATAAACATGGAAGTGCTACAAAGACTTTTTTAAAACTACAGATAAGTGTTTTTCCATATAATATAATAAGTAAGAGCAGGGACTCTGGAACCAAATGCCTGTCCCTGCCCTTACTTGCTAGGTCACATTTGTGCCTCCGTTCTCTCATCTATGCAAGCAGGTATAATAGTAGGACCTGACTTATAGAGTTTGAGGGAGGATCAAATCACTTAGTCCATGCAAAGTACTTAGAACAGTGTTGGCAAATGGAAAGCACTATGTATTAGCTATTGTCATTATATTGTTATTATTATTATTATTATTAATTTTATTGTTAAGGGATCTTAGGGCAGATGGCTGACTTCACTCTTCTCCTGGCTGTTCTCTTTATCTTAACTTTGCAAGTGGCTTTATTTTAGGCTTTGCCCTGGGAGTGAAAGGCAAGGATCGAGGAGATCTGGTGGCCACTGAAAGCAACTCTTGACATTTCTGAGAGTGACATGAACTGCTGCTAGATTTGGCAACAGGGGGATGGCCACTCTTAGATATTTGCGCATGGGGCCTGAGCCAGCCAAGGGCACATGGTGGGGTGGCAAGGCAGAGTGAGTCACCTGCAGAAGTGCCCTAGACTGAAAGTCAAAAGACCTTGGTTCTGGTCTTCATTTGTTGTCCTATGTGTGCATGCATGTCTGCTTGTGTATATGTCTATGTGAGTGCACATGTGTGAGTGCATGTGTCTTTTATTTTGTGTGTGTGTGTGTGTGTGTGTCTTTTATTTTTAGCACTCTGAACCCAGCACCTTTATCCACTTATTGTATGTATATCCCTCTATTCTGTGCCAAGACCTGTGCAGGTTGCCAGAAACAAAAAGGAATCAGCCACAGCTGCTGACCTCAAGGGGCTCACCTGGAGAGCAAGGAGAGCCAACAAAAGGCAGTGGGCCCAATGGTGGCCCTTAAGCAGTTCGAGTGAGGAATTAGTGATGTCTGAGCCAAATCATCAAAGATGAGTCAAAGTTTCCAGGCGAGACAAGGTCAGAAGACATAATGTTCAGAGTACAACCTGTACCAAAACAGAGAGAGCCTAGCACATCTCAGGAACTTCAAGTCATCTGTTGGAGAGAGAGCTTAGGGTACTTTTTTGTGTGTTTGTTAAGTGGGAGTGGGTGACAGACGGGAGTTTTAGTCACTGATGTTTTGTATGACCTTCCACAGGACAGATCCTGCATCTCTCCTTAGTATCCCCAGCAGTAAATTTCAATTTTCCTCTGAACTTTCTGTGCTGGGTCTTTTGGGAAGTTACAAGGGAGAATCCAATACTGCCTGTGCCTTTAGGCTGCTCATGGTCTGACAGGGGGACATAATCTGTAAATTCTAAAAACTCAGGTGGTCATCAGTGGCCTAAGCAGTGGTTCTCAAACTTGAGACTGCATCAGAATCAGATGGAGGGCTTGTTAAAACACAGACTGCCAATGAGAAACAATGAAATCTGGCCATGTGTAGCAACATGGATGGACCTTGAGGGTGTTATGCTGAGCGAAATAAGTCAGGCAGAGAAGGACAAATACCATATGTTTGCACGTATAGGAGGATTAGGAGGAACTTGACGGAGGACCAAGGGGGAGAAGAAGGGCGGAAAGGGTGGGGGAAGGGGAGAGAGGCAAACCATGAGAGACTCTTGAATGCTGACAAAAACTGAGGACTGATGGATGGGGGGGGGAGGGGGGGATGGGCATGAAGGAGGGCACTTTGGGGATGAGCACTGAGTGTTATGTAGAAACTAATTTGACAATAAACTATTTGTAAAAAAAAAAAAAAAACAAACAGACTGCCAGTACTGCCTCTCTCCCACCTCTTTCCCACCTTGGAGTGTCTGAATCTGTAGGTCTGGAGTAAGTCCCCACAATTTTAACTGGTTCCATGTGATGATGCTGCTGCTGCTGGCCTAGGTCCCCCTTTTCGAGCATGACCAGCAAAGAAAAACAAAGAGGAATCAGCTGGAGAGATTAAGAGCCAACCGCACACTGAGCAGGGCGCTGAAGGCCCAGTAGAATATCCTGGCAGGAGCCTATAGGGGTGAGGTGGGGATAGGTGGAAAACAGACTGTGTGTGTTGCTTTTGCTGACCTGTACATCCCAGGCCCCATAAAGCTCTTCCCATCCCCCATGTTTAAGGATCTCCCATTTGAATTCAATCAATCCTCAGAGCTGGCTCTCACTGGGGTTGGCTTGTCTGAGTCTGAGGTCAGAAACAAACTGCCCACCCTGTGCGATGGGAGCCCCTTCCCCCAGAGCAGTTGAGGAGGAAGGAAGTTGGGTGGGCTGACGCATAGACAGAAATAGTCTGAGCTCACCGCTGCTCCCAAGCACACATCGACCGGCAATTATCTCTTGTAAATTGCTTTCCTGGTTATGTTCAGAACTTGTGTGTGTGCCTGCCTGAGAACAAACACTCGGAAGGCACAGGGTGAAGGTAGCTAGCTGGGGAGTGGTCTCTAAATGAAGGGGAGCCCAAGTCTGAAGCTTCAGCCAAGAATCAGGGAACTGCTGAATCTTAGAACTTGGAAATACTAAAACTTTGCACTTGCCTTTATAATACTCTTGTCAGTTACTTTTCAGCCTCTCCTCAAACATTCTCATTTGTTTATTCCTTCAACATTGACTGACAGCAATTCTCTGCCAGGATCTGGGCTAAATGAAGTCCCAGTCCCTGTCCTCAGGGGCTCACAGCTATGGCATCTACAGGAAATCCCCAACACAGCTAAGGGCTTCAGGAAGTGATGCCTGAATTAAGTCCTCAAGGACACAGTGACAGGTGGAAGGGGGTTTGTGGTGCAAGATGGGGAACAGCATTCAAGGCACAGGAAAGAGCATACACAAAGGCGCAGAACTAGGAATGAGCATACGGTGTTTCTTTTTTTTTTTTTTTAAATGTTTTTATTTATTTCTAGGAGAGAGAGAGACAGTGTGAGCAGGGGAGGGTCAGAGAGAGAGGGAGTCACAGACTGAAACAGGCTCCAGGCTCTGAGCTGGCAGTCAGCACAGAGCCCGACGCGGGGCCCGAACCCACGAACCGCAAGATCATGACCTAAGCGAAAGTCGGACGCTTAACCGACTAAGCCACCCAGGCGCCCCAAGCATACGGTGTTTCAAGGGACAATAAATGGTTCAATTTGGGTGGACACTAGAATCAAGGTGGGATGGTAAGAGATGAAGCTGGAGGGGTATGTGGGCCAAGTCCTGAAGCCTTGACCATATTAAAGGGCTTAGGCTTTATCCTGAGGGCAAGGGAAGTGATGGCAAAGAGTTTAGCATGGGAAGGAACTTGGCACCTTATGTGATAGTTTGCTTTCATGTTCTTCAAGACACTGAAGTAAAATTTGTTACCTGGGAGCTGTGCCTTGAGGGCCTATTGAACACTGGCCCCTTTGATTCCTGAAACCTCAGAAGTCTGAAGGACAGTGATAGCTCCTGTGTCCACAAGAAGTGCCTCAGGCCCTGCACTCTGATCAGGAGGAGGAGGCCATTCCACTGTCATATATGACTCTGTTCTTCCTGGTCTTTGCCCACTTAGCTTAGGGGCCGGAGCCTGGTACAACCAAGGCCCAGGCCATAGACCAGAGCCCAGAAGAGCACTGTGCTTTGCTCTGTCCCGGAGACCTGGGAGGCTCCCATGTGCAGAGCACTAACAAGGGTATGAATGGCTCTTTACGTGCCTTCTCCATTTCTCATAGGATCAAGGCCACCCAGTGTGGAAGGTCCACTCAGGGAATGTTGACTGAGGACATCTTGTGGGCTCGGCACTCTGACAAGCCCTTTATTTAGGGTAGAAGATGCAGCTCTGCCTTTGGGGACTCACCACTAGGGATGAAGAGTAGGTTTGACCCATAAAACCCCAGGGGAGAAGTCAGAGACTTCAAAAGCAAATGCTGAGCTGTGGGTTAAGAGTCATTAGAGTTGCAGAGAGTCCACAACAGAAAAAAATAGTCTGGAAGCCTTTATGGAGAAAGAAGGTGTTGAGTTTGACCTTGATGGATCATGGCAATACTTGAAGGTTCTCAATGAGGTAGAGAAAGTGTTCTATAATATCAACTTTATATTTAAAGAGAATATTACTGGGGCGATTCAGTGGCTCAGTCGGTTAAGCATCTGACTCTTGGTTTTGGATCTGTTCATGATCTCAGGTTTCATGAGTTTTGATTCCCACATCGGGCTCTGTGCTTGCAGTATGGAGCCTGCTTGGGATCCTCTCTCTCTCTCTCTCTCTCTCTCTCTGCTCCTCCCCCCACTCACACTGTGTCTCTCTCAAAATAAATTTTAAAGGGGCACCTGGGTGGCTTAGTCGGTTAAGCGTCCGACTTTCGCTTAGGTCATGATCTCGCGGTTCTTGGGTTCGAGCCCCGCGTCGGGCTCTGTGCTGACTGCCAGCTCAGATCCTGGAGCCTGTTTCAGAGTCTGTGACTCCCTCTCTCTCTGACCTTCCCCTGATCACACTGTCTCTCTCTCCCCCCTAGAAATAAATAAAACATTAAAAAATTTTAAAAATAAATAAATAAATTTTAAAACTTAAAAAAAGAAAAGCAGAAAGAGAGAGAGAGAATACTACTTGTGGCTCCAAGGGTTTTGGACAAGGTAGAACATTCCCCAGCCCTACCCCAGCCATAGTCATTCAACAAACATAAACCTAGTATCTTTTGTGTGCCAGACCTCACCCTGAGCACTAAGAACAAAGTAATGAGTCAGTCAAAATTCCTGTCCTCAAGGAGTTCTCAGGCTATTGGGGAACACTGATAACTTAAATAGGCAATTATAATATAGTGGTAAGTGTTTTGTTCCTTCATCATTTGAAAGATGGTTATGCTAACTGTATACATGGTGTTACATCAGTGCAGTGGAACTTTGCCACCTCTTCAGTCAGGCAGTGGAATATATTTTCCCATCCTTTGTTTCTGTGCTAACTCTGTGATTTGCTTTGACAAACAGCAAGTGGCAGAAGTGACATTGCACCCCTTTTGGGTCTAGGCCTCAGGACACTTCGCAGCTTCTTCTCTCACCTTCTTGGAACACACACAGTGTCACTACGTAAGGAGCCTGGGCTGGCCCGCTGGAAGATGAGACCATGTAGAACATATATCAGCTCTCCACTAAGGCCCCCTAGACCAACCAGCTCCCAGCTGAGTGAAACTACATGAGTGGCCCCAGGTGAGATCAACAGAACCACTAGCTAACCCCAAAGTACCAATCCACAGAATCATGAGCAAATAAATGGTTATTGTTTTAAGCCATTTGTTTTGGGGTACTTTGTTACATAGCAAGAGATCACTAGTACAGCTCTTTTCACATATTTTGTCACAATTGTGACCATGTGTGTATGTCTTCTCCATCGGTCTGTGAGCTCCTCCTTAGAGGAAAGAAACTGTCTTTGTGCTGAATATCTTCTGTTTACCACTCCGGATCCATTCTCTTCCCTTCTCCACTTTGCTCTTTACCTAAGAGGGTTACACAAAGAGGCTAGGTTGCTCCCTGGAATTTGGTAGGATCTGGCCAACTGGAGTCTTAGGAGAGTACATATTCTCCTAGCTTCCTCCCTGAAGGTTCACCATGGGCTGCATCTCTGGACCAAGGGATGTAATTTCTGTATCAAGGGATATAATTCCAATCAGGTAGCCCCTACAACAGCTTTGTCTCCAGATTCTAGTAATTACTCCCTTCCCTGCTCCTTCAGGCCAAAGGGTAGTTACTAGTACCCTAACACAATTGGCCCTGGAGTATTTCCCTATTCCTTGTCCCTCTATTAAATAATCCCTTTATTAAACTCTTGTCAGGGGCACCTGGGTGGCTCAGTCGGTTAAGCGTCTGACTTTCGCTTAGGTCATGATCTCACGGCTCGTGGGTTCGAGCCCCGCGTCAGGCTCTGTGCTGACAGCTAAGAGCCTGGAGCCTGCTTCAGATTCTGTGTCTCCCTCTCTCTCTGCCCCTCCCTCGCTCATGCTCTGTCTCTGTCTCTCTTTCTTCCTCTCTCTCTCCTTCAAAAATAAACATTTAATAATTTTTTTTAAAAAAGTTCTCTCCAAGATTCTCTCTCTCCCCCTCTGCCATTCTCCCCCTCTCATGCTCTCTCTCTCTCTCATATATATATATATAAATATATGTATATAAAATACATATGAGAGATAAAATATATAAAATACATATATTTATATGTATATATATATGAGAGAGAGAGAGAGAGAGAGGCTCTTCTCAAATTACCCAGTTTGAAAATGCCATCTATTTCCTTCTGATACCCTGAATGATACTGTCTTATTCCTTAATCTATCCCCAGTTGCCATTTAACTTACAGTATATGCTCAATAAATGTCATTTGGGGGCTCCTGGGTGGCTTAGTCGGTCCTGGGTGGCTTAGTCAGAGCCTGGAGCCTATTTCAGAGTCTGTGTCTCCCTCTCTCTCTGACCCTCCCCTGCTCACACTGTCTCTCTCTCTCCTAGAAATAAAAAAAAAAAAAAATGTCATTTGGTGGAGGAATGAAAATTTCAAGGAATTTACTGTTAAAGTTCTACTTTGATCAGAAAGACTGGGGTCTGGATTCTGATCCTGTGGCTTCCTAGATGTGTGGCCTTTGGTAAATTTTTCACTTCTCCAGAAGAGTCTCAGTTTCCTTATGAGATAAGGATAATAAGGTATTTGGATAACAAATACCAACACTCCAGGATTGTTGCTCAGTTTATAGATAATGTTTGTAAAATGTTTGGCTCATAGTAAATGATAAATAGGACTCCGGTGAGGAGGTTGGAAGGCTTTCATAGCCATTTTCCTATTTCATTCTCATTACACCACTACAAAGATATCTATCTATCTATCTATCTATCTATCTATCTATCTACCTATCTATCTACCCATCTATCTTAGCAAATGATGACCAGGGAAGGAAAACAACCTGCAGAAAGGCCACACACTGAACTGGAGACAGTCAGAATTTGAATCCAGGTTTCTGGCTCTTGGTTCAGTGTTCTTTTTGCCATACCTGGTGAGGGATGAGGAAGAGACATGGCCTCAACACACCTCTCCAATAAGCCAACTGGGAAAGAAAACAAAAAATAAAGTGGGACCTCCTAGGAGAAGCTGACAGGGACCACCTGCCTCACCCTCTTCTTCAACAGAACTTCCTAAAATTTTTCAAGAAAAGGTCATAGTCCAGCTGCCTACCCACTGCTGAGTAGGAAACTTGAGAATGAAACCATCCTTCTGGAGACAGGATGAGGAAAAGCCATGCTTGGCTGGGAAGCCATCCTCCAACAAGGCTTCCAGAACACTCCAGGCCTTGGTGAGTGAGCATTTCTCTGGGCTATCACAATACCTGCACATAGTAGGTGCTCTTTAAACCTTGTGGAACAAAAGAATGAATGTGTCTATCTGCATAAATACTTGTTCTGATGTGGGAAACAAAGGCAAAAGAAAAGAAATTTCCTTACAATTTATAGTCCATTGACAATCCTTGAGACGGGCAGAGTGACCTTCCTCTCGAGGCTCAGCTGCCTCCATTTGACAATTTGCTAAGGGCAAAAAGGCAATCATAGGCTGACACCCCCCCCCCCACCGGATCCTATGAGTCTATTTTAAATATACAGAAATTCCTTTGGAAACTTCCTTTATCTCTACCCCACAAGATGCATGTTGACAAACATACTTTGAGCATATGGCCCACTCATATACATATGAAGGATCTCATGACTGAGGTTTTACTAAACGGTAATAAATGACCTTTTGCTGACAATAGCTAGCCTCCTCAGGGTCCTGGAAAACTTGTTTCCAAAATACCTTTGAGGCTAGTGATGTTCCTAACCCCCTCCCAACTTCTAAGTATATAATCAGCCACTCCTCATGACCCCAGTGCCATGCTTTCTGCCCACAGGTCCTGTCCCTGTGCTTTAACAAAACCATCTTTCTGTACCAAAATCATCTCAAGAATTCCTTCTTGGCCGTCAGCTCTAAACCCCAACATATCTCTACATCAGTTCCACAAATACCAGTGCTCACCCTACATATGTTGGGGTAGGGGATTCAGAGACATATCAGACAATGCATGGGCCACATGGTGGCCCCATGTGGGATCAGATCACATGATTCTCGTTTTAGTATTCACCATCTCTGGTATGTTTGTTAATAGTTTCATTGAACACTGTCAGAGCTCAAAGGGCCCTCTGAGACCTATTCCTATCAACTGTCTCATTATACAACTGGCAAAACCAAGGTTCAGAGAAACAACATTCTGGTACAGAGAGGGGCACTGATTAGAGGTCAGGACAGCTGGGTTCAAACGAGGGCCCTGCCAGTGACTTGCTGGCTCCACTCGTCCTCTCCCTGGGCCTTATTCTCCTAAGACTGCAACGGGGGCAAGAATCATGGCGCAGCCCCCACTGGGGGCAGTTCTAGGGCCCAGATGCGTATCTCGCAGGAGGCCTTTTTCAGAAAGGAGGGAGCTTCCTTTGTGAAACGTTCATTTTCAAAACCTCCAGCGAGGGTTCCCAAGCCCCGCCTCCTCTCAAGGCTGCTCTGTGTTTCCATGGAGACTGTAAGCCCCTCGCAGCTCCCTGCTGTTCTGAACCCCTCCCCCTTCTCCATCTCTCTCAGCTCTTTCTTCTGTGGCTGCAGATCTCCCCCCACCCCCTCTCCAGGCTGATAAGCTCGAACTTCCCCGAACAGGAATTATTATCCACGTTTGAAATCTGGGAAAACTGACCCAGAGAAGGGGAAAGACCTGCCCCAGGATACCCGCAGCCTTTTGGTGGCAGAATCCCAAACACTCTTCATTTCCTGCACGGGGCGCACCAGGCGTGCTCCTATCTAGAGAGCCCTATTGTTCCTTTCTACTTCTTTCTGCATTTTTGGTAGTTTAACTTTCTATTCTAAGAAATTCAGAACATGTTCTGACTAAACCCGGAGTGACGTGAAGTTCAGTCTTTACATTAGTGACTTCAAATCTATTCTTGGGTAAGTTGTTGAAGTCCTTGGTGAACTGAAATAGTGCTGGATGTTAAAACCTGCCAACAAGCTACTGCAGGATGTACCCGCCCTGACTGTGCAGATGCAACAGAGAGCATCACATGTTAGAGCCTTGCAATTTTCCAGAATGCATCGAGAAAGCCAGTACAGGACCATGCAGAGTTAAACAACAAACACCTGAGAATTTGGACACATTCTGCCAAGTAGTTAAGTGCTCCTCTAACTCTAAAAGACAAGGGTATCAAAACATTGGCATATGGAAAATAGAATTCATCCTGCAAAGCTGACTTCAAGTCCCAACCTGCTCATTTTGATCTTGTGCACATTACTCAACCTGAAAGAATACCACCCCCTCCCACGTGATGGCTGTGCTAATGTGAAAGGACTTGGGAAAGTGTGATAAGCTCACCAGATGTGTTATTTGTTATTAAGTGGACCTGGAGAAGGATCTCCTAAATTTTTTCCCAAGGGCCTCCAACTGTCAGATTGTTAGATTCTGAAGTTTTCCATGATTAACATGTGTGATGCTCCAGGTCTATGATTCTAGAATCCTTAGCCTGATTCTAATCCCAGAACCCTGTGAGTCTGATATTCTCTGATTCCATGCAGAAGTGAAGGCAAGGTCTGAAGCCAGGCAGGGTAAAGACCCAAGTCGGCATTTTAGGCACCTGGGGAGGAGCAGCTATCCCTGCTGTCCAGTGTCTGGGCTCATGGAACCATAACCTAATCTCCTCAGACCTGCCTTCAGCTTATCACCTTTCCTCCAGCCAGCATGCGTTGGGGCCTCATCACCTGTATGATCCATATTCATCACACATATCCCTCCATTAGGTCCAATTAAACCACTTGGCCAACACTGCAGGAATCAAAACTTTGCTCAATTAGTAGGCCCAGCAGAGGGGGCCTCAATTTAGGATGGTTCCACCTGTAGCCCCCCCCACCCCGCCCTTACCCCATACTGTGAGCACCATCCTCCCTTTTCCCTCACACCCATTAGCACATAGCTACAGGAGCATTCCTTTCTGCAGCCTCTGGTACATGGTGTTCCTCCCCGATGGTCTCACAGGCAGCTGCTGACTCACCCAGGTCGCTAATGCACCGGGTACCCATGTATTCTGATGGGGCTGCTTCACTAGGGTGCACAGCATGGGCCCATGTGAGCTTATATAGGTGGACACAACAAGGACACCAGCTCTGGGCCACAGATGTGAGACCCGGCTCCCAGGCGCACGACTGATAATAGGGTTACATTGAGCTAATACCTTCCTCTTTGTCTAAAGAGAGTATTCTGGCCCTGTGGGCATCACAGGATGTTCTGAAGCTTCTGAACAAATGTATCAACACTAAATTGTTCAAGAATTATGTGTTGTGATGTAAAGTGATATCTAAATACAATGCACCATGAAGATGTTCATGGTCAGCCCCGTACCAGCACCACTGCCTAGCTATGTGACCTCAGGCACGTCATTTTACTTGTCTGAACCTTAGTTTCTGTGGGGGGTGGGGGAGAGGGGTTTTGAGTGCTTGGTATATACTGGGCACTGTGTCTGGCATGTTACATGGTTTACTCTATACCAGTCAGGATTCTCAGTTGCAAACAGCTGAAATCATCTCTGGCAAAACTAAGCATAAAGGAGCTTCATTGGAAGGCTATTGGATGGTACACAAATGATGAGGAGACTAGAGAGCCAGATAGAATTCAGGGGTAACTGCCAAAGCCCTCCGCAGAAACTGTTTAGGACAGACTTCACGTCATGCTACACAGCCACTTGCTGCTCACCACGGCACTGCTGGGCTCTTGTCCTCACCACAGCCTCCCGATGTAATCTCTGTCCTCTGCCTAACTCCCACCAGACTCAAGGCCCAGGTAAGGGCATCAGCTTGGCTCAGTGCAGACCCACATGGGTCAGGGGAAGAGCTGCTGCCCCCTTCAGCTTCTGTATAGCTTGGAATTCCTCCAAATAGACAAAGTATTTGGATGCTGGGCATCAGAGAGGATTAGTGACTGTTCCAAGCTCACAAAGTCAGAGCCCAAATCATATCCAGGTCTCCCGCTTCCAGGGTCTGCTCTATCATATGGACTTTATTTCAAAGGAGCAAGCTGAAAGCAGGACATTCAAGATTCAATACAGACACAGAATGCCAAGGCAAGAAGATGCCTCAAGACTCTTTGCATCCTTTCTCCCTTTTTACTGATGGGAAAACTGAGGCCAAGAGAGAGGAGATGCCCTGCCCAACCTCACCTAGCACTGTCTGTACAGCCTCTGTACAAGAGCCAGGGTTTGAATACAGTTGTCTTGTCTCCCAGTTTAGTGAACATTGCTCACACCATTATGGAGCTCATTTTAACTGAATGGACAGAAGGGGAGTAAATGGCCCACTCAGCTGTTGGGATGAGGCTTAAGTGTGGGCCCAGAAAAAAGGACATAGCAGCAGGACGGCTAAGAAGTAGGAAGCTCTGAACCTCCAGAAAATCCTGCTCTCTCATAATCAGGAAATGTCTCCAAATGTTAAGAGCCAATTATCTTATCCTGGTTGGAACTGATTGATACAGACTTAAATTTGTAGGTTATTAGAATAGTTGGAGAGAGGGATCTGAAGGCAATTAGATTAGACCTGGACAAGATCAAACTTATGTGGCTCAAAGAGCTGGACAGTCTGTGATCATTAGCGCCTTTGTCTGAGGCTCACACCTAGACACTGGGAAATTTCCATGTGCCTTGGCTCTTGAGGCAGCCTTCCCACCATACAGATGCCCCCTCCTGCCTCTCCTGACTCCATCCAGAGTCAGTTCAGATAGCATTTCTCTAGGAAAAAATTTTTTATTCTCATGCTGGGTTGGAACCTACTCTAGTCTCCTGCAGCCCCTACAGCTTTCCTATGTATGTCACATCAGTGACCACATTGGGTTGTCATTGTCTATGCACCTGTCTCCTCCATTACAGACTGTTAACTCCAGGGTATGGAAAAGTCTGCCACAGAGAAGAGTCAGCAAATGTTAGCTAATTGAATGAATGGATGGAGAAAAGAGGGAGAGAACACCCAGGAACCCAGTCCTCTCCCCAATTCCTCCTCTATTCCCACTCTAAACTCCAGGCTGAGGGATATCAGTCTCAGTCTCAGTCCTATCCCAGCTTCTGGATTTGGCCTTTGGATCTAGTTTGTTTTTTTTTTTTTTTGTTTGTTTGTTTGTTTGTTTTTTTGTAATGAAGCCTCAACTCTCCCCAACTAACTCTGACTACAAGGATCCTGAGTTGCCTTCAGTCTAATGTTTCCAGACAATGAACTGCAGTCCTGAGAGCCCCACCTGCAGGCAGGTTTCTGGCCAGCAGCTTAGTCAGGCTACCCTTGAAGAGAGGACCAGAAAGAAGAAGGGACATCCAGTAGCCATAGGCTGTCATGGCCTCTGTGCAGGCCCTGACATCTCAGTGTGAAGCTGACAGAAGCCCATGAGCCAGCCAGGTGCCCATATGTGAGAAGCTCTAGCAGCCAACTAGGTCTTTACTGGACCCTTATAGGGCACTAAGCTGAAGACCTGAGAGTCAGAGTCTGAATCAGAGGCTCAACACTGAGGTAAAACTAAGCAAGGAGGATACCAGAACATCTGGAAGGAGGTGTTTTAGGGACCCAGTGACTTTTTAGAGACCCAGTGACATCAACATTCCAGAACATACTAATATCCTAACACACGAATATTCCAGCACACCACAATCTGTCACCTTGCCATTCCCTTATGGGTGACATTCCACCCCTGCAGCATTCCTCTGCCATTCCAACGTTCTGCCCCACCAACATTCCTCCATACCAGCACTCCAACATTTTCAAATACCAGCACCACAGTTGGAACTTTCAACCCTCCAACTTTCTTCTACTATAACCATTTATTTGTCTCTTGGCTCACTTATACCACTGGCTCTTAAAATTTGGGAGAACACAAACTCTTTTAAGAAATTTCTTAAAATCTCTGGCTCCTTCTTCCCCAGGAAAAAATGTATACATACACATCATTTTGTGTATTGTTTCAGATTTTCAATGACCTCAACAGGATCCAAGGACTCCAAGGTAAGAACTACTTAGTTTTATCGTGCCTTAATCCAGAAAGACATTTAAAATAAAACAAGATCTAAGTTTAAGATAGGATAAGACAGGAAAAAAAAAAAAAAAAACATGGTAGGGACAAAGTGAAGCCTGGAATGATGCAAAAAGTGCAGAACATAGTGACCTACAACAGCTAAATTTGTATCCCACATATTTAGCTCTAAGACTTCCAGCAGCCAAGGCAAAAAGGGAAACCTGTTCACTTACACAGTTCACAGTGTTCATGAGATAAAAACAAACCACTTACTCTTTAGGGGACATACAACTATTCTTAGTATGAAGACCAGAGTTTCTCCTGAGTCCTCATACAGAATGATGTAATGGACCCATGGCCTCAACAAGTCTCCCTCACAATAGACCCAGAGATGTGTTCTGTAGTAGAGTGACCAACTTGTCCCAGTTGGCCTGGCACTTTCTCAGTTTTAACACTGAAAGTCTTGTGCCCCATGAGTCTCTTTGGTCCCAGACAGACTGAGATGGTTGATTACCTTATTTGTGAGCTATAGTTCAGTCAAAGCTTACCTAGGGTAAACTTCTAAAGTATCATGTATAATTAAAATTATCCTTGGAGGGGCACCTGGGTGACTCAGTCAGATGAGTGTCCGACTCTTGATTTTCAGCTTGGGTAATGATCCCAGGATTGTGGGATCACTGAGCATAAAGCCTGCTTAAGATTCTCTTTGCCCCTCCCCCCACTCACTCTCTCTCTCTTAAATAAAATAGTAAAAATAAATAAAATAAATATAAAATAATATAAATATATGCAATAAATAAATATAAATAATAAATAAAATTATCCTTCAAAAGCCTTACAATTGTTCAAGCAAATTACAGAACCCACCTCCCATAGCACAGCCAATTATTCCCCTAGCAACAGAAAAGACTGCTATTTCTTTGGTGGTGTATCTGAAGAGACTGGCTTGCCGTAAACACTGGAATAACATTCGCTGTGGCAAAATGCACACACACCAAGGATTTTATGAGGCATGTAGGAGCTGATACCAATGGAAGGAACAGCAGATTTACCTCTCCCATAACACACTCTTCCCAGGAATATGCTGAGTGAAATCATATTTAATATGTTATTGGTCCTTCTCTTCCCATCTGTCTCTTTTCATTCATAAGTATAATTGAATTTCTGTAACTCAAAAAAAAAAATAGTACCTATCCCATAGGGTTGTTGTGAGAATTAAGAGAGTTAATATTCATAAAACACTTTGAAAGAGTAGTAGGCACAAAGTGTTTGCTCTAATTGCTGTTAAATATAGATAAGCTGGCACTCTACTGTATGTGCTACAGCAATCCTGGCTATAAGTTGATGGCAATTTGGGAGAGAGATTCTCTGGCAGGTACGAGGGTTAGGACCCCAGCCCTCTGTAACTCTCATTTCATTGAAAGCATACTTTCTAAACTTCTAGAGTTGCTAAGGGACTGCCTGCCTTCAGATAGTTCTTCCCAAGCACTGGATCTGAGTCTTAGGTCCTAAGTATGAGTGGCCGTGAACATACCCTGCCAAGGGTTTTGCCCTCTCAGTACACTCCTTGGTTTAGA
Organism: Hyaena hyaena; assembly: GCF_003009895.1. NCBI lineage: Eukaryota > Metazoa > Chordata > Mammalia > Carnivora > Hyaenidae > Hyaena > Hyaena hyaena. The sequence goes on along the minus strand of NW_024080637.1, from coordinate 7,848,559 downwards.
GGATCCCCAAATACCAGCTAGAGAGTAACAGCTCACTAGCTCCCTCAGTGTCCAGATTGTACACACTTCCCACGCAGTCTGCCCTGATGTTGGGGGCTAGTCCTGCCCAGCTGGGGTCTGTGCAGAGGCCTGGCATAAGTACTGAGCTGTCTGCCACACAGACCAATGTACCACTGCATGTGAAAACACTGCACACCGTGAAGTGCTATGCAAATGGGAGAGACTAGGATTAGAATACAGTGGTACTGGGTTCAGAGGCCAGAGAGATGATGAGACTGGGGCTTGGGCAGTGCCCGCAGGATGAAAGGAGGGAGCAAACAGGCAATTATTTCAGACGGCTTGGAATGAGAGACACTTGACAGTTAACATGCTAAGGCCAACAATCGGTAAGAAATCTCAAGCAGTAGGGTTCCTGAATCCTTCTCCTGGCAGAGTGCACATTTCCCTGAGAATCTCAGAGAGAAAAGGAATAATAATTACTTGATTAGTTTACCAAAAACTCAACAGATGCCTACTCTGATCTATGCACTGGGCATAATGGTCACGATGTCTGACCTAACTCCTAAAGTGGGTTCTCCTTGAAACTTCCTTAACACTTGTTGGCTCTACCACTCACCAACTCTGTGGACCAGCAAGCCATTTTCCTCTTCTAAGACTCAGTTTATCTATCTGTTAAATTAAAATAATACTGAACAATACCCATACCACAGGATTGTCCTGACCATTAAATAAAACAATAAATACCTATAATGCTTAGCATATAGTGCTGAGCATATGTCCCACACTGTTCTAAGTGTTTTCCACATATAAACTCATTAAAAAAAAAATAACTGCAGGAGGTAAGTACCATTTTTATCCCCATTTTCCAGTTGATGAAAGGAGGCACAGAGAGGTCAAGTCATTTGCCCCAGATCATATAGCCCATCAGTGGTGGAGCCAGGTGTGAACCCAGGCAGTAACAGCTCCAGAGTCTGTGTTCTTGACCCCTTTGCTAGCCTTCGTTTTTTTCAATAGGCTCTATGCCCAGTTTGGGGGCTTGAACTCATATCAAGAGTGTATGCTCTACTGACTGAGCCAGTCAGGAGCCCCGATCCCTCACACTTTCAATGAAGTACTTAGCATAACTCCTTGCACATAGTAAGTACCCAGTTGATGTTAGCTGCCATTATTATGGTTATATTTTTAATATCTTTAATGAGGTATATTTTAAACATTATGATTATATTTTGACTTAATATCAGGACACACTTCCTCTCACTGAACTGAAATCTCCCCCAGAGCATGCCCCTCCTCTGTGAGCTCCAGTTGTACCCCTAGAATCTCTTGAAAGCCTGGCTTCTTCCTTGCCCCATTCTGCCTGCCGTGTGGGTGTGATTCTCATTTTATCAATGAGAAAACAGGCTCAAGCAAATGGAGATGCTCTCCAGGATCTCTACTGGCTCTCAGATCTTGTGGTTCTGAGCACCTGGGCCCCACCCTGCTGAAGTAGTATCACTTTGAAACCTAATGTCATCTATTACCTCTTCTTCTCAGGCCTCAAGAATATTCTCTCTTCACAAAAGCAGGTTGGAATCCTGCTCTGCTACATACTGTTGTGACATTGGGCAATTTCTCAGTATCTCTGAGCTCCAATTTCCTCATCCAACATCCTAGATGTCCCTAGCAGGAGGTTCCCTCCTCCAGGAGGTGCCCTGTACACAGTGGGCCTTTTTTAAGTGTAGCCATAATTACTCGAGCCCAGAGCAGCTTCACGGTAAAAGTTTGCTGCTGCTGATGTCTGGTGTCCTAGAACCTGATTGGAGGCCACTGGCTCAGGGAGAATAGGGTCAGCTGCTATTCTTGGAGCTCATGGAACCTAGCTGGGTTTCAAATTTCCTCAGAAAGCCCCGGCCCAGCAGCTCTGCTGGTTACATGAGCAGTGAGATCTGACCTCAGCATGTTCTCCTGGGCTCTCTGCATGGCTCAGACTGGAGAAGTTTGGGGCACAGAGCATACTGCAGGGAAACCACATCCTCCTGAAACTGGCCTCAGCCTTTTAACTTTTGTTCAGCAGCATCTGTTTGGTGCCCAGAAGAGCCCTGGATGCTGTTTTGGGATTGCCCAGATATTGCAAAGAATTTTCAACATCTGGATGACAGGCAGCCTCAGGAAGTGGGAAAAGGAGTCAGGAGACGGGCAGGACTCCATTTTAATCCCAGCTGCACTACTCTCTGGGTCTGTGTCTCTTTATAAACCACTTTGTCTGAGCCTCAGTTTCTTTGAGAGTTTCGCACAGGGCTGCTGAAAGGATTAGAGACCTGGCACATCGTAGATGTGAGCTCCTAAATAAATGACAGGGAACATGTCTGATTCAGTCCATTCTCAGTGTTGGTTAAAGGGGTAATGAATTACAGAGGGTACTGAATGGAAAAGCCTCTCATCTTTCACCACACTCACCCGTGACCTCAATCCTCACATGGAATCAGTTTCTTCCGCATCAGCCCTGACAGGTAAACATTTACCCTTGGCTCGCATATTCCTGTGATAGGAAGCTCACCTCTTCCTAAGGCTTCCATCCACTGGGCCTAGCTCTGAGGCCTGTCTCCTTGCAGCTTCCATCTATCGGGCCCACTTGTGCTCTCTGGAGTTGTACAGAACAAGCTTTGCTCCGCTTCCAGAAGATAGTCCTCCAATGATTTATTACACAATTAAAATGTGCCAGGCATTGAACTAAGCATCCCACTTACTTTATCTCATTTAACCCTTTAACCTTCACATTAGTCCTAAAAAGGAAACATTATCCCTACTTTAGTGATAAGGAAAATGAAGCTCAGAGAGGTAACATAAACACATTTGTTTGTAGCAGAAAAGTGTGTATATCCAGATCCTTCTCCAAAATGCTGCCTTTTCAATGCTCAATGAATGGATCCACCAGACGATAGAATTTGTGCCTCAGAGTCCCTTCTCTTTCCTTCAGTAAAGATTTTTTAAGTGTCTTATCTGTACTGGTATTGAGCTAGGCGCTGGGAATAGAGATGAGTTAGACATAATACATGCCCTTGAGGCACGTATAGCCTGTTCCAAACCATGTGAAAAAAAAACTTAGTAGTACAAGGAGACCCTGGGGGTTAGAGCATCACAGACCCTGGGGGTCAAGGAGGGCTTCCTGGAGGAGATGACATTGGGCTGAGTTTTGAAGGACTATTAGGAATTGGCTAGGGTTGTGTCAAGAGGGGCAAAAAGCAGATGTTTTGGTGGAACTGCTGTGTAAAAGGCTGAAGCTGTGGAGCCCAGACTGCAGAGGGTCATGGTGCCAAGCCAAGGAGCGAGGACTACATACCAGTTGAGTGGGCCATCTGCTTTAGTATGTGTAAGACCCTCCTGGGGTTTGCATGTTTAAACTCCAGACTTTTATTCGGTACATCTAGGTGGGTCCAAGAATGTATTCTAAATAGGTGCTCCAAGAGAATAAGGAGTAGAGGCCTTCACGGCTATAAGGGACATCTTTGAAGGATTTCAAAGAGAACAGAATTCTTGGGGTGCTTAGTTGGTTGAGTGTTGGACTTTGGCTCAGGTCATGATCTTGTGGTTCATGAGTTTGAGCCCCACATCAGGCTTGCTGCTGTCAGCGTGGAGCCTGCTTTGGATCTTCTGTTCCACCCTTCTGTCCCACTCCGACTGACACTCTCTCTCTCAAAAATAAATAAGACGTTTAAAAAAATTAATAAAAAAAAAAAGAGGACAGAATTCTTAGTCCCTGTGTTTGGAGCCTCATAAACACAACCATGAAAACAAGAACTTAAAATGATGAGTAATTCTTAGCATCCAAGAAAAAAAAGGTGCCAAAGTTGGACTTGTGGTTTGTTAGCCATGAGGATATTAAAATTGGTTTCTTGGCATTAAGTTTTTGAGCACATACTTTAGGGCACTGTATTGGGTCCTTTTCCTCCATTATTTTAAAACCTTCTTTTGGGGCGTCTGGGTGGCTTAGCCAGTTAAGCGTCCGACTTTGGCTCAGGTCATGATCTCGTGGTTCGTGGGTTTGAGCCCCGCATCGGGCTCTGTGCTGACTGCCAGCTCAGAGCCTGGAGCCTGTTTCAGTCTGTGACTCCCTCTCTCTCTGACCCTCCCCTGCTCACACTGTCTCTCTCTCTCTCTCTCCCCTAGAAATAAATAAAACTTTAAAAAAAAAAAAACCTTCTTTTTAAAAAAGACACCTTCCTGAACACAACCCAAGAAAGAGTATTGATCCATCATGTGTCAGCTCCTGCTTAGTTAGGAACTTTTCTTTGTTTCTTTTATTTTTGAGACAGAGAGAGACAGAGCACGAGTGGAGGAGGGGCAGAGAGAGAGGGAGACACAGAACCTGAAGCAGGCTCCAGGCTCTGAGCTGTCAGCACAGAGCCCGATGCGGGGCTTGAACCCACGAACCGTGAGATCATGACCTGAGCCAAAGTCAGACGCTTAACCGACTGAGCCACCCAGGCACCCCAGACAGGAACTTTTCTTGATGAGCAGTTTCAAAAAGAGTACACCCCTGTGGGTTACACCAGTTCCTAGATATGAAGATGAGTCTGGGCCTGATTTGTCTTAGGGTGGTTGGAGGCTGCTAAGGTGCTGTTCATCTCAGCAAGCAGCCACTGATGGTCTAGCATGTTCCAAGCCTCATTCTGGGCACTGAGGATAGACAGGAAGCCAATCAAGCCCCTATTCTCTAGGAACTCACCATCCTGTGAAAAGTGGAGACCATCAACACACAGATAATTATACTGTGTGATCAGCACTGTGACTGATGAAATTAGGGGCAGAAAAAGCCTCTAACCAGCTTGGGTGATGAAGGGAATGCTTCTGAAGTGTGAAAAGTGTGAAAAGATGAAGAGCATTCTACTTAAAAGCCAGAAAGGGGCAGGGGCCCTCGCACTCTGGCGCTGGCATAGGGGAGAGAATCGGGTGGGGATCAGGACTTGGGAGGAGTGATAAAATAAATCTCCGGAGAGAGGAGCCAGCATCATAAATGCATGGCAGTAAGAAACAGCCAGGGTGTTTTGTTGTTAATTTTTTTTTTTTTTTGGCAGTGGTGCAGAGACTACAAGCAGCTCCAAAGTTAGGAAGAAGATGGAGCTAAATACGGAGGCAGGGAGGCACTGTATCATGGGGGTGGGGAGACTTATATGTTAAGCAAAGAATTTTAGCTTTTCCCCCTCAGACAGTGGGGAGGCCTGATTTATAAACTGTAATACAATCACCATTCCTTAAGCCTGGGGAGGGGCACCAGCTGGGAATAGTTTCCACTCCAGGCCCCAGCAGGTGCAAGTCTTCTCAGTGACTCTCTCCACTGGGGCAGTAGAGGAGGAGGAGAAAGAGGAGGTGGAGGAGGAGGCATCGGAGGCGGTGGCAGAGGTGGCGGTATCGGCAGGAGGCACGCCCCACCCCCCCACCCCTTTCTCCAGGCCTGTGGAGCAGCTGTTTTAGGCCCTGAATACCTCTAGAGAACCTCACCATCAGCTCCCTGGATATTAAAAGAATGGCAGCAAAGGCAGACTGTTGTAAAAGTTAGACTCCTTCACAAGTTAACACTTCCACGTGGAGAGAAAACAATTACCCAATTATAAAATATGGTCCCATAACAATCTTTTATCCCCATGTGATAGGTAACAAAACTAAGACCCAGAGGTCAGATAACTTGTCCAAGGTCACACAACCAATAAGGGCAAAACTCAAATCAGAATCCAGGTTAAGACCTTTAGACCTAAGATCTGGAAAGAGTCTGATACCTCCCCTCCTCGATCCAACCCTAATACAGAATTTTAAAATAAGAGCTCTAAGCTGCAAAATCAGTATCAGGAAGCCAAAAAGATTTCACCTTTTTTTCACATCAAGTGATTACTTCATGTTTTTTAAAAATACAAAATTATTTTATTGATTTATATTTTCTCATTCTTTGTTAGGTGCCCTAATTACTCATGCTTATTAGTATGCCTTTGACTAATCCAGAGTTGTCCACATCTGTAGGATCTGAAATCTAGGCATTTTCTCTCTACCATGCTGCCTCTCACAAAATTTTTTCAAGCAATTGCGTAAAACTTTAACAAATTAAAATGTAATTTATTTCTAAATTTTAAAAACTGACCAGTTCAAAAAAGTGTTTTTGTCCCCCTCCTCATTTCACTGGCTCCACATCAATATGAATGGGACCCCCATCCCCACCCCACCCTGGCTCACCCAGGAACCCAGACTAGAAATTTGGGTTCTTTTTTAACCTCAGCCTTGATTCCACCCCCCTCCCACCCCCACATTGCTCTCCAATCCATTTTCCACACTAGGGTGATCTAATTTCCTACTCAAAACCCTTCAGTGATTCTGCATGACCAACAAGATAAAACCCAAATCTTTAGGCCTTCCATCTCTGAGCCTCTTGCTTCCCTTTCCCACAACACTGAGCACTGCACTCTGAAATTTTAGTGAGAACACTAATGAGAACACAAACCACTAGTCAATTAGGAAACTTCTTCATTAGACTATCCAGGCCAAGCCTGGCACAGAAGAAAAACATTAGAAATAGTTGCTAATGATGATTCAAATGCCTGCTAGCCAGAGGACACGGTAATGAGTAGCTTGCTGTGACCAGAATCTGAAAACCCATTTTCAAACCTTGTCTCAAACATTGCACAAAAGGGAGAAACTCAACCATGCTGGCTCTTATCAACCCATTCCTACCCAGAGCACTTGGGTATGAAATGGCCTTGGGACCTTTCTGTGCAGTAAATTCTTAGTCTTTACATTTTAATAACTTTTGTGAAGTGTACATTTTGAAACTGTTAATGCTTACTCTGTTGTTCCCAGCCCCATCTCAATATATGATTCAAGGAAGGCAGGTACCTTGGGTCCCAGGCAGGAACTGGTCCATAAAAAAATAACCCAGCACATCTGCCACCAAAAATCAAATTAACTCTTCAAAATTACAATACCAATAACTTAATTGGAAAGATGCAATTCTTTAAAAGGTAATTAAACAACAACACTATTGGGCCAAAGAATGCTAGTAGGCTGTAAAGGATAGTGATGGGTAATTTTTCCTCTGCCATGTTCCAAAATGCATTTCATGAAAACATACTGCTTTTATAACCAAAAACTTCAAAGCTTGCATTAAAAAAATTAAATGTTCACATTTTTTAAATTGTGGTAAAATGCACATAATATGTACCATCTTAATCATTTTAAAATGCATAGTTCAGGGGCGCCTGGGTGGCTCAGTTGGTTAAGCGACCAACTTTGCCTCAGGTCATGATCTCACGGCTCATGAGTTTGAGCCCCACATCGGGCTCTGTGCTGACAGCTCAGAGCCTGGAGCCTGCTTCAGATTCTGTGTCTACCTCTCTCTCTGTCCCTCCCCTGTTCACACTCTGTCTTTCTCTCTCTCTCTCTCTCTCAAAACTAAATAAACATTAAAAAAAAATAATAAATATATAGTTCAGTAGCGTTAAGTACTTTCACATTTTTGTGCAAGTCATCTCCAGAACTATTTCTTCCTGCAAAATTCAAACTCTATACCCATTAAACAACTCCCCATTTTTCCCTTACCCCAGCCTGTGCCAACCACCATTCTACTCTCTCTCTGAGTAGATTTACATACCTCATGCAAATGAAATGACACAGTATGTCTTTTTGTGATGGTTATTTCACCTAGCATGTCTTTTAGGTTCATCCATGTAGCATGGATCAGATTTGCCTTCCTTTTAAGGCTGAGTGATATTCCATTGTATGTATATACCACATTTTATGTATCTACTCACTCACTGATAGACATCTGAGTTTGCTTCTACTTTTTGGCAATTGTGAATGTTGCTATGAACACTGGTGCACCCAGAAATGGAATTGCTCGATGATATGGCCATTCTATGTTTAATTTTTTGAGGAACCACTATATTGTTTTCTGAAGTGACACTATCATTTTACATTCCCACCAACAATGTATAAGGGTTCCAATTTTCTCCATATCCTTGAAAATGCTTGTTGTCTTTTTTTTTTTTTTTAAATAGAACAGCCATCCTGACAGGTGTGGGATAACTAACTCATTGTGGTTTTGATTTGCATTTTCCTAATGATTAGTGATACTGAGCATCTTTTCATATGGTCGTTGGCCTACAGAGTTTATTTCAAACAAAACAAAAGCTACTTCACATTTAAAAAATAAACTCACTTTTTAAAACTTCTCTGCTCCTGGGAAAAAGTCCCTTTCCTCCATCAACTTGAAAAACTGGCGGGCTGAGTTTACAAACCTTCATCCACACAGCATAACTTCCTTCTAGAACAGTTGCAAAACTGGAAGCCCAAAAACAGTATGTGGTGACAGAGGAGTCCTGTTATTGCAGGAAAATGACAAGCTTGCCCCCTAGTGACAGGTTAGGAAGATAATAGAAAATGCAAAGGTTTATCTCAAAAAGAAGCACAACCACCACAAAGAACATAATCTCTACCCTACCCAAAATCCAGAGAGAAACTAATAACACAAACTACTAATCAATCACAATAGTTTATTCACAGAGACAGTTAAAAAGGTCCAGTTCTGAGGGATAAAATGTGTCACAAAACCCTTGCTTACAAATCCCTAGCTGAAGTTGCCTTGGGAATAATTTGGCCTTCAGCGTGATGAGCAATGCCAGGTGAATGGACTGGGGATGCTAATTTTCAACTGTGAATGCCTCCACTAAAGCACAGCTTATATTTCATCCAGTTTGGCAACCCTGAAGCATAATGACCTTTAACCTTTCTGTTGTACACCCCTCCCGATTTCTATGAATTTATTGAGATCTGACTCTAAAGGCAAAAAGGAAGCCCATACCAATGATATTACATAAGTCAGAGGGTGGAAGTCGTGACTATTTAATTGTTCTTAGCTCCTTAAGCCCTTTATTATGTAAATCAAGATACTTTCTGATTTTCAAGACCTCCCAACTAAAATAATAATAATGATAATAATAATGTCTAATTCCTTTAGGCACTGTGGCTGCTGATATTTTCCAACTTCCTGCTCTTTGTCACCCCTCTCCAACCCCCACAATCTCTACGGCTCTCTAGTTTGCTGTTTTTCACAGAGCTACAAGACTTTGAGACATAAAATCCCATAAATGTGTGTGTCTTCACAGAACACAACAGATAAAAGAATACTGACTGAAATAAACATTTCAGGCTACAACCTAGTAGGTGACACTCTGGGGCAATGGGTCTATGTAACCAGAGCTACTGACATTTAAGTCCCAAGTCTTCCTGCTCCAGCAGGTTGACCTTCAAGGGCTACGTAAGACATAGGAGGAGCCAGCCTCAAGCTGTTTGTTGCTTAGGAGCATGGGCCATACTACCCAAATGTCAAAGGCTGGACATTTTTCTGCTGTTCTTTGTGCAGCTGCCGGGCCCGGTTTTTTAGCACCTCAGCCTTTTCCTCATCTTTATCTACACCATCCCCCAGCCTGTACATGCGGCTGGCATTGGCACAGGCCCAGACGTGGCCCAAGTCACAGGCTTTCATTGAGTATTTACATGCGAGGCCCATGTCCTTGGGAAAGCCAGGGGCACCCTGCAGGAACATGGCACTGAGATTGAAGCAGCTGGAGGCATAGCTGCCTTCACAGGCCCTTGTGTAGTAGTCTCTGGCCTTCTCCAGATCAGGCTGGCCATCTTCATTGACCTGTCCATCATGTGCCAAGAGACCAACGTTGTGACATGCCTCCACAGACTTCCTTCCAGGCTTCTCACATGCCATCAGAAAGCAGCTGGAGGCAGCTTTCAGGTCCTGGGTCAGTCCACCTGGGAGGAAGGAAAGGGAAGAAAACAATAAACCCAACCAGGGCAGAACCTACATGCCAACGTTAGAGACTAATTCCTGAATAAAGTTCATATATTTTGAGCTAAGGCAACATGAAAGGAAGATGGCCTGGTATAGTGCACAGACCTTCTAGCCTTGGAACCTTTTGTTCAAATTATATCTCATGAGGCAGGCCACCCCTAACGGAGGTGAGAAGTGGGAATTATAAGAACTACCTCATGGGGTTATAGGGAGAATATGTGATCCTATAAGCATTTCATTAAATGTTCATTAATTTAAATGTATATTGAATATATATTATTTGCTAACTACTGTCCTAGGTTCTGGATAATAAACACAGTCCCTACCCCTGTGGATCTTATAATCTAATGAAACAGATATTTAACAGCCACACAACCTAAAGTATGATTTTAAGTGAGACAAGCATATGGAAGAAAAGTCCAGGATGCTATGAGAATGTATCATGGCTCTGACCTAGACCAGGAGGTAAGGTCGAGGAAAGCCTCCTCAAAGAAATGATATTTGAAGTGTAAGATAATGGGAAAAAAAGAAGGAAAAAAATGGAGTAAGGATTATTCTAAGCAGGAGGAATAGGTTACAAAGAGAAAAGGGGCTCATATGGCTAGAACTCAGAAATCACTAGGGGAAAAAAGCTGTCGAGACAAGCAAAGGTCAGATCACAGAAGGTTTGATGCATCTTATTAAGGATCCTGCACTTTATTCCAGGAATTATGGGAAATTGCTAATGGATGATTCTTTTAAAATGTTTTATTTATTTCTGAGAGAGAGAGAGAGAGAGAGAGAGAGAGAGAGAGAGAGACAGCATGAGCAGGGGCGGGTCAGAGAGAGAGGGAGATACAGAATCTGAAACAGGCTCCAGGCTCCGAGCTAGCTGTCAACAGAGCCCGATGCAGGGCTCGAACCCACAAACCGTGAGATCATGACCTGAGCCAAAGTTAGACGCTTAACCGACTGAACCACCCAGGCACCCCTAGTTTTTTTTTTTTTTTAATGGAAAATTTCAAATCCCTACGTACTATCACCCAGTCTCAAAAAATACACACTATCCTTTAACATTATATTTTAAAAGAAATCATTCCAAATCTACCACCTAGAAATAACCATCATTATCATTAAGAGAATACCATTCCAGTTACCTTTGTAGTGTATATTCAGATTACATGCTGGCTAGCTGAATGGACAGCTAGATAGAAGCACATACTTTGAAAAACTGGATTACATATGCTAATTTTATTTTTTAAAGTTTATTTACTTATTTATTTCACATGTGTGAGAGTAGGGGAGGGGCAAAGAGAGAGAGAGAGTCCCAATCAGGCTCTGTGCTGTCAGCACAGAACCTGACGTGGGGCTCACTCTCATGAACTATGAGATCATGACCTGAGTTGAAATCAAGAGGATGCTTAACCAACTGAGCCGTCCAGGTGCCCCTTAACTAAATCCTAGAAGTACTAACTCACAACTATAAAAGGTGAGGATACTGGCATCTCACACTTCTCCCATCTTTCCTCCCCCCTCTTCTATTTTTTGTCACTTCTCTGTTGTCTCAATTTGGGAAGACAGCATAGCACAGTGGTTAATAGAAGCTTGGGCCCTGTAGCCACAACACCTAGGCTCCAGTCCTGGCTCCATTCCTTGTTGGCTGTGTGACCTTAGGCAAGTTGCTTAACCTCTACAAGCCTCCATTTTCCTCACCTGTAAAATAAGAAAAACAGCATCTACTTCATGTTAGAAGCTTAAATGTGTTTTTACAAAAAGCCTGGCCCATAAGTTCCCAGGAAACATTGTGCTGTTTTTATACTCTAAAGGTTTATATTATTTACATTCTATTCAGTAACCCTAATTAGCCCAATAGTCATTCTAAATGGATTCTTCTCATCACCAGTCTTTTCATTAGAGTTTCTCCATTCCTGAATTGCTTGTTTTGATTAACTTCTTTATTGGTTATCAAATAGATTTTTCCAGAAAAACACATTCACAGATTCGATTTCCTCTGAGTTCTTTCAGTTTTGAGAGTGTATTTGTGCCACCTTTATGTTTAAACAAGGTATTGTTAGGTCTTGCTTTTATGTCCAGCCTAACAATCTATGCCTTTTACTGGAGTGTTGACTTACATTTAATGCAATTGTTGATTGTAGGTGGGTTTAAATCTATAATCTTATTTATTTCCCATTTGTCCTAAATGCCTTTTGCTTTTTCTCCTATCTTGCATTCTTTGGAATTGTGTATATCTTTTTTTAAAGATTTTATTTTATTTTTTAAGTAATTTCTACATCCAACATGGGAACTCAAGCCTGAGATCAAGAATAACATGTTCCACTAACCAAGCCAGCCAGGTGCCTCAAACTGTGTATTTTTGAAAATTTTTAAAAATATTTATTCATTTTTTGAGAGAGACAGAGACAGTGTGAGCAGTGAGGGGCAGAGAGCAAGGGAGACAGAATCTAAAGTAGGCTCCAGACTCAGAGTTTGTCAGCACAAAGCCCGACGCAGGACTTGGACTCAAGAAATGTTGAGACCATGACCTGAGCCAAAGTCAGACGCTTAACAAAACTGAGCCCCTCAAACTGTATACTTCTTAAAAAAAAATTTTTTTAATGTTTATTTTGAGAAAGAGACATGCACAAGAGTGGGGGAGGGGGAGAGAGAGAGAGGGAAAAAGAGAATTCCAAGTAGGCTCCACAATGTCAGCACAGAGTCTGACATTGGGGCTTGATCTCATGAACCATGAGATCTTGACCTGAGCTGAAATCATGAGTCAGACACTTAATCAACTAAGCCACCTAGGCTCCCCTCATCTTCATTTTTAAAGACATTTTTGCTAAAGTAGAATTCAAGTTGGATAGTTTTTTCTTTCAGCCCTTAAAGACGTTGTTTTGTCTTCTGGCTTATGTTGCTTCTGATGAGAAGTCAGGAGTTGTTCTCACCACTATTCCCTTCAATGTCTTTCTTTGATTGCTTTTTTTTTAAAATTTTTTGAGAAACAACACACATGGGGAGACAAGCAGGAGAGAGGGGCAGAGAGAGAGAGAGAGACAGAGAATCTTAAGCAGGCTCAAAGCTCAGTGTGGAGCCCAACATGTGGCTTGATCCCACAACCCATCATGGCCTGAGCCAAAATCAAGAGTTAGATGCCCAACTTAATGAGCCACCCAGGTGCCCCTCTGATTGCTTTTAAGATTTTCTCTTTATCTTTGGTTTTCATCAAATTGGTAATAATGTGTCTAGGTGTAATTTCATTGGTTATCTTGCTTGGGTTCAGTGAGTACCATGGATCTGTAGACTGATATTTTCCATCAAATTTGGATATTTTTCTGCTGTTATTTCTTTAAATACATATATATTTTGCCCTAATTTCTTCTCTTTCTGGAACTTCAATACACATATGTTAAGCTGATGAATACTGAACCCTACAGGTTGAGGCTCTGTTGTTTTTTTTTTTTCCTCATCACTTCATTTTGGGTAATATCTATAATCCTATATTCAAGTTCACCAATTTTTCAAATTGTCTATTTTGCTATTAAGCCGGTCAAGTAAACTTTTCATTTCAAATATTATGTTTTTTTACTGTAGGATTTCATTTAGTTCTTTTTAAGTGTTAATTTCTCCAATGCAATTTCCTATCGATTCACTCATGCCCATCTTTTAGTTAAACCTTTAAAAACAATTATTATCCCTGTTTTAAAATATTTAACTGTTAAGTCCAACATCTCTGTCATATCTAGGTGTTTTTGTTGACTGCATTTTTTCTGTTTAGCAATTTCTTATTTTATGCTAATCACTGTACATGATACTTTGTTCAATCTGGATTTTGTTGTATTCCTTTGAAGATTGTTGAATTTTTTGTTCTGGTAGCCAAAATCCCAATGGCACTTGTTTTTAAGTTTTGTTAGAACAGATATAGAACAGTCTTACTACTAGGGCAATCTCAGTTGAATGTAGTGTTCAATGTCTCTCCACTCTGGCTGGTTGGAATTCAAACCACTCCCATTACTGTGAAACCTCTGGAATCTCTTCTCAGTTCACAGCTCCCCAGCAGCTTTTCACTGAAGGTCTATCAGTCTCCCTCTGTGCATGTACTGCTTAACATTAGGCCAAGGACCTAAAAGTACTTCTATATGGATTTCTGCAGTGCCTCCTTGGTATAGCTCCTTTCTTCTCTAGTATCCCATCCCTCAAATTCCAATTGCTTTATTCACCAGAAACTCTGACTTCTGCCTCATCAGTTCAGCAACACTGCCATGCTCTATTTGGCTTCTATCTCTGTGATAGTCTGGAAGGAACTTCCAGGCAGAAAAAATAACCATGGATGGGCTCACAATTTATGTTTCCCTTTTCTTGAGGATCACAGTACTGCACTGCCTGCTTTTCAATGTCTGACAATAGTTGCTTCATATATTTTATCTAATATATGGTTTATATTCTTTTTTTTTTAACTAAAGAAAAAGGTGGAATTTAATCTTCATTTAAAGGATATTGCAAGATATGAAATTCCATACAGAAGTAAGAAACCCATTGAGAAGAGAAGCTTCAGGCAGTATACGTAACTCGGAACTGTTCAAGTATAACTGCGGTATAAAAAATGCTATATATTATATAGCAAACCACATTTAAAAAGAGTTCTGGAGGGGGGGGCACCTGGGTGGCTCAGTTGGTTAAGCATCTGACTCTTGATTTTGGCTCAGGTAATGACCTTATGGTTGTGAGATCTTATTCCATGTTGGGCTCCATGCTGAGCAAGGAGCCTGCTTAAGATTCTCTCTCCCTCTCTCTCTCCCTATTTCTGCCCCTCTCCCCAACTTTTTTCTCTTTCTCTAACATAAAAATAAAGTAAAATTTAAAATTAACATGTTTTTGGGGCACCTGGGGGCTCACTTGAGCACCTGACTCTGGAATTTGGCTCAGGTCATGATGCCAGGGTCATGGGATTGAGCCCTGCCTCAGGCTCTGCACTGAGCATGGAGCCTGTTTGGGAGTCTCTCTCTCTCTCTGTGTTCCTCTTCCCCACTTATAAGAGCACTCTCTCTCTCTTTAAAATAAAATAAAAATAAAAATAAAGAGTTTTTAGTAGAGAAACCATAAGACAAACGTACAGCAAACATAGTACACAACAAATAACTCTCTGCCTCAGCTACACAATCTAAAAGTTAAAGGTTCCAGGTCTGCAATCCTGAACTTAAGAATATACAGCATTCAGAGGTAGTTTCTGGGGTCTGAACTCACGAGCCATGAGATCATGAAGTGAGTCGAAGTCAGATACTTAAATGACTGAGCCACCCAGTTGCCTCTGATTTATAAAGCCTGACATCCCTATGATAATTCCAAGTAGAAAGGTCTAATAAAAAATCAGCTAAATGTGCTCTGGAGCTTTTAAGAGCAATCTAGATTAGAGATAAAAGATTTGTTTGTAGGGCGCCTGGGTGGCTCAGTCAGTTGAGTGTCAAACTCAATTTCAGCTTAGGTCATGATCCCAGGGTTGTGGGATCAAGCCCCATGTCAGGCTCTATGTTGAGTGTAGAGCCTGCATAAGATGTGCTCTCTCTCCCTCTGCCCCTCTCCCCCACTTATGCTCTCTCTCTCTCAAATAAATAAATTTTTTTAGATAAAAGATTCATTTGCAATTGTCATCAACTTATCTGAGCTTTCATCTCCTTCTCTAGAGTAATCCCATTTTTTAGAATAGGAAATTGAAGACTCTTAAACAGAAGGGGACAAAAATTATCTATTGTTACCACTACCTAAAGACCATCAATACTTAATTTTTGTATTTCCTCCTAGCTTTATGTAGTTTTTTATGTAGTTTGGTCTGTGGGGTTTTTTTTGTTTGTTTGTTTCATTTTGTTTTTTAAAGTAATCTCTGTACCCAAGATGGGGCTCAAACTCACAATCCTGAGATCAAGAGTCTATTGACTCTATTGACTGATCCAGCTAGGAGCCCCAATTTGGTCTTTTTACATGTTATAATCATGACCCTTCTTCACTCCCCATTAGAAATCCTTCTTGGGGCACCTGGGTGGCTCAGTTGGTTAAGCGTCGACTTCAGCTTGGGTCATGATCTCACAGCTCATGGGTTCAAGCCCCACATCAGGCACTGTGCTGACAGCTCAGAGCCTGGAGCCTGCTTCAGATTTTGTGTCTCCCTCTCTCTCTGCCCCTCCCCTGCTTGTGCTTTGTCTCTGTCTCTCAAAAATAAATAAATGTTACGGGGCGCCTGGGTGGCTTAGTTGGTTAAGCTTCTGACTTTCGCTTAGGTCATGATCTCACGGTTCGTGGGTTCGAGCCCCGCGTCGGGCTCTGTGCTGACTGCCAGCTCTGAGCCTGGAGCCTGTTTCAGAGTCTGTGACTCCCTCTCTCTCTGACCCTCCCCTACTCATGCTGTCTCTCTCCTAGAAATAAATAAAACATTAAAAAAAATAAATAAATAAATAAATAAATAAATGTTAAAAAACTGTATATATATAAAAAAAGAAACCCTTCTTAATATCTGTTTTATTGGCTGCATATTTCCTCAAAAAGACATGTGTCAGAGTTAACTTCTGCTTCTTTTCATAGGACATGTAGATTGCTTCACAAAAATAGTTCAAAGTTGATTTCCTATATGAAAACATTTGGCCAAAGTACTCCTTAGGTGTGCACACTCAAAGTGTACAATCCAAAGTAACGTCTTCAGCACAACCAGACCTGTTCACATTGCTAAATGTGTTACAATTTAACAAAGCAGTCACATCTATTCTCATTTGATGCTCAGAAAAATCCTATGAAGAAGGTATGAGTGGACTTCATTACTCTAATTTTCTCAACAAAGAACCTGCTGCTTATGGAAAGAAAAGGCCTTGCCTGATGCTACACTGTCTAAAAGTGGGTTCTCTGGCCTCCCACTCTTTCCCTTGCCCCAAGCTATCCTTGGTAAAAAGAAGAGTTTTTAACCAGTCTGTGTCAAGAAAGGACACTGGGTGATTTTTTAGGAAAAGAGGGTAAAAGCAAAAAGACTGGAAAATTCTTTGGCTCAGATCTAGGCAGAAAGAGTCAACAGTTTTGGCTTTTAGACATGGCAGGGCCCAAGGTCTGCTAAACAGCAATCCAAAAGGGCTTGAGTAGCAAGGATCAGCTAACAGGATCTTCTGTGACCACTTTGGTTTGAACACCCAGAGAAATTCAACAGGATTAAGTACTGATCTCTAAACACTCTGTGTTCTTTCACACCCGCATACCTTCTCTCTGCCTGAGATAACTGTTTTTACTACTTCCACCAAACAAACTACATTCTGTCCTTCAAGGACCAGTTTCAATGCCACCTCTTCTACGACAGCACCCCCAGCATCAACACTGAACCCACACTCCCAGCAGGGACCGCTACAGTATTTTTATGTCTCTCTGAAGATGCTTCTCAAGCTCTCCCAGGAGTAACAGGTATTAGTGTCCTTCTTCCCCGCCTCTACTGGTCCCTATGTAATTCACTCTTTTATTGAAGATAGTAAAAGTGTGCTCATTAAAGTACTATTTAAGAGAAAAAAGTCTCAATGTACAATCATTAATCACATACATTTGTCTAATAAGAGAAAATAATTTCTCCTATTAGGCAAAATACTAAGAGCCTCTTTCGTTTCCCTAATTCAATAAGGAATTCAGGGGCGCCTGGGTGGCTTAGTCGGTTAAGCGTCCGACTTTCGCTCAGGTCATGATCTCGCGGTTTGTGGGTTCGAGCCCCGCGTTGGGCTCTGTGCTGACTGCCAGCTCAGAGCCTGGAGCCTATTTCAGTCTGTGACTCCCTCTCTCTCTGACCCTCTCCTGCTCATGCTGTCTCTCTCTCTCCTAGAAATAAATAAATAAATTAATTAATTAATTAAATAAAATAAAAAAATAAGGAATTCAAAGTCCTTGTGAAAAATACAAATATAAAAAAATGGTATATAGATTACTTAAAAATAAAGGGGTGGGGGATGCCTGGCTGGCTCAGCTGGTAGAGCACACAATTCTTAATCTCAGGATTGTGAGTTTGAGCCTCATGTTGCGTGTGGAGATTACTTAAGTCGGACATTCACCAGCTCAGCTCATGATCTCACAGTCTATGAGTTAGAGCCTCACGTCAAGTCTGCTGCTGTCAGCCTGTCAGCACAGAACCCCCTTCAGCTCTTCTGCCCCCCTCTCTGTGCTCCTCCCCCACTTGCACTATCTCAAAAATAAACAAAAGAAAGAAGCATTACTTTTTAATGGACAATTTAACACTCCATCCACTGGAGGTAACATTATTTATTTTAACTAAGCTGCTACTGTTGGCAAACAGGTTTTGGGTTGTTGTTATTTTTTTTTAAATCATTAATATAATGAAATTATGTATTACTTGTAAACTGTGAGTTAATTAAAAATATTTTGCCAGATAAATAATACTATGGAATCTTTTCACATAACTTTTATTTGCATTTCCAGTTATTTCCTTAGGAAAGGACTCTAGGAGAATTATTAGGTTAAAAAAAAATGCCTCTCTGCTCCATCAGGGGAAGCTGATATTCCCACTGATGCTAAACTTTCTTCGAAATAGAGACTACTACAGGCCCCAGATTCCACATGAAAGCAGAAATAGTCCACACAACTCCAGAGAATTAAAAAGACACTGTCTTCATCAAACTTTCATTGAGGATCTTTCTAACCAGGCTTGGCTGGGCATTGGGCACAAGGGATCAATGAATCATACCATCTCAAGAAGTTCATGTAGTGAGCAAAAAAGCCAGTTGCCTGTCAAAGCTCATATTCTCTATTTGTGGTGTTTTTAAAATATGCCCATAGGATGAGCACTGAGTGTTATGTGGAAACTAATTTGACAATAAACTATTCGTAAAAAAAAAATATATATATATATATGCCCATAAATTCTTTGCTATTCCTTCCTTCAAAAGCCTGGATGTTAGTTCTCTCCTGTTAGTGTGCGCTGGACTGATTCACTTCCAACAAACAGAATGTGATAGAAATGAAAACATGACTTCCAAGGGTAGTTCATAAAAGACACTGTGGATTCCATCCAGCTCTCTCTTTTGCATCACTCACTGTGGAGGAAAGCAAGATGCCATGTCAAAATGACACATAAGCAGCCCCCTAGACAGACTCCTGTCACAAGGAACTGAGGTCTCTTGATAACAGCTAGAAAGGAACAGAAGCCTTTCCTAACAGGTGAGTGAGCCATCTTAGAACTGGAAACTCTAGCTCCAGTCAAGCCCTCGAATGACTACAGCCCCAGTTCCCTGGCTAATGTCTTAACAGCATCCTCATTAGAGGCCCTGAGGCATATGGCTAAGCCAATTCCAAATTCCTGACCTATGGAAACCATGTGAAATAATAAGTTTGTTGGAATAATTTCTTATTTAGCAATAGATAAATTAAACAGTACTCACTACTATAGCGATAACTGCAATTAGGGAAGAGGAGAAAAAATATGGTAGAGAATTAATTACTGGTCCCTTCCTCTGTGCCAAGCACATGCTGATGTCTTTGCCTGCATTATCTCATTATACTTCTTTAATATTACTTAAATAGCAAGCACTATTTTTTTCTCCATTCTACAGGTGATATAACTGAGGCAGAGTTAGAGTGACTGGGTCAAGGTCCCACTACTTATTAATAAGGTCTGCCTAACTCGAAAGGCTGTGTTCTTCCTCCTATCCCTCTGCTGAACTCTCTCCAAATCTCCCTACAATGTGCTTCCCCATAGCCTGGCCAGTGAAGACCCTTCAGCACGAGGCTCAGGATGTGATGCCAGCACTATTATCAATGACAATGACCAAAGAAAGCAGGCAATGCCTTACCTTTTCCGGTCACATAATAGGCGCCCAGTTTATAGCAGCTATCACTGTGTTTGTTCTCTTCACAGTTGAACTTCAGCACCTTGGCAGCCTCCTCAAAATTCTTCTGGATCCCTTCCAAATAGTCCACCAACCGATAGCATCCTGTGAGGAGAAGGCATGAGCTGTTCTTCATGTGGGGTTGGGGGGGGTACTGCTGCGCAGCAGTTGGGGGGGGCGAGGTGTGGCAGGCCAGAATGTATCTTTCATTTAGGAGCAGCTTCCTAAAGGTGTAGAAAGATGACCTCACTACAAAGAATGCAGGTGGTATTCAGCCATTCTTAAAACTGGCATTGTCTGTCCTTAGCCATGGCTGAGCGGTGTACATGCTGAGGAGCCCATTGCTGCTATTCTGACTCCACCACTCCCCAGCCATTCTGGTGGAGCCCTTCTGCTCCCTGTTAGCCGGGGCCAGGACCCACTGACTTCCATGACTGAAGTTTTGCTACCTTTGGAACTTCCCAGGAAGTTTAGCAAAAAAACACTGAAAACCAAAAGGGTCCATGGGCTAGTCTTTGTAGTAGCAAGAAAGGGGTGTTTCCATGACTATATTTCTCAGCCAGGCTGAGAATAGGAAGCCCAAAGACTGAGTAGAAATGGTAGCTACTAAAGGAGTTGGAAATAGACTCTTTCTTTTTAGCACTCTCTAGTCCTAGTGAGCCTCTTAAAATCTCTCTCCTGTCCCTTCTTCATCCTAAACGACACTCATCTCATTAATTTTCCTTCAACAAATATTTGGGCATCTATGTGCAGCCATGTACCAAACACTGTTCTAGACGGTGGGAATACAGTTACTTCCTCTCCTAAAAATTACATTCTGGAGGAGGGGAAAAAATAAGTAAATAGGTGAGCAAGATGCATTTATATTTTTTAAGATACATTTAAACAGTAACAAATGTTATATGATTGAAACATAACAGGATAAGATAGTATGTTGTACACACTGCTGGAAGGAAAAGTTATAAGACTGGGCAATCAGGGAGGACCTAGGACTGTGATATCTGAGCTGAAATGTAAATAACAAGAATGAACTAATGATTTAAAGACAATGAAACAGGAAGGGGGCAGAAAGTCCCAGGCACAAGAAACAGTAAATTAAAAGACCCCAAAGAGGGAATAAGCTTGGTACAAATAAGGTATAACGTGGCTGGATCAAGGAGAAAAGGGGTAGGAAATGAAGAGAGAAAGACAGGGACCAGATAACAGGGCATTGTGGAACACAAGAAAGAGTGAGGATTTTATTCCAGGTCAATGGCAAATCACTTGAGGATTTTAAGAAGGGTAGTGATAGGGTTGCCTGGGTGGCTCAGTGGTTTGAGTGTCCGACTTCGGCTCAGGTCATGATCTCACGTTCATGGGTTTGAGCTCAGCGTCAGGCTCTGTGCTGACAGCTCAGAACCTGGAGCCTGCTATGGACTCCGTGTCTTCCTCTCTCTCTGCCCCTGCCCCACTTCCGCTCTGTCTCTATCTCTCAAAAATAAATGGGTATTGGGGCACCTGGGTGGCTCAGTCAGTTAAGCATCTGACTTCGGCTCAGGTCATGATCTCACGGTTCGTGGGTTCAAGCCCCACGTCGGGCTCTGTGTGGACAGCCAGCTGAGAGCCTAGAGCCTGTTTCTGATTCTGGGTCTCCCTCTTTCTCTGACCCTCCCCTGCTCAAGCTCTCACACTCTCTCTCTCTCGGAAATAAAACATTAAAAAAAATTTTTTTTAAATAAAGGGGTATTTTAAAGAAATTAAGAAGGGCAGTGATATGATTTAATTTGCACTTTTAAAAGGTTATTCCAGGGGGCACCCGGGTGGCTCAGTCAGTTAAGAGTCTGACTTCAGCTTGGGTCGTGATCTCAGTTTATGATTTCGAGCCCCACATTAGATCCTTCATTGACAGCTGGGAGCCTGGACTCTGTTTTGATTCTGTGTCTCCCTCTCTCTCTGCCCCTCCCCTGCTCATGCTCTGTCTCTCTCTCAAAAGTAAGTAAACATTAAAAAATAAACTATGTTTGTATATGCCCAGATGAATATGAAATAACAAAATGCATGAGGGGGTACAATCCAGTAACGGTGACAACAAACATGTTGTCATTTAATAGAACAAAATGAAAATTTAACTATCAGTTTGAGGACAAAGAACAGATTTTAAGGGAGTCAGCATGCAAACAGAGAATCAAGTTAGAAGATTATTTCAGTTATCCTGGTAAGAGATCATGATGACTTCAAAGGACAGTAGGTATAGTCACTATTGCCTCCTCTCGAGCTCTGCATCAAAGTGTTGCAGCCCGTCCTTGCATGCCCACCCTTCCTCATTCCAATGCTTGGTATACTCTCCAGAGTACGTTACCATGAACTCTTTCCTCAAAAACACGCATGGTTCTCCAGAGCCTACAGAATAGTTGAAATGCCTTACCTTGGCATTCAAGGCCTGACACACTTCACTCTTCAATCTTATTTCTAACTACAGTCTCACTTCAACCTTCCAGAAGCATTCTTTACTTCTCCCCCCGCTCCATAATCAATGCTTGCCCGCTCCTCCTGAGCTCCCCGGAGAAGCACTCCCCAACAATCCTGCTCCTCAGCGACTCCCACTCCACTTAGGACACAGGAGAGCCCTCAAAGAACCACCCTGGGTTCTTGTTCAGCCATCATACTGCAGAGCCACCCTGGTTAGTTGGTCAGCTTCAAGAAGTAGCTATATCATATTCTGGAAACCAGACTGCAAGCTATTAAAAGGTAAGACTAGGGGTGCCTGGGTGGCTCAGTCGGTTAAATGTCTGACTTCAGCTCAGGTCATGATCTCGCGGTTGGTGGGTTCAAGCCCTGGGTCAGGCTCTGTGCTGACAGCCAGCTCAGAGCCTAGAGCCTGTTTTGGATTCTGTGTCTCCATCTCTCTCTGACCCTCCCCTGCTCACGCTGTCTCTCAAAGATAAATAAAACATTAAAAAAATTTTTTAAAGGTAAGACTAGTGTCATTTCTTTTTTTTTCATAAACCATTCACCTGGTGGGTGAGCCCACACCAGGCTGCTCCGGGTGGCCTCCTTTGGACACCACTATCCACCCACACACTCAAGTCAACTCAATGTTCCCAGAACACAAGAGGCACATTCATGCCTCAGGGCCTTTTCACTAGATGTTACCTCTGCCTAGCATAGATCTCCCTACCTTCTTCAAGGCTTTGTTCAAATATCACTTTCTTAATGACTACCTCTGACCACTTAATTCAAAACTGCCCTCCTCTACTCCCTACACGTCAGTCTTTTTTCCCATTGCACTAACGGCTAGATTCTAACACACAATTTCATGTATTTCCTCACGTTTATTGTCCAATTCCCTCCACTAGAATGGAAGTTCCAGAAGGACAGGGAATTTTATCTGTTCACTGATGTATCCCCATCCCTCTACCTCCAGCACCCAAGCATTTCTCTTCGCACGCGCCCCGGCCTCCAGGCTCGGTCCCTCCTCGTATTCCGCCGCTGCGTTCCCCGCAGGTCCTCGAGGAACCCAACCCGTTCCTCCCCAACACACACAACGTCGTCATCATCCCATCGCGTCCCGACGAGTCTCCGGCCGGAGACCCTTCCAGCGGTTGCTAGTGACCCGTCTGGCCCCGGCCGCTTCCCCTCCCCCATGCGTCCCCACGTGTCCCCAGGCTGCGCTGGCGGCGCTCACCGTTCGGGTCCTTCTCGCGGTAGCATTGGTAGTTGCACTCCACCTCCATGTTCTCCAGAAAGGACTTCACCTGCTCCTCGTCCTGGAAGTCCACCACGCCCGCCATGGCCCCAGCTAGCTCCCGACTTTAGCCGGCCGCTCCTCCCCTGAACGTTCTGCACACCCGCCCCCCGGTCACGTGAGCCGGCGGAGGGGCGGAGCCTGGGAGGGGAGGGCCACGAGGTCTGCGCTCTCCGGTGTCCCGGAAGGGGGAGTGCGGCGAACCTACGTCCTTGAGCCGTTGAGGCCTCAAGCTTTTATTTTTTTTTTAATGTTTTTATTTATTTCTAGGAGAGAGAGAGAGACAGCGTGAGCAGGGGAGGGTCAGAGAGAGAGGGAGTCACAGACTCTGAAACAGGCTCCAGGCTCTGAGCTGGCAGTCAGCACAGAGCCCGACGCGGGACTCGAACCCACGAACCGCGAGATCATGACCTAAGCGAAAGTCGGACGCTTAACCGACTAAGCCGCCCAGGCGCCCCAAGGCCTCAAGCTTTTAAACCTTTAGCTTAAAACCTTTTTTCATTTTTTTTTATTCTTTTTTTATTTTTTTATTTTTTTATATTTTTTTATATTTTTTTATTAAAACCTTTTTTTTTTTAAAACCTTTGGCTGCAACGTCTCTTGTTCACTCCTTTCCTAAAAGTGATGACAGTCTTTCTGCAGCACTTTTTTTCTGTGCCAGCTTTGTGCCCTAATGATTTTCTGCCTGCAGTTTATTTCTTCATTCATTGATTCGTTTGTTCGGCAATCTGTAAGTGCCTACTGTGTGCCTCACCCAGGGCTTGGTTCCAGTAACACAACAGCTAGGAAGTATGGTCCCTGCCTTTAAAGAGCTTGCAGTTTAGTGGGAAGATATTGTTTATTCATTCAGCAAGCATTCTGAGCATCTACTCAGAATTTGTGTTAGGTATTGCTATATGTTAGGTATTGCTGCACAAACCAATATTCTGAAGTCTGTGCAATGACAAGTCTGGTTCATCTGTATTTTCCTCCCAGACCTATCCCCCACCACCCACCCCCAACCCGAATGACCTAAGAAATGAATGGTAATGGAAGATTATTACTGGAACACAGGAGCTACAGAGGTTATAGTAATAATTCTATTATAATAGCTACTCCTTAAACAGTGTTGAACTTTGTTCCAGATTCTATTCTCAGAGATTTTATCCAAATTTCATTTGATTCTCACTATGACCCTCATTGTGACACCATGGGGAGGTATTATTATCCCCGTTATGCAGATGAGGAAACTGAGTTACAGATAAGTAAATTGTCCAAGATCGCACAGGAAGTGAGAGAATAGTGGTGTGATAAATACTTTTTTAAATAAAAGTGCATATGGTACAAGAGGAACATGTGAAGGAGATGGGCCAGAGGAAAGAAACTTCACCTGGTTTTTGCTTTGTCTTGCACAGAATCATCAGTTCCATAAAGCCTAGACTGAAAGCTCTCCAAAGACAATCAGATCCTGTTTGTCTTTGAGTCCCAGTCAGCCCTGTTCTAGAATCCTCAGTGGTACTTAATCCATGGTTTCTCATCACCTACAGCACTGCTTCCCCAATGACTCCACTATTAACCTATCCCAAAAGGCATCAGAGAGTGGACTACTTCCAATGGCTTCCTTATTGGTGGGCAGGTTACTGTAACTGGGAAATGTCTTTGAAGTCCAAGTTTTATTTTATTTTGTTTTTTAAATATTTTTAAATATTTATTTCTGAGAGAAAGAGCACAAGTGGGGGAAGGGCAGAGAGAAAAGGAGACAGAGAATCCAAAGCAGGTTCCAGGCTTTAAGCTGTCAGCACAGAGCCCAACGCAGGGCCCAAACTTGTGAACCGTGAGATCATGACCTGAGCTGAAGTCAGACACTTAACTGAGCCACCCAGGTGCCCCCCCAATTTTATTTTTAAAATTCTTATGATTTCACATTAAATCATATATTAAAGTCCATAATATATCTTTTATAGGAAAACACAAGATTGCCTTCTCCCAAGCCCTTCAGTAAAACTGACATTCCAAGTGATATGTCACATTTTCATGTGGTTTCTCATACCTCTGATCACCTTGGAAGACCCCTCAGTACTCATAATCCTGGAAGGGAAACCCTGACCTTTGATTTTGAGCCCAACTTCCTTATCCTGGCCTTCAAGGCTCTGGTACAATCAGATTCTAGCTTCATATCATACCTCTCTTTCCCCACACCCCATTCAACCCTCTGATCCCTGAATAGGTCCTCGGTTTGTGTCCCTGTTTACTGCTGCTCTCAAGGCCTTACCCTCCCTTCTCTGCTCAAATCAGAGATTCTCTCCTCTGTAGAGTCTTCCCAGGTGCAACAGCCACACATCCCCCAAAATAGATTTAAATACTCCCACTTCAGTGTTCCATACCATTTTTTATTCTGGTATAATATAGTAGGAAAAGACTGGCTTTGGAGGACAGACTTTTTTTTTTTTTTTTTTTTTTTTGAGGACAGACAGATCTTAATCGGAATCCATGCGTGTCCCATGTTCACTAAGTAGTTACCTTGAACCAATCACATTTGTGAGCTTGATTCCTCTTCTGTAAATGAAAATCCCTGTGGCTGTCAATAGGACTAAAAGTTCATGTGTGCAGTATGCTTAGCAGAGTGCCTGGCTCAGAGTCATTCCTGTTCCAGAAATGTTTATTGTCATGCCCATAATGGTATGAAAGTCAGTGTACCCCATGACACTGTGAGCTTTTGGGCCCTTGTGCCAGTCACAGGGTCAAGAACAGAGAAAGGCTTGGTGAAGATGATGTAGATAGCCAAGGTCAGGGGCATGCCACAAATACTTTTCCTTTAATCATTTGCTTAGCTGAATTACATTAAAATGAGCCCACCTGGGCAGTAGAGGGTGATAGAGAGTTGGGGAAAACATGGAAGACAGTCTGGGCCAAGTATGAAGTCACATATTTAAAAGGAAATTTAGTGTCATCAAAAAGGTAGCCAGCTTCTTTTTTTAGTCTTGTCCTTATCTCCATAGATTTATTCCTCCTTATTCTTATAAATGTTCATGTTTACTTTTTAAACTTATTTAATTATTCAAGTAATACATGAATACATGCTTTTTGTAAATTAACCTCATGTTTTTTTTAAACACTTGTAAACAGTGTCTACAAGCTGTACCATGCTTAACAAAAAAATGATATCATTTTCATCTCTCAGATCAACACAGATTGGCATCCTGTGTTAGGATGCTGCGACATGGCCATTCTCATATAGTATTGGTGGGAATGTAAATTAATGTCTTCTTTTTGGAGAGCAACTCAGTAACATTTATTAACATTTAAATGTGCTGATATATATTTTGAGGGTGGGAGAAAAAAATTGCAAACCACCTATCCCACAATGGACTTGTATCCTTGAATATGTAGAGAACTCCTACAACTCAACAATAACAATATATTTTAATTTATTTTATTTTATTTTAATTTTTTAAGTTTATTCATTTATTTTGAGAGAGACACAGTGAGTGGGGAGGAGGAGCGAAAGAGGGAGACAGAGAAGCTCAAGCAGGCTTTGAGCTGACAGTATAAAGCCAGATGCAGGGCTCGAACTGACAAAACTATGAGATCACAACCTGAGCCAAAATCAAGAGTAAGAGGCGCCTGGGTGGCTCAGTCAGTTAAGCATTCAACTTCGGCTAAGGTCATCATCTCACAATTTGTGGGTTCGAGCCCCGCATCAGGCTCTGTGCTGATAGCTCAGAGCCTGGAGCCTGCTTCAGATTCTGTGTGTGTCTCTCTGCTCCTCCCCTGCTCACACTCTGTCTCTCTCTGTCTCAAAAATAAATAAACATTAAACAAAATTTTTAAAAAATCAAAAGTTGGTTTTTCAACCTAGTGTCTGACCACCCAGGTGCCCCAGAAGACATTTTAAAAAATAAGCAAAAAATTTGAGTAGACATTTCACCAAAGACATATGGATAGGTAACAAGCACACAAAAAGACATCCAGCAAAGGGGTGTGTGGGTAGCTCAGGTGCTTGGATGTCTGACTCTTGATTTCACCTCAGGTCATGATCCTGGGGTTGTAGGATTGAGCCCCGCATCATGGTCCGTGCTGGGCATGGAGCCTGGTTAAGATTCTCTCCCTCCCTCCCTTTCTCTCTCTCTCTCTTTCATTCTCTCTCTCCCCCTTTCATTCTCTCTCTCCCCCTCTGTCCCTCTCCCCAGCTCATGCACATACTCTCTCTCTCATTAAAAAGAAAGAAAGAAAGGAAGGAAGAAAGAAAGAAAGAAAGAGACATCCAGCATGGAGAAATGCAAAAAAAAAAAAAAAAAAAAAAACCCAAAAAACAAAAAACTGCATTGAGATATCACTACACAACTACTAGAATGGCTATAATCAATAAGACAAACAATACCAAGTGTTGATGAGAATATAAAAAAACTGGAACCCTTATATACGTATCTGTTTGGAATGCAAAATGCTGTAGCCGGTTCATATTTTTTTTTAATTTTTTAAAGTTTATTTATTTTGAGAGAAAGAGAGCATGCATGTGTGAGCAGGGGAGAGGCAGAGAAAGGAGACAGAAAATCCCAAGCAGGTTCCACACTGACATGGAGCTCAGTCCCATGAACCATGAAATCATGACCTGAGCTGATATCAAGAGTCAGACGCTAAACTGACTGAAGTACCCAGGTGCCCCACCACTTCATATTTTTGTTTGCTTGCTTGAATTTCATTTCATTGTGGTAAGAACACTTAACATGAGATCTACCTTCTTAATAAGTTTTTAAGTGCACAATATATTATTGTTGGCTGTAGGTACAATGTATAGTGTTGTACAAGAGATTTCTAGAGCTTATTCATCTTTCTTAACTGAAACTGTATGCCCTTGATTAGTAATTCTCCATTTCCCCAGTTCCTGGCAACCACCATTCTACAATTTGAGTCTAAGAATTTGACTGCATCAGATCCCTCATATAAATGGAATTATGTAGTATTTGTCTTTCTGTGACTGGCTCATTTCACTTAGCATAATATCCTCAAGTTTTATCCATGTTGTGGCAATGTTGAAGAATTTCCTTCTTTATAATTTTTTAATGTTTATTTATTTTTGAGAGAGACAGACAGATAGAGTGTGAGTTGGGGAATGGGCAGAGAGAGAAGGAGACACACAATCTGAAGCAGACTCCAGGCTCTGAGCATTGAGCACAGAGCTCGATGGAGAACTTGAACCCACCACATGGGATCATGACCTGAGCTGAGGTCAAACCCTAACCAAGTGAGCCACCCAAGGGCCCCTCCTTCTTTTTAAAGGCTGAATAGTATTCCATTGTATGTATCATCTACGTTTTGTTTATCTGTCTGCCTGTCAAGGACAGTTAGGTTGTTTCCACATCTTGGTTACTGTGAATAGTGCTGCAGTCAACATGGGGATGCAAATATCTCTTCAAGGTGTTTCACTTATTTTGTGGAAATAGCTAGAAGTGGGATTGCTGGATCATAAGATGATTCCATTTTTAATATTTTGAAGAACCTCCATACTCTTTTCCATAGTGGCTGCCCCATTTTGCCTTCTTATCAACAGATTGCAAGTGCTCCAATTTCTTTTTTTAAAGTTTTTATTTAAATTCCAGTCAGTTAACTCACAGTGCGATATTAGTTTCAGTTGTACAATTCAATGATTCAACACTTCCTTACAACACTTCCTTACAATCCCAACCAGCATCCTCCTTAATCCCCATCACTTATTTAACCCATTCCCCCCTCCCACCTCCCATATGGTAACTATCATTTTCTTTATGGTTAAGAGTTCGTTTCTTGGTTTGCCCATCTCTCTCTCTCTCTCTTAGAGTTCCATTTTGTCACTATCCTTGACAATACTTCTTCCTTCTCTCCTTCCTTTTCTTCTTCTTCTTCTTCTTCTTCTTCTTCTTCTTCTTCTTCTTTTCACACCTAGTGTGGAGCCCAATGTGGGACTTGAACTCACGACTCTGAGATCAAGACCTGAGCTGAGATCAAGAGTTGGATGCTTAACCGACTGAACCACCCAGGCACGCCTCAGCAACACTTCTTGTCTTGTTTTGTTTTTAAAAATTTTTAATGTTTATTTTTTATTTTTGAAAGAGAGAGAAAGAGAGGCAGCATGTGAGCAGGGGAGGGGCAGAGAGAGAGGGGACACAGAATCCGAGAGCCTGCTCTGAGCTGTCAGCACAGAGCCCAACATGGAGCTCGAACTGACAAACCATCAGATCATGCCCTGAGCCAAAGTTGGACACTCAACCACCTGAGCCATCCAGGTGCCCCTTAAGCATTTTTTTTTTTTTGAGAGAGAGGAAGAAGGCACAAGTGAGCAAGAGGCAGAAAGAGAGAGAGAGAGAGAAGCAGGGCTCACCTGGGACTCCTGCGTGTTTTTACCTGAAGTGGTGCTCATCCCAAGCAGACCTGGAACTCATGAGCCATGAGATTATGACCTGAGCCGAAGTCAGATGCTTAACATCAGAGCCACTGAGGCACACCCTTGTTTTTTCTTTTAAAATTTTTTACTGTTTATTTATTTTTGAGAGAGAGAGACAGAGAGACAGAGCACAAGTGGGATGGGGGGGTCAGAGAGAGAGAAAGGGAAACACAGAATCCAAAGCAGGCTCCAGGCTCCCAGCTGTCACCACAGAGCTCAAACTCACTAACAGTGAGATCATAACCTAAGCCATAACTCAACCAGCTGAGCCACTAAGGAGCCCCCCATCTTGTTTTTTCTGATAATAGCCATCCTGACTGGTGTAAAGCAGTATCTCATTGTGGTTCTGATTTACATTTTCCTGATGTGTGATTTTGAGCATCTTTTAATATACTTATCAGCTATTTTTGCATCTTTGTAGAAATATCCTCTTGAATCCCTAGCTCATTTTTAAATCAGGCTATCAGTTTTCTGCTATTGAATTGTAGGAGTTTCCCATATATCCTGGTGATCAACCCTTTATCAAATATCTAGTTTGCAAACATTCCCCCCCACAACCTTTTCATTCTGTTGATTATTTTCTTTGCAGTGAACTTTTTTTAAAAAAATTATTTATTTTTAGTAATCTCTATGCCCAGCATGGGGTTGGAACTCATGACTCCAAGACCAAAAGTTGCATGCTTTATTGACTGAGCCAGCCAGGCACCCCAATGCAGACTGTTTTTAGTTTGATATAATCCCACATGTTTATTTTTGTTTTTGTTGCCTGTGCTTCTGGTGTCATTAAAATGTACTTATATTTTGACCTAGATATTCAACTTCCAAGAATATATCCTACAGAAATTCTTACACAAATAAATAAATATTTGCCACAGTTTTTGGTGTTGTTGCTGGGACTGTTGTTAAAATAGAAATAAATACCCAAGAATAGGCGATTTGAATTCAATGTAGACATTAAAAATAAATAAGCGTATTCATACCAACATTGAAAGATGTTCAAATGCATTGCTAAGTGAAAAACAGGAGCACCTGGGTGGCTCCATTGGTTGAGCGTCTAACTTTGGCTCAGGTCATGGTCTCACCATTCATGGGTTCAAGCTCTGAGTCGGGCTCTGTGCTGACAGCTCAGAACCTGGAGCCTGCTTTGATTCTGTGGCTCCATCTCTCTCTGCCCTTCCCCTGCTCATGCTCTCTCTCTCTCAAAAATAAATAAAACATTTTTTAAAAAGTGAAAAACAAAACAGAATTCTATAGTATAACAGTTTTTTTTTGAAAAGATAACCTTTTGGGGGCACCTGGGTGGCTCAGTTGGTTGAACAACAGACTCTTGATTTTGGCTCAGGTCATGGTCCCAGGGTTCTGTGCTGAGTTTGAAGCCTGTCTGTCTGTCTCTCTCTCTCTCTCTTTTTTTTTTTTTAAAGATTTTTTAAAATATATTTTTATTTATTTCTAGGAGAGAGAGAGAGACAGTGTGAGCAGGGGATGGTCAGAGAGAGAGGGAGACACAGACTCCGAAATAGGCTCCAGGCTCTGAGCTGGCAGTCAGCACAGAGCGCGATGCGAGGCTCGAACCCACCAACCGCGAGATCATGACCTACGCGAAAGTCGGACGCTTAACCGACTAAGCCACCCAGGCGCCCCAATGTCTCTCTCTCTCTTAAAAAAAAAAAATCTAGGGGCACCTGGGTGGCTCAGTGGGTTAAGCACCCGACTTTGGCTCAAGTCATGATCTCTCCGTGAGTTTGAGCCCCAGGTAGGATTCTGTGCTGACAGCTGGGAGACTGGAGCCTGCTTTGTATTCTGTGTCTCCCCCTCTCTCTCTGCCCTTCCCCCACTTGTGCTCTGTCTCTCTCTGAAAATAAATAAATAAATAAATAGATTTTAACCTAATAACAAATTATCTTTTTATGTTTATATGGAAAAAAGAAGAAAACACGAGGGAAAATACCCTGCATTGTTAATAGGTAACTATGAGCTGGAAAGGAGGAAGGGGATAGTGTACAGCGGACTTTTAGTGTTTGCATTCCATCTTATTTTTATGATAATCATATATTATTTTTATAAGCAGACACACAGTCTTATGGGTCATGTCAGGATAGATATTAATATATCCATGTCATAAATGAGATTCAGAGAAGTAAAGCGATTTCTTCAAGGTCACACAGACCGCTAACCCTTGCCCAAAGATTACGCATCTGAGAGCAGACAGAACTTGCCCTGGGCAGAAAAGACCGGACCAATCACATTTACTGTGAGGTCACTTTGAAGGGTTGGGATTGGTGCTTGTGACTACGCTGAGCCATCTGTCCTCCGCTGCAGATACACTTCGGATGTCAGGAGGCTCCTGACGAACTGGTTACTGGGGCACCAGTTGTCTGTTCTCTGCAGGTCCCCCGTGGACCCTTAGCATTGGGTGGGTTAGCCGTGGAGGCGCCCTGCCCTTCCTGCTGTAACAGGAAGCCATGCCCCAAGCCCATCTCCGTATAGCCTACAGCACTCCCTCCCTGAATCCGTCCCACTCGAATCAGGGAAAAGCCGTGACAGGTGCCAGCGCTGCTCAGACTGGCGTTTCAGTAGTGGTGATTGCACATCACCTAGTCCCCGCCTGACCTGCCCGGCCTCGAGCCACCGCAATGCAAGCAGGAACAGGATTGAATGCTACCTCTGCTTCCCTGCCTTTGAGGCACCCTGGCTGTGCTTCAAGCTGGAAAGGCTCCTGCTTTATACAGAAGAGAACTGAGGGCCAGAGAAAAAAGGGGCTTGGCCCAGGGCACAGAACAAGTTAATGTTTCTTCAGGGAAGCAAATTGGATGGTAACCTTTCCAACTTTATCTTTAGTCCTCCTGACAGATACCCTCTCTCCTCTCTACCTTCGGTTTCCTCTGTGTTTCTTGCCTGTATATCATCATCTTAGGCAACAAGGTTTATTTGAATGATAAGGACTTTGAGGGGGGCCTGGGTGGCTCAGTCGGTTAAGTGTCTGACTTCAGTTTCAGGTCATGACCTCCAGGTCTGCAAGTTTGAGTTCCACCATCTCAGGCTCTGTGCTGACAGCTCAAGAGGCTGGAACCTGCTTTGGATTCATTTTCTCTCTCTTTCTCTCTCTCTCCCTCCCTCCCCTACTCATGCTGCATCTGTCTCTGTCTCTCAAAAATAAATAAACATTAAAAAAAAAAACAAATAAAAAAATGATAAGGACTTTGGAATCACACTACATTGAAATCCCGCACTTGCTATGGGACCTTGGACAAGTTGTGTTACTTTTATGGCCTTATTTCCTCACCTGCCATTGGATATTAATCTCTACTCCATTTACCTGATAGGAATAAATGAGAAATTAGGAGGCAGTTTGGTATAGACCACTTGTTTTCAAAATATGGTCCCTGGGCCAGCAACATCAGAATCACCTGAGAATTTGTTAGACATACATATTCTGTGGCCTTACCCCAGATCTACTGAACCAGAAACTTTGGGGCCTAGGAATCTGTATTTTAATAAAGTTTTCAAATGATTGCATGCTGAAGTTTGAGAACCACTGGTATACAATGAGTAAAACCACCGGGTTTGGGTCAGACAATTCTGAGTTCTTCTAAAAGTGTCTTAGTTCTGCCTTTTACTATCTGGGAGGCCTTAAGTAAAGCATTTCACTTACCTGCTCCTTAGCTAATTTATCTGTGAAGTGAGATTAATAGTTGTATTCACATAACAGTTGTTTATTCATTCAACACAATTTTGAGTGCCATTATGTGACAATCACTCTTCTAGATTCTAAGGATACATTGGTAAACAAGACAGACAAAAACCCCGATTGAAAGGTAACTTTCTCCACATTCATATGTCGTGACAGGTCTGAAATATAGATGGTACATGATAAATTTGTGTTGAGTGAATGAATGGATGCACTAAACCAGGGGTCTGGAGGCCTCAATTCTAATTCCTGTTCTGCCACTTCTATGGTATTTGGCCTTGACTAAGTCCATTTTCTTTTCAGATCCTCAGTCTTCTCATTTGTGAATGAGACTCACAATCCC
Source organism: Hyaena hyaena (assembly GCF_003009895.1). Lineage (NCBI taxonomy): Eukaryota > Metazoa > Chordata > Mammalia > Carnivora > Hyaenidae > Hyaena > Hyaena hyaena. Next base: position 7,814,751 of record NW_024080637.1, on the reverse strand, counting down.
TACACCAGCATGATACTGGTAGGAGACAGACTGGTTGTAATACCTAAGTTTTAAGGATGCTTTGCACAGATACAAATGTGTTATCTCCTTATCTTACCCTTCAGGAAGAATGTAGAAAGCGGTAAAAGGAGATAATATATCTCTTTGCAAACCTTAAAACAATGTTAAAATTCAGTAAGATACTCTCTCTCTCTCCTCTCTCTCTAAAAATAAATAAACTTAAAATAAAATAAAAGACAGATCTAACAATGTCACCATCATGTTGGAAACCAATGACTCCACCACCTTCCCTAGCTCAGCATTCAAGACTGTCATCTGCCCCTTCTTACCCTCCACTTGATACTTCCCCACTTGTATTAGACAAACTTACTCCTCTTCTCTGTCCTTGGGCTATTTCCTCTGTGAGGACTGCCCTTTCCACTTCTCTTCAGCCTCAGCTCAGACTGTAATAGAGTTCAGACGTGAGCTTTCCCAGCCTCTGTTTAGGACACCTTCCTAACCTTTACTGGTTGATAGTGGACTGTGATTAGCCAGCTATCTCCTCCACATCCTGATGCACTGTGGTCATAACCTGTTTTTACATTACCTGTTTTACCAGAGTGCGTGCTGCTTAAGGATAGGAACTGGGTCTTGGGTCTTGGGTCCCAAAGGAGTCAGGTGCTTTGTAAGAGTTCAGTTTGTCCCATGTGACTAATGATTTCTAACGTGTCTCGGGTCCAACTTTTTTGAGTTTTTAGACTGAATTCTCAGAGAGCAAGAACTTAATATAATTTTTCCATCTCACTCATGAGGCTCCATGTGCCTGAAGAGCTGTTGCCATTGTAGCCATTCCCATAATGTGTCCTGGACATGGTTTACTGCCTCATGTTCAGGGAGGTCCAATGACCCAACACCAAGAGTAGGGAGGGGATAGGGCTTCAGGTAAATCATCTCAAGCCTGGGCTGAGATTTAGTGCCTTCTATAGAAGCTCACAGGATTTCTTTTTTCTTTTTTTCTTTTTTCTTTTTTTAGTTTATTTTGAGAGAGAGAAAGTGTGGGAGCAGGGTATGGACACAGAGAGAAAAATAGAGAGAATCCCAAGCAGCCTCCACACTGTCAGTGCAGAGCCCAACGCAGAGCTTGAACTCACGAAATGGTGAGATCATGACTTGAGCCGAAACTAAAAGTTGGATGCTTAACCAACTGAGCTAACTAGATGCCTACAAAGTTCGCAGGATTTCAATCTGTGATCCCAAAAGTCTATTCCTGAGGTCTCCTGTCCCTACATAAGAACTGCTAGGTCCTCAGTTCATATTGATGATTGAATAAATGAATACCCATTCAATTAATTGGTATTCTAAGTATAACTTAGAATTAATTTATAAATCAATTAATCTGGATTTCTAAGTACAACTGAATGCTGACAGCCAGAAAAAAAAAAAAAAGCAGCTGTGCAGGAAGAGGGTTGTAACCAAATGTCAGAATATGTTAAAGTCGAAGTACAAACTCCTTACCTTTGCACACAAGCCCTGCTGTAATCTGCCCCAGCCTGCCTCTCCTGCTTTCTCTCTTCCCTTGCTGTTCATATACTCTTTGTGCCTTGGCCAAAACTATTTGTAGAACCTAAATACGTCATTGTGGTTTCATCCTCTAGTGCTTTCATACACGTGGTTCCCTTTCCTCCCCTCTTAATTTATATTTGCCTTTCAAAACCCAAGTCAACTGGGCTGGATGCCTCCTCTGTGCTCTGGTAGGCACCATGCTTCTTTTATGAGTGCTGATCATATTCTTCTGCTGTTATTTATCTTTTTCCCCACAAGACTTGAGGACTTTGATGGCAGGGACTGAGTCTTATTTATGTGTCCTCAGTGTCCAGCATATGGTATGACACAAAGGAGAGGTATTTACTGGGCTTGTGAACCAGTGGAAAGAATGTAGAGTTATTGTTAGTCAGGGAATTTGCCACCCATAGAATTCTTCCAGGTTTAGGAAGGGCTTTGCAAAGCCTCATTTAATATTTATTGAAGAGGGGCTTCTGGGTGGCTGTCTGTTGAGCATTCGACTTCAGCTCAGGTCATGATCTCACCATTTGTGAGTTAGAGCCCCATATCGGGTTCTGTGCTGACAGCTCGGAGCCTGGAGCCTGCTTTGCGTTCTGTGTCTCCCTCTCTCTTTGCCCCTCCCCCACTCACACTCTGTCACTCTCTGTCTCTCAAAAATGAATAAATGTGAAAAAAATTTTAAATATATTTATTGAAGAATAAGTTATTTGTAAATACTTTACATGCATATGACCTCCTAGGAAAGAGCTAGGACACTGAATAGTAGGTAACAGGCAAAGGTGCCTAGGGAAGTGGAATTTCACATGCACACGCCCCGCCCTGCCTCCAGTCCATGGCATATCATGATTTGGACGACGTGGTAGATGACTGTCTACAGAAAGGTACCTTGGAGACAAGGCCCCAATAGTCCGATTGGAGTGAGTGGTCCAAACTAACTGCCACTTTCTCCTTTCTTCAACCTCATCCTGACAGAGAGTGGCAGAGAGGTTAAAGACAAGAAAATGTGCTTACAAAGTATGAGATCTTGATCAGTTACCAGGCCTGGAAGTCAATTTAATTCTGTACCTTCTCTGTAAACTTCAGTTTCTTTATCTGTAAAATAGGGATAATAATATCTAGCTTGCAGGATTATCAGGAGGATTTTATAACAATTGTTAACACTTATATAACACTTACATCCTACCAAGTCCTGTTCTAAGATATACATACATATATATGTATAATATATAATAATTAATCCTCACTAGAATTCTTTCAGGTAAATAGAATAAAATTTGATAGATAAAGAAACAGAGACACAGAAATATCACATAACTTTTCCGGGATCATACATCTAGTAATTACAGAGCTATGAGTGAAAGCCAGGCAGATTGGCTTGCTCCAGAGTCTATAGTTTTAACAGATTCTATACTCTATATTGCCTCTTTAATAAGATAAGATAATTGTGTGAGAGTGAAGATATCTGGCTCCTACTAGTAGATGACAAATGCTGACAATAAAAACATAATCCAGTGTCTGTAGTTGATGAGATGGCCCCAAATAGATTAGTGTTAATCCATTATTAATATTACTCCTTTTACACATGTCTTGTTTTTCAAGTAGTACACACTCCTGCAACTGGAAGAAGGTTTTGTGTCTGAATAGTCTGGGCTATTTTAAGATACCCTAAAGGTAAGCTGGCTTTGCCTTCTCCTGAGGAACTGGAACAAGTTCTTAGCACTTCAGCCAGAGGGCATTTGAGGGACATGAGGATCCGATGAAATTAATTCCTCCAGTCATGCCATGTTCTGGGCCCTGAAAACATAAGTAAATTGAATCCAGTCAATACTCTCAAGGAGCTCACAGCCCAATTGAGGATACAAGCAAAGAGACAACTCTGATATAGTACTGCTGTAGAGGGAAGCCCATAAGGGATACCTAACTTAATTATGGAAGGTTTGATCAGGAAAGGCCTTCTAGGGGAAGAGATACATAAGTCTAGTATCAAAGAGCAAGTGGAAGACATATTTGAAGACACCAGGAATTGTTTCTTGACAGAGGGAATGCTATAAATGAATGCATAAGGACTTGAAATAGCACTAGATATCTATTTATTGATCTATTCCAAGAACTATGCATAGTTTAATATGGCTAGAACAGAGCTTGGAGACACAGAATGGACATGTTGTTGCCCAACGCGTGGACAGAGGCAAGAAAGTGTCTCAGTGGTCAAATTAAGGGTTTTGGCCCTTATCCTGTAGGGGATGTAGAGCCATTAAAAAGCTCCCAACAGGAGTATAATATAGTTTAGGAAAATAATTTGGAAGCAAAAAGGGGATTGAATTAGATAAAATTTAAGACTGGAGACAGGGGTACCTAGGTGGCTCAATTGATTGAGCATTTGGCTTAGGTCATTATCCCAGGTTTGTAGGATCAAGCCCTGCATCACTTAAGATTCTCTCTCTCTCCCTCTGCCCCTCTCTCCCACTCACATTCTCTCTCTAAAAACAAACACCGAAACACACACACACACACACACACACACGTTTTTATATGTTTTTTAAAAAAGACTGGAAACAAGTTTTAAGCTTGTGAAAAGATGCTCAACCTCATTAATCATTAGGGAAATGCAAATTCAAATCACGAGATACTATTTCACACCTACTGGGATGTCTATAATAAAAAAGCTGGGGGCACCTAGGTGGCACAGTTGGTTAAGCATCTAACTAATGATCAGGTCATGATCTCAAGATTCATGAGTTCAAGCCCCACATTGGGCTCTGCGCTGATGTTCCAGAGCCTGCTTGGGACTCTTTCTCTCTTCTTTCTCTGATCCTCCTCCCCACCTTGTGCTCTCTCTCTCTCTCAAACTAAATAAATAAACTTAAAAAAAATTTTCAAAGGTGGACAATAACAAATGTTGGTGAGAATGTGGAGAAATTAGAATTCTCACATATTCCTGGTGGGAATGTAAAATGGGGCAGCTTTTTTGGAAAACAGTTTGACAGTTTCTCAAAATTATATAGAGAGGTACTATGTACCTAGGTATATACTATTCCTGGGTATATACCCAAAAGAAATGAAGACATGCATTTACATAAGACCTTTTACATGCATTTACATAAGACCTTTTACATGCATGTTCATAGTAGTATCATCCATAATAGCCAAAAAATGAAAACAACTCAAGTGTACATCAACTAACAAGTAGATAAAAAATTATGGTACATCCATACCATGGAATGTTATTCAACCATGAAAAGAAATGAGGTCCTGATACATGCTACAACATAAGTGAGCCTTGAAAACGTAATGTTAGGTGGAAGAAGCCAGAGAGAGAAAGACACATATTATATGATACCACTTATATGAAATGTCCAGAATAGCCAAATTCATAGAGATAGGACAGAGATTAGTGTTTTTCAGGGCCTGGGGTAGGAAGGAATGACTGCTATTGGGTATACGTCTCTGAAATTAGTGGTGATGATTGCACAATTATGTAAGTTTACTAAAAAACCACTGAATTGTACACTTTATTTGTTTTTAAGTTTATTTTTTTAATAATATCTACACCTAGTGTGGAGCTTAAACCCAACCACCCCAAGAATGAATGAATAACTTATAACCCCTAAGAGGTAAAATTGGTGGGATTTGGGTGACTTTTTGGCTATAAGAGATGAAAGAGAGGAATGTGTCAAGGATGACTCCTAGGGGCGCCTGGGTGGCTCAGTAAGTTAAGCATCTGACCTTGGCTTAGGTCATGATCTCGCGGTTCATGGGTTCCAGCCCTGCGTAGGGCTCTGTGCTGACAACTCGGAGCCTGGAGCCTGCTTTGGATTCTGTGTGTGTCTCTCTCTACCCCTCCCCTGCTCACACTCTGTCTCTCTCTCACTCTCTCTAAAATAAGTAAACTTAAATTTTTCTTTTAAATTAACAACAAAAAAAGGGATGACTCCTGAGTCACCTTAAAACTCATCTGTGGGCATCTGCCCCTGAGATAGGGAGCACAAGAAGGGGAACAAATTTGGGGGAAAGATAGGGAGTTAATTTTTGGATCTTTTGCTATGAGACACCAGTGGGATACCTAGGTGAAGCCTGTGTTTGACATTGGATGTGAGGGTCTGAAGCTTGGGAGAAAGATTCAGGAGAAGATTTTTGGGCTCATCAGAATATATAGGGTTGAGGCACCTGGATGGCTCAGTCAGTTGGGCGGCCGACTTCGGCTCAGGTCATGATCTCACGGTTTGTGGCTTCAAGCCCCGCGTCAGGCTCTGTGCTGACAACTAGCTCAGAGCCTGGAGCCTGTTTCAGATTCTGTGTCTCCCTCTCTCTCTGACCCTCCCCTTCTCAATCTGTCTCTCTCTCTCAGAAATAAGTAAAACGTTAAAAAAAAGAAAAAAGAAAGAATCTATAGGGCTGACCTCTCCACATCTGTCTACATGAAGCCCTCAAGGAATTTGTTATCATTCAAGGAAAGCAAAACTGCACAAGGATAAAGGGATTGTAATGTGTTAGTAGTATGTTTTCAGACTTCAGACATGAAGAAATTTTGAGTCTGACAAGTTCCAGGGTGCAGCCGTGGGAATGGGTGGCTGCAGTGAAAGGGAGCATCGTTAGAATTGAGGACTAACTAACCTCTAATTGAGGTTAGAATCAAGGAGCAAGAGGCTAGAGAGCTGAGTGGTCATTGAGCTGAATATTGAAGTCTCTCAACTTATTATAGGATTGCAATAGCCCAATGGCTCTCAAACTTTAGTGTGGATCAGAATCCTTTAGAAGGCTTTTTAAAACACGTATTTCTGGGCCCTACACCCAGAGTTTCTGATTTAGTTGGCTTGGTGGCCTGAGAATTTGCATTTCTAACAAGTTCCCAGGTGCTACTGATACTGGTGGTCTGGTAACTACCCTTTGACAATTACTGCAATAGAGTGAAGTCTATAGGTCAGATGTCAAGCTCTTCTATGAATGTGTTTAGTTGATGAGAGCAATGAAGGAGAGATACCAAGTCGAAACATTTGATTCGACTTGGCACTTGGATGCCTCACCTGATGGTCACTTCTAGATCTACCCTGGGCACAAACTTCTCCCTATCCCTCAGAGCAGAAGTTTTGGCAGCTTTCCTCTCCACTCCTTAAGCTTTACATCTTAGGGCTTTGAATCCTTGTTCTATGGAATGTTTCACCTTGATGTTTGAATTAGAAATAGCTAAATACACCTTACTTCCAAAACGAGCAACTTCAGGGGAGTAAAAGAAGACTGAACTGTCAAACTGATTTCTACTCCCAGAGGTTTCACTATGTGTTGGGAAATGAAGAAAGGAAAGGAAAAGAAAACACTGGAGAGGTCATTTATAAATTAAGTGAATAATAGCAGGCACATTTTTCAAAGTACCAGTAACACCTTGGTTTGCGAGCATAATTTGTTCCAGGAACATGCTTGTAATCCAAAGCACTTGTACATCAAAGTGAATTTCAAGAACTTTTGATTCAGTTGTGATCATGTTGCATTTGGCAGCACATACTACCAATATTGCAAGACATTGCTCATTTATCAAGTTAAAATGCATTAGAAATATTTGCTCTTCTTACAGAACACTCCCAGAATAAGTTACTGGCAATCCAAGGTTTTACATAATGCTCTTTCTCACAAGAAACATGTCTTGTGCCTTTATGCAACTCTCTGAAACATATTTTATAAACTTTAGGAGTTAACCTTATCTATTTACATTAAAAGTTGGGAAAATACAGGAAAGACTTGTAACTTACATTAAAAGATAGAACATGGTAAAAGTGTAATCTTACTGGAGACCTCTGCCTTAACCTGATTAGTTACATATGAAGGTTTGTTTTCTATCACTAATAGGTCTGAAGAGTTTGTTTCCTTTCTGTACAAAACCCTCTGTTCATTGTTCCTTTTTAATTAAGACAGAATGAGAAGATATTTAATTGATTTTTAACCCACAGTTCTCTTCTCTGGAGACATAATTTCTGATTTCACACTCCAGAGTTCTTACCAGCTCCCCCACGAGGTCTCAGAGTCATCATGTGAAGAGGATTTCCCACACACACTCGGAATTCTCAGAGCTCCTGTGGCTTATATTAAATATCAGCCACTCTTCATCCAACCTGGAGGCATGGGCACCTAGAGAAATCAAGATTCTAGCAATAAGTATAGAGCCAGAATGTTAGAACTGGCAGAGACCAGACCTTTGAGGTCACTCCACCTGACCACACAACCCATCGGGACATTTTATGATCATGATCAAACAGCTCCAGAGAGAGACAAGAAAGATTTGCCTATGGCCTAAGCATCTCCGGGATCCAAGTGATCTTAAAGGCATTAAATCTCACCTCCCCAGTGTCACAGCTAGGGCCTTGAATCCCACCCTTTGACTCCTGGCAGGGTACTCTTCAGTCTCATACTGAGATAACTCACTTGTCTCTCAGCAGCAGCCAAGAGAGGTGTTCAAACCCTTCTGTTTCTCTGCTCAAATCATCCTCATTTGCCTTCTGGCATCTGAAAGAAGACTGTAGAAAGGAAGGACAGAACAAGAGTGGCTCTCCCAGTGTCTTCCCAGACCAGCATCATCAGCATCTCCTGGGAATATGCTCGCAATGTAAAATCTTGAGCCCCAACCCAGACATAATGGATCAAAAAATCTGAGGGACCTAGCAACCTGCTTTAACAAGTGTTCTAGATGATTCTAATAGACCCTAAAGTTTAAGATTCCTTATAGTAACAAATTAATTCCTCATTAGACAGACCTTCTGTTCACATGATCTTTCCTATCCTAGAGAGAAATTCCAATCTTCTCCAAAGCTATGAGGTTGTGGAATGAGCTATGGGCTCAGATTTAGCTCTTCCATGGCTGACTTGTGAGATTTCCTATCTCTGAACCTGTGTTTTCCCAACTGTCAAATAGATAACAACTCGTTGCACTATATGCTAACTAACTTGGATATAATTTTTTTTTTTTTTTTAATTTGGGGCACCTGGGTGGCTCAGTTGGTTGAGCGTCCGACTTCAGCTCAGGTCATGATCTCTTGGTTTGTGGGTTTGAGCCTCACATCAGGTTCTGTGCTGGCAGCTCAGAGCCTGGAGCCTGTTTCAGATTCTGTGTCTCCCTCTGTCTCTGCCCCTCCCCTGCTCATATTCTGTCTCTCTCAGTCTCAAAAATGAATAAACTATTAAAAAATTTTTAAAAATTTAAAAAAAGAACTGGAAGAGGCTCTCTAGAAAGAAAAGGACCACAGGAATTAAAAGTGCAATGAGCGCGGGGCGCCCGGGTGGCGTAGTTGGTTAAGCGTCCGACTTTCGCTCGGGTCATGATCTCGCGGTTCGTGGGTTCGAGCCCCGCATCGGGCTCTGTGCTGACTGCCAGCTCGGAGCCTGGAGCCTGTTTCAGTCTGTGACTCCCTCTCTCTCTGACCCTCCCCTGCTCACGCTGTCTCTCTCTCTCTCTCCTAGAAATAAATAAAACATTAAAAAAAAAAAGTGCAATGAGCGAGAAAAGAAATAGGTAACAATCCCTTCTATCAGCTGCAGGACACTGTTACAAGGATTAAATGTGAGGGTTGAGGGGTGCCTGGTGGCTCAGTTGGTTAAGCATCTGACTTTGGCTTGGGTCATGATCTTGCAGTCTGTGAGTTCCAGCCCCACATCAGGCTCTCTGCTGTCGGGAGCCTGCTTCGTATCTTCTGTCCTCCTCTCTCTCTGCCCCTCCCCAACTTGCACACATGCTCTCTTTCTCTCTCTCAAAAAATAAATAAAAATTTTAAAAAACTTTTTAAAAAGTAAGAGTTACTAATAAACTGTTTTTTGAAAAACTGTCTGCTGTGACTCAGTGAGGGAATACAGGAGTTAGTACCTGGATTGTTACTTTCAGCCCTGAAAAAAATCCCTTTGATGCTGCTTAGCTTTACACAGAGAGTAGCTGGCCACCAACAAGGGTGGACTTTCTCCTAACAAAAGATGCTTGTTGGTAACTTCTGCCCTGAGTCTTGGCTTCTGAGTGGTGGGAAAGCAGCGTGGCACCTCACACTCAGGAGCAGCCAGTTTAAATTTCACCATCCTCAGTATGTTTTTTTCCCCCATACTAAATTATTAATGAGAAGCTTTTTTATTTTTAATTGGGAGCCTTTTTCATTATCCACTATAATACAAAAGATACAAGCCCTTTAGAATGGTCTCTTCCCTTAGAGATTCAGGGCACTGAATATTAAAAATAACAGGAAATCCTGCCCTGAAATCAGTGAGTTGAACTGAAATTCCTAATCCTTTGTTTTTGCCTTTTCCCCTTCAACTTTCTTGAATCACTTTTAGAATTAGAAGGAATCTGAGCAATCTAGTCCATTTCTAAACTAATCATAGGACTCCTGTCTCTCCACCTCCAACATTCTGTCAATCGGCCCCTTTTCGTACATCTCTGGTGACCAGGAGTTTACTACCTCACAAGTAGCCCATTCCATGTGGGGTAGTTTTTGCTTTTAGAAAGTTCTTCCCATTGTTGAACTGAAATCTTTCCGGTAGCTTCTCATCCCATTTACCTCTAGCTCTAACTTGTTTTTTTAAAATTAATTTTTTAAATGTTTATTTATTTTTGAAAGAGAGAGACAGAAAGAGAGAGGGGCAGAGCATAAGTGGGGGAGGGTCAGAGAGCACAAAGGAGACACAAATCTGAAACAGATTCCAGGCTCTGAGCTGTCAGCATAGAGCCCCACTTGTGGCTCGAACTTGGGAATAGCAAGATCATTATTACCTGAGCTGAAGTTGAATGCTTAACCAACTGAGCCACCCGGGTGCCCCTCTAGCTCTAACTTCTAAAGCATAATGGAACAAATTGATATTCTCTTTACATTAATAATAACAACAACAGCTATCATTCATGAATATGAAGGAAACTTCCCATTCTATAAACAATTGACTTTCTGGATAAATGAATGATCACAAGCCCTGAATACCTTAGATTCAGACTTGATTATAGTTAGTTTGAGACCAAAGGCCACAAACTCAAAGTAAAAATTTTGTAAGGGTACAAGCATTTCTGAGAGAGCAAAACACTGAATAACCATTAACTTCTGGGGCTCCTGGGTGGCTCAGTGCGTTAAGTGTCCAGCTTTGGCTCAGGTCGTGATCGTCGAGCCCCATGTCGGGTTCTGTGCTGACAGCCAGCTCAGAGCCTGATTCTGTGTCTCCCTCTCTCTCTGACCCTCCCCTGCTCAAGCTGTCTCTCTCTCTCTGAAATAAATAGAACATTTAAAAAAATTTAAAAACCCATTACCTTCTGTTTACATAGATAAGAAGAAAGAATAGTGTATAATTATGTACCATTTTTCTTTGAATTTAAGCTAAAGCTATACTTAATCCTGCCTCATAAAGTTGAGTTTCTATGTTTATCAAAAGGAGCAGGGCTTCCCAATAATAACAAAAAGTTTATTTTAATAGTTTCAAAGAGTCTCAATTTGTAACTTTGAGATTATGAATTGTTATAGGAAACTACGTTTGTTTATTTAAAGTTATAAACTCTGTCTGCCAAAGGAGTTTGATTCACCAAACTTATGATATTCACTACACATATGGTAAGTAACTACTGATCTAGTTCTTTTGTTGTTGTTTTAATTCTTTTTTAAGTTTATTTATTTTGAGAGAGAGACAGTACAAGTAGAGTAGCAGCAGAGAGAGAGGGGAGAGAGAGAGAATCTCAAGCAGGCTCCACGCTGTTAGCACAGATCCTTATTCAGGGCTTTAATTCATGAACTGTGAGATCATGACCTGAGCTGAAATCAAGAGTCAAATATTTAAACAGTTGAGACACTCAGGTGCCCCTAATTCTTTTTTTTTTTTTTTTTAATGTCTTGCCTACACATATACATTCTGGTAATTTTTTATTTTTTATGTTTTTTTAATGTTTATTTATTTTTGAGAGAGAGAGAGAACCAGTGGGAGAGGGGTGGAGGGAACAGAGGAACCGAAGCGGGCTCTGTGCTGACTGTGGGGAGCCCGACACAGGACTCCAACCCACTAGCCACAAGATCATGACCTAAGTTGAAATCCAAAGTCTGATGCTTTACTGACTGAGCCACCCAGATGCTCCTACTACTGATCCAGTTCTTTCTTTTTTTTCAATGTTTATTTATTTTTGAGAGACAGAGAGAAACAGAGCAAGAGCAGGCGAGGGGCAGAGAAACAGGAGACACAGAATCTGAAGTAAGCTCTAGGCACTGAGCTGTCAGTACAGAGCCCAACATGGGACTTGAACCTGTCAACCATGAGATCATGATCTGAGCCGAAGTCGGATCCTTAACCGACTCAGCCACCCAGGTGCCCCACTACTTATCTAGTTCTAATTAACTCAACAAGAATAAAAGACTGTCAGAATCTCTTAAAATCAGCAACATCAATGAAGTCATTACTCTTTTCTTTTGTAAAGAGAACTTCTAGTTTATTTAATTTATTTATTTTAACATGTATTTATTATTGAGAAACAGAGAGTGACAGAGCATGAACAGGGAAGGGGCAGAGAGAAGGGGAGACACAGAATCTGAAGCAGGCTCCAGGCTCTGAGCTATCAGCACAGAGCCCGACGTGGGGCTCAAACCCACAAACTGTGAGGTTATGACCTGAGCCGAAGTCAGATGTTTAACTGACTAAGCCACCCAGGAGCCCCAATAAAGTCATTCCTCATTTATATTATAAGTAAAATAATTTGTAAAAAATTATTTTACTTATAAAATAAATAAGTGCCTCCCAATGATTATCTTTTAAATATATTTTTAAAAATTATCTTTAAAATCTTACTTACTTTTAGAATAGATAATACATCCTCATGACTAAAAAACCACCAGTACAGGGCTGCCTGAGTGGCTCAGTTGGTTAAGCATATTACTCTTGATTTAGGCTCAGTTCATGATCTCATCGTCTGTGAGATAAAGCCCCAAGTTGGGCTCTGTGCTGACAGTGTGGAGCCTGCTTGGGACTCTCTCTCTCTTCTTCTCTCTCTGCCCCTCCCTCCTCATGTGTGCTCTCTCTCCTTCTGTCAAAATAAATAAATAAACATTTTTTAAAAATCAAGAGGTACAAAAGACTATATTATGAAAAGTCCCCCTCCTGCTATTCCGTTGTCCTTCCTAGCAGCAATCAATTGATGATATTAGTTTCTTTTAAATTCTTGCAGGAATATTTTTTGCATATGTAAGCAATGCATATATATATATTACTTCCATCACTTCATACAGGAATGTTAGTATGTAATATACATTGTTTAGACCTTTGCTTTTTCACTTAATAATAGATTTTTAAATTTTTTTTCATGATTATTTATTTATTTTAAGAGAGAGAAAGAGCAGGAGAAGGGGAGGGGCAGAGACAGAGAGAGTCACAGAATCCAAAGCAGGCTCTGCACAGTCAGCCCAGAGCCTGATGAGGGCCTCAATCTGACAAACTGTGAGATCATGACCTGAGCCATAATCAAGAGCTGGTTGCTAAACTGACTGAACCACCCAGGAGCCCCACTCTTTTTTTTTTTTTTTAATTTTTTAATGTTTATTCATTTTGAGAGACAGAAAGAGAGAGACAGAGCATGAGTTGGGGAGGAGCAGAGAGAGGGAGACACAGAATCTGAAGCAGGCTCCAGGCTCTGAGCTGTTAGCATGGAACCTGATATGGGGCTTGAATTCACGAACTGTGAGATGGTGATCTGAGCTGAAGTCAGTATGCTTAACTGATTAAGCCACCCAGGCGCCCTCCCCCAACCTTTTTTTTTTTATTTTTAACCTATTTAATTTTAGAGACAGAGAGTGGGGGAGAGGGGCAGAGGAAGAGAGAGAGAGAGAGAGAATTCCAAACAGTGCCCCATGCTCAGCATGGAGCCAGAGATGGGCTCAATTCTACAAACCAGGAATATGACCTAAGCTGAAATCAAGAACAGGACACTCAACCAACTGAGCCATCAGCTGCCCCTCACTTAACAATAAATCTTGAAAATCATTCCATATCATTAAAGAATTTGCTTATTTTTGTGGCAGCAGAATATGTATTGTAGGAATACACTGTTATTTAAACTAGTTTATTAATAAGCTGTTTATTTTTTTTATTAAAAAAATTTTTTAATGTTTATTTACCTTAGAGAGAAAGACAGAGCATGAATAGGAGAGGGGCAGAGAAGGAGACACAGAATCTGAAGCAGGCTCCAGGCTCTGAGCTGTCAGCACAGAGCCTGACACACAACTTGAACTCTTAGACTGAACCAGGAGATCATGACCTGAGCTGAAGTCAGATGCTCAACTTACTGAGCCACCTAGGTGCCCTATTATTAAGCTGTTTATTAACAAACATTTAGGTTTTTTACAATCTTTTGTTCCATTAAAAAAAGCTTGTTAGAAGTATAATTTCTGAGTCAAAGGAAATGTGCTTTTAATAATTTGATAGGGGTGCCTGGGTGGCTCAGTTGGTTAAGCATCCAACTCTTGGTTTCAGCTCAGGTCACAATCTCATGGTTTGTGGGTTTGAGTTCCACATCAGGTTCTGCACTGGCAGTGTGGAGCCTGCTTGGGATCTCTCTCTCTCTCTCTCTCTCTCTCCTCTTCCTCTGCCCCTCTCCCACTTGTGCTGTCTCTGTCGCTCTCATAAATAAATAAATAAATAAATAAATAACTTAAAAAATGATTTTAAAAATTTGATAAATACAATCCTCAAGGGGCACCTGGCTGGCTCAGTCAGGTAAGGATCTGACTTCGCTCAGGTCATGATCTCACATTTGGTGGGTTTGAGCCCCGCATCAAGCTCTGTGCTGATAGCTCCAAGCATGGAGCCTGCTTTGGATTCTGTGTCTCCTACTTTCTCTGCCCTTCCCCCCCTCCACTTTTTCTCTCTCTCAAAAATAAATAAACATTAAAAAAAACACCCTCAAATTGTCTTCCATAGAAGTTGTTCCAATTATACTCCCAGCAACAAAATAGAAGCGTACATGTCAAATTGCCCCTGCCACTCTACCTGTCTTACCAGTCTTGTAGATCTTTATCAATCTGATAGATGAAAACTAGCATTTCAAACAAATTCTAATTTGCATTTCTCTTTAAAAAAATTTTTTTTATGTTTTTATTTATTTCTGAGAGAGAGAGAGAAACAGCATAAGCATGGGAGGATCAGAGAGAGAGGGAGCTAGCTGTCAGCACAGAGCCCAACTCGGGGCTCGAACCCACAAACCGTGAGATCATGACCTGAGTGAAGTCGGATGCTTAACCGACTGAGCCCCCATGCATTTCTCTTCTTATAAGTAAGAGTGAGCATGTAAGGCCATTTCTTCACATATGTGTGCAAATAAATATATATATACATATATATTTTTTTAAAACATTTATTTGTTTTTGAGAGAGAGAGAGAGCACAAGCATGGGAAGGACATAGAGAGAGGGGGACACAGAATCTGAAGCAGGCTCCAGGCTCTAAACTGTCAGCACAGAGCCCAATGGGGCTCGAACTCACTGTGAGTCCAGGACCTGAGCCAGACAGCTAACCTACTGAGCCACCCAGGTATCCTCCCCGACCCTGCCTCCAAAAAAACCGTCTTTCAGCACAGGTAGTTTGAGAAGAACTAAGGATGGTTTGACCTCAGTTAAAAGTCAAATGGTTTGTGCCTACTAAGGAAAGGAAGGCAGAATATAGGAGCAGAGTTACAGGCAGAGTAGTCAGAGGTTGGCTAGAAATCATGGTGGCTGGTGGGGAACTTGTAGATGTTATCTTTCTTTCTTTCTTTCTTTCTTCTCTTTTTTATCAGTGAATTGGTAGTAAAATCATGAGTTAAGTGATGATGAGGGAGAAAGGTTTGAAAAGAGATGTGAAATAGTCATCTAGTAGGCTGGGACAGTGTGTGGAACTGGAGAGATGTAGTAGTATAGCTATACATTAGGGGCCTAGTGAGGATAAAGATTATTAATTTTAAAGAGAGCCAAGTCAGTATGATTCTGGATTTTTTTCCACTCTCCCCGGTTTTGCTGCAAGTTCAGGATTAGATTTCATCAGGTGAGTACAAGGAAAGGAAAACAGGATTGGAGAAATAAAGGCTACTACCTAGGAATTTTTTTTAAAGTTTATCTATTGAGAGAGAGAGAGAGAGAGCATGAGTGCGCACGCAAGTGTGAACAGGGGAGGAGCAGAGGGAGAGAGAGTATCCCAGGCCAACAAGTGCTGTCAGCTTAGAGCCCAATGTAGGACTCAATCTCAGGAACAGTGAGATCATGACCTGAGCAAAATCAAGAGTTGGAGGCTTAACCTACTGAGCCACCCAGGTGCCCTGGAATGATTTTCATGATGGACAATAGAATCTAAACTCAAGGACGTTCAAGGAGGGAAAGTGAGGACAGAAGGGCCATGTTAGGAAGAGTGAAAAGATAATAGGATCATTGGATTTTGAGTCTTGGAGGAGTTGAAGAAGTTTTGGAGTGGGGTCTTAGAGGAAGAGAGCTAGAAATGAAGGGATTTGTGATGGGAGGGCCAGATAATTAAAATTGAGATTATAGAAGGGTTACAATGATTGGATATGATAGGATCTAAGATAAGAGCATGGAAATGAGAGCCCGAGGCAAGGGTGGTCTCTAGTGGAGGGGAACCTGAGATGTGAGGGCATTGCAAAAATTACCTAACAAGACACAAATCACCAATAATTATGACAATGGTAGCAAATGACAAGGAACCAGAAACACAAGGGCCTATAGGTTACAGAAACGAGTTAGTGGTCTAATTTCCTGTTATGACGTAATATTCAAAGCTCTTATTTTTAAAAGGCGTTTAGGATTTGAGGAGGTGTGGCCCCTTTAAGGGCCAGCAAGGGGGAGAACCCAGAGGTCAAGCGCGCGGTCGGGACTCCTCCGCTGAGTCTGCGCAGAGGGAGTGGAGGCGCCGCCAAGCTGAGGCTCGCCGGTGGGGCGGGGCCCCGTGGGGGCGGAGTCTGCGCTCTGGATTGGGCTGCGGCTGCGGCTGCCGCTGCTGCACTTCCAGCTTCTGAGGGAAGGAGGCCGAGGCCTGGGCCAAGCCCGGAGCCGCCGCTCCCCGGAGCCCCCTGGAGCCTCCGCGCCGGCTCAGCCTGGGGGCGGGCTCAGGCCCGGCCCGCCGCCGAACCCAGGACAGAGGCTGCACGCCCGAGGACCAGGCCGGCGCAGCCATGGTGAGGGAGCGAGGCCTGCCTGAGCTGCAACCGCAAGCCACCCTAGCCCCCGCGGCCTGCCCCTCCCTAGCTCTGGTGTCCCCTCTGCCCCCTGCCTTTACCTCGCCCCCTTGTTACTACCCGCACCCCCCACCCCCGCCCGGCGCCTCGCTTCTCCTCCCCCTGTTCCCCGGCCACCTGCTGGGGTGACATTCCCCCATCACCCCAGCTCTCTCCTTCCCGGTGACACCCCCTTTTTTTTATCACCCCCAGTGACAGCTTCTTTCTGTGCCCCCTTTGCCGCCCCCTCCTCGTCCTTTAACCCGACCTTCCTTTTCTACTCTTACCATTTTGCCTTTTTCTCTCCTTTGGAAATCTCCTCTCTTTTTCCTCCCTATTTTCGCTCCTGCTCTTACCTCTCGCTTCTTACTCCCTTTCATCATTTTATCTCTACTGCCCCCTCCTCTTCGTATCCTTTCTCCCCTTCGTCCTCTACCAGCCACATTTCCTCTCCCCCTTAATCGGATGTCCTCTCTCCCCCGCTCTCACAGCTGTCCCCATTTCCTTCTAAGGCTTCAGGGGTCTATGCAGAAACAATTCGAGGGCGATTGCTTCCCAGGAACAGTGGGGCGGACAGATAGGGATTCGTAGGCTTTCTTCTTCCTTTTCTTTTTTGTAGAGGGAAAGGAGGAGATGGGAAGTATTGGGGAGAGCCTGGACGCCTTATTGCCTAATGTTATTGCAAAACCTGGATGATCGTGTGTTTTAGAGTGAAGCATGGGGTGAGGGCTGGCATCTGTACTATGGACCTTTTAAGATATCCAGTCTTTTGACAAATAATTAAACATGTTTTGAAATGTATTTTTATTTTGTGTGTCTTTTAGCGGGGAGCTACAGTCTGGGAAATTTAAAAATATTTATTTACAAGGTTCACTATTGCTCAGAGCAAATGGTTTGTTTTTGTTTGGAGGCAGAGACCAGGGCATCAGAAGCCTGGAAATCAGGTTGGCAGTCAGATTGTAACAATCTCTTTGATACCTTCTAATACCATCATTTATTTTGCTCTTTCTGTCTTTAGTTGAGAGACCCTAATATTTGCATATTTTCTCCTTCCTGTTTGAAAATAAGTTGAGGCTCCAGTTGGTTTTTCATTGAGTTGAGTTACATATGGTTTTCAGTACATTTAATGAACACATTGCCCTATCATATACAGCAATTTAAATTTTAGTCTCTGGGAGGAATAAGTCATTCTAGTTAAAACTTAAGTCCTGATAATCCTGTTCTCCTAGGAAGTTAGTCAATTTTTGTTCTTCCTCTGTCTGTTTTAGGAAAGTGGTTAATTATACAATCATTTAACCTGGGAACGTTCCCTAACTAACTGCGTTTTCAGGTTATTCTTTGTCTACCTCAACAACAACCCTTCACAGAAACAACCCATCACACTGTCTTTGTGTGTTAACCTCTTTCTCCCCCTGAAATGTGGGTTTTTCTAGGCAGCCCATTGTGTCTTACTTGTTCCTGTTATTCCCAGGGCACATACATAGTTGAATGATTTACTTTGTGGTCTCATTTTCCTATCTGACAAGTATGATTTTAAACTGAAATTTGAGGCAACTAGGGGACTACATAAAAAGAGTGAGTTTGAGAATTTTATTTTTGGTGCAAAAAATAAATTTAGTAAGATGGGATGATCTCTTTAGAATAAAGAGCTGTCCTGCCTAACACATCACATTTCTAGGTTTTTCGAAGCGTTGGCCCTCCCACTGAGAATGAATTTATAAGTACAGAGGGAGAAGATTTAAACTCTTTTTTGGGTGTTTAGGATCCAGAAGTGTCATTTGAGCTGGGCCTGAGAGATGAATATGATTTAGGTAATTTGCGGAAGGCAAAGAATGCTTTGTTGTGAATGCGAGCAAAAAGTAATTAGAGTATATTACACATAGCAGGATTACCTTTATTTAGCGTAGAGAGATGAGGAAATGAGGATGTATAATAGGAAATGTAATTAGAACGATATATTAGGATGACAATAATTTCAACTTTGCCTGCAACTAACTTGATTTTCTTTACTTGCTAAAACACATACATACAGAGTAAGAGTGTGTGTCTGCAAGAAATGAAGAGAATGGAAAATAATAGCTAAGAATGATCTTTAGAGGCTACTCTTTTTTATTTCCTTGTGCAATATATGTAGTAGGCACTCAGTAAATAGAGTTGAATGTTATTATAATGCTTTGTATTTTATATTTTGCAACATTTTCATTTCTCAGCGTTGTCATGTTGTGTTTTAAATAGTTGTCTAAGACAAGGGTTCTCAGATCTTACCATAAATCAAAATCAGCTGGAGGGCTGTGTCACCACTGCCTGAGTTTGTTTTATCAGGTTGGAGTAGGGCCTGATAGTTTACATTTCTAACAAGTACTCATGTCATGCTGATGTTCCTGTTTTGTAACCAGCACTTTGAGAACCTCTGGTTTAAGATGTAGTTCTTACTTTTTATTCTTAATTTTTTTTTTGAATGCCATTGATTGTGTTGGCACTGGGGTTGTTACAAATAATAAAACAAGTATGGATCTTGCCTTTTTGTATATTGTGTGTGTGACAATATAGACATCAAGCAAAAAGAGTAATTTTAAATGTGAAGAATACTAAGAAAAGTTGTGGGATCATGGTATGAGATAGTCAGGGCTGGCTTCTCAGAGGATTTTACTTTCAGGGAGAAAACTGATGGATTAAGTTATAGGAGTTATACTGTGGAAAACCACATAGAAGGAATAGCACAGTGAATGACCTGTGGTGGTACTGTCTCTTGCCTGCTTAACTCTGCATATACTGGAACTCAGGGAAACCTCATCCGTCCCTCTAACCCCAGAAAGAAAAACCCTAAGTCACAACTGCTCCATTGTGTAACCAATACTCTTTCATAGAATACATATCAATTGTAATTATAATGAGATCAAGCCATAAATGCTAAAAAATAAATCAGGATAAAATATAAAAATATAAAACATAAAATGACATTGTATAGGTGACCCTACTGTTGACTGGAAGCCTTACTGATAACATAGTCAATTAATAACATATTTTGTGTGTTGTATCTATTATATACTGTATTCTTAAAGTAAAATAGAGAAACAGTGTTACTCAGAAAATCATAAGGAAGAGAAAATACATTTTTTTCCTAAAGTTTATTATTTTTTGAGAGAGATAGCGAGCAGAGGAGGGCCAGAGAGAAAGGCAGAGAGAGAGAGAGAGAGACGGTGCAGAACCTGATGTGGGGCTCAGATTCATGAACCAAGAGATCATGACCTGAACCAAAACCAAGAGTTGGATGCTTAACCGACTAACCACTCAGGTGCCCCAGGAAGAAAAAATACTTTTGCGATATCCTACTGTAAAAACTCTTGTGAATAAGTGGACCCACAGAGTTCAGACCCATAGTGTTTAAGAGTCATAGGTATATGAGAGTGTGGCAGCTATTTTAGATAGTATGGATTTTATCTCATTTAATTGCATAGCAACCCAATGAGAAAAGTACTAGTTCTGTGAAGGTAGAGACCATGTTTTGTTTGGCTCACCATTGTATCTTTAACACTCACATAGTGCCTGGTGCATTGTAAGTGCTGAATAAATATTTAAATGAATGAATGGCTTTGGGGATGATCATAAAGTCAGAGAGGCATTTTTGAGAAAGGGACCTTTGAATCAGGGGTTTTAACAACGGGTTTTATTTGGTAAGAGTTTGGAAAGGAAGGCCATTCTTGGCTAAGGGACCAGCTTGAGCATAAAAACTGGGACAGCAGCAGGCATGGTGTATTCTGGGAAATATACGGCTTTCCTACTGAGGGTGCAGAAGAAGATGAGACTAGGTGAGCCTAGGGCCAGATCATGGAGGACCTTGAGTCATAAGCTCAGGAGTTTTGGCCGCACTCTAAAGACCCAGAGTACCTTGAAAGGTTTTCTTGTGTGAAGGAATATCATAATTAAGAGATTTTGAAGATTATCACTCTAAATATGAAACATGGTTTGGGGTAGGAAGAGTTATCGCACTAGTCTAGGTGATATGTAAGTGTATGAATTTTCACTCTAGGCTTGTTGCGGTGGTGATTTAAATTGGAGGAAGGAGAATATAAGGAAATAAAATATGCAGATCTGGCACACCACTTTTTGGCTAAGTGAATTTTCCATAGAGGCAATACTATGGAGCTGTAGCGCAGACTCACTAACAGCTTTGCAATTTTGCTCACTGGGCCTCAGTTTCTATATATGTTGCCATTAAGGATTTATGAGAGTATTAAAACAAAGTAAATTTACTATACCAAAGACGTTATTTATGTACAGTAGGTTTTCCAAAGGTCATATGTTAGGTCACATAAAGAAAATCAGCACTTCCCAACTTGATTTAATATTTTAATGGATTTTGGGTGGTATAAGAAAGGAATAATTCTGGGGTGCCTGGCTATCTCAGTTGGCAGAGCATGTCGAACGTGTAATTCTTGATCTCAGGCTCATGAGTTCGAGCCCCATGTTGGGTGTAGAGATTACTTAAATAAATAAAAGATTTTTAAAAAGGAGTGATTTTAAGTAAAATATACTTTATTTTTAAATTACTTCTGTAGTTTAATAATACATTGAACAAAATATACTAAACAAATTTCAGCCTTTTCCTGTTTAACAAATGACACATTAATGTAAGATAAAGCACTATTTGTCATATTTTAAAATGACTGTATTGCAATGTAGGTTGAAATTAACTATGTGGCATCACAATAGATAAGAACTGACTTTTTAACCTTAAATTTGGAATTCTTGCATTTTTGTACCTAAAAAGTCAAAAGGTTTTGTGCTGTTCTATTTCTAACAACTTAAAAGATTTAAGTTTACTTATTTTGAGAGAGAGAGAGATTGTACACAAGTGGGGAGGGGCAGAGAGGAGACAGAATCTCAAGTGGGCTCTGCGCTGATGGCACAGAGCATGATGCCAGCTTGAACTCACCAACTGTGAGATCATGACCTGAGCTGAGATCAAGACTGGATGCTTAAGCAACTGCGCCACCCAGGCGCCCCTGTTCTGTTTCATTTCTTTTTTTTTTTTTATTAATGTTTTTTTTTTATTTATTTCTAGGAGAGAGAGAGACAGCGTGAGCAGGGGAGGGTCAGAGAGAGAGGGAGTCACAGACTGAAACAGGCTCCAGGCTCTGAGCTGGCAGTCAGCACAGAGCCCGACGCGGGGCTCGAACCCACGAACCGCGAGATCATGGCCTAAGCGAAAGTCGGACGCCTAACGACTAAGCCACCCAGGCGCCCCTGTTCTGTTTCATTTCTAAATGACAAAATAAAAGGAATGGTTTCAGACTGCTACTTGCAAGCCTGTTTCCACAAATAAACCTTGGAAGTATAGATAGTTCATTTCCAATATATGAAAAGTCAAGTTGACTATAACTATTACCACATTTCTTTTTGTTTTTATTTTAATTCCAGTTAACATACAGTGTTATGTTTCAGGTATAGAATATGATAATTCAGCAGTTCTGTAAATCACCTGTGCTCATCACAAGTGCATTTCTTCTTAATTTCCATCACCTATTTAACTCATACCTCCACTGTCTCCCTCTGGTAACCATCAGATTGTTCCCTAGAATTAAAAGTCTGTTTCTTGCTTTGACCCTCTCATTTTTTTCCTTTGCTTTTTTTGTTTTGTTTCTTAAATTCCACATATGAGTGAAATCATTTGGCATTTGTCTTTTTCTGACTTATTTTGCTTAGCATTATACTCTTGAGCTCTATCCATGGCAAAATTTCATTCTTTATTGTTATTTTTTTTTATGGCTGGACATACATACATATATATGTATATATATAGTATATCACATGTTCTTTATTCATTTATCAATTGATGGACCCCTGACACTGGGACTACCTCCATGTCTTGGGTTTTGTAAATAATGCTCCTATAAACATAGGAGTGCATATACTCCTTTGAATTAGTGTTTTTGTATTCTTTGGGTAAATACCAAGTAGTGCGATTGCTGGATCGTGCGGTAGTTCTGTTTTTAACTGTAAAGTGATACTGCATGCTCAATTTTAACAACATTGAAAATAGTATATATTTCAAGATTTTATTGTGTGCAGAGCATATGTGGTGTGCATGTGAATTTATGGACTCTGTCATACTCAAGGAGTCTGCAGTTTGGGTCCCACTAGTTTATAATGGTCCTATAGGGTTGTTAGGGCCACACAAATTGTACTGCACAACTCAGGTGGCAACTACACATATGGACAGCAATGAGCCTACAGAAATCTGTATCCTGTGTGCTTGGCAATGTCTAGAACATAGTAGGGGTTCAGCAAATAGTTGTTAAATGAATGTGTTTTGCATAGTACACTAGGACCCTTATTATCTAATCTTTAATGATCTAATCATTTTATAGAAAAGTCTTTGCATTTTATGCTCAGTAGTACTGAGTACACATATGTGTTTTTTGTGCCTCCAAGTTTTGTGTAATTTACACTGTTCCTTTTGTCTAGAATGCTGTCTCCCTTCTTGACGTTTTGAATTTGAGACCTATCTCCTTTGCGAAGCCTTCAGTTACCTCCAGGCAGCCTTGGGTTACTCCTTTGTATGTGCCACTACTGTACTTTGTATTATTTGTTAAGGAGGGTTGCTTAATCTTTCCAGATTGTGAGCTCTCTGAGGACAAGGACAGTAGTGTTTTTCAACTTCATGTTTTAAGCACTTAGCTTAATGCCTGAGACATAGTAAGTACATAAATATTTGTTCAGTGAAAAAGTATGCATACTTTGTAGAGAATTGCGTGAGGTAATATTAACTGAGATGTGAGTTATAAAAAAAGGACCTGTACTCTGCACAGGTCTCCTGAGGAGAAAAAGAGGTTTGATGGGCAAGAAATGTTGGATCAGTTTCTCTTACTAACCCCAAAAAGATGCTTTTGACTTAGGATAAATGTCTGTCCAGAAGAGTTCAACAGGAAGACTTGGAGAGGAAGCCAGATGATTTCAAGATGAATTGCCAAGCAGTGTCTTTTTGTGTAAATACTTTCCAATTATTTGTCTGTAATTTGTGGAGATGCCCTTCCAGAGAATAGCATATTTCAACACAGACAGTAAAGAAACAGTTACTGGTAAATCTAGAGGGGTGGTTAATTAAACATTTTGTTAGCTCCGTGTAAAGATCTTTTGTTTTTCTTTTTTCCTATCTCTAGTTCTCTCTTATGCAAACATTTTCTTAGCTCTTCAGCATCTTAATGCCTGTTCAATGTCATATTCTCCTTTTCTAAGGACATTTTTTAAGTTTGAATGTTTGGGGTTATATAATGTCAGTGTTTTTTCTTTTCATAGACCTTGTAACCTTTGGTAAATCATTTCACCTGTCTATGCCTCCATTTAAAAATTACTAAAATGGAAAAGTTGTGTTAAATCTTCTCTGTGATCCCTTCTCTTAAAAACATATGGTAAGATTGTAGCAAGTTAAAGGTAAGTTGTTACATAGTAGATACATTCTGTTAGCCAATAGTACTGTAGGGTCAGGGCACTTGCGCTCTTAATCTCCATGAATATATTACCCAGCTTTTCACACCAAAAATCCTTCATTTCATTATGTTAATATTTGAATAGCACTATCATATTTTAAAGGCATTTTCATATACGTCCCATTTATTCTTCATTACCATTTTGTAAAGTAGTCAAGATGGAAGTTTAGCATCAATTTTACAGGTAAGAAAACTGAGAAGTTAGTTTATTTTCCTGAGATCACACAGCTACCAAGTAGCAGAGTCAGAACTGACTGTTGGCCCAGTGTTCTTTCCATTATTAACCTGGCTTCTCTGTTTACCATATTATATTTCAAAACTCATGCTAGTAGTTAGGAGAAAAATAATTCTGAAGTATCTCTTTGAGTTAGCGATTCCTAGGATCTGCTCATATGCTGAGTGATTACTGACCTGAATTGTTTTTTTCTTAGATTGTTTTATTACAGGAGTTAAAATGGAAGAGAAGGGGATTTATTTACCTTTCTAGGCCTTGATCTTTTTTAGATAGAACTCTAGCTCCTTGCCCGTTAGCATATAGCTGTTTGCCACACTGGCCAGGCCTTGAAGTGATACATACAAGAAACTTGTCTTACCTGTGTTTTCATTTGGCATCCAGGAATCTAGAAAAATAAGACCCTGTAGTCCATGCCAAATAGTTCTAGAAATCTGTACCCTCACAATATATCTGTGTGCTTGGTATTACCTTCCTTACTCTCTTCGTCATTTATAAAATGATTGTGTTTGGGGAAGGAGAAGATAAAAGGTTTAGATCATATCTAAGGTTATCTTAGATGTTTATTGCTAGAAGATCTGACTTGGTTGAATCAGTAGTAGAAAATACTAAAAAACCAAACAAAAAAAATCCCCAAAACCAATAAACGAAGAACAGATTTCCCATGGAGTACTACTAAAATGAGGAGTCAAAGATTCTCTAATATCTGAACTTTCTTATTATACCCATGAACTCAAATGACACTTGTCTGCCTTTCATTCCCATTCTTTAATTTCAGGCCTAGACTTAGGACTTAATATTTCTCTATGGACTTATAGTCTTTTTATGTCTGGGGCAAAAAATATTTTAAGTACATCTAACAATAAATTTGTGCCTGATTGTTCATTTGTTCATTCAATAAACATTTAGTGTCCACTGTGTAGTAGGCATTATTTTAGGGTCTGGGAATACAGCAGTGAATAAAATAGTGTTTGTTCTATTGAGTTTATATTCTATAATAATGGGTAATATTTTTTATTTTTATTTTTTAATTTACATCCAAGTCAGTTAGCATATAGTGCAACAATGATTTCAGGAGTAAATTCCTTAATGCCCCTTACCCATTTAGCCCATCCCCACTCCCACTATAATAATAGGTAATAATTACTGAGCAGTTAATATATTAGTCACTGTTTTAAGTGTCTTGCACTTAGACTTTATTTAATTCTGACAATAATCCTATGATGTAGTTACTGTTATTGTCTGCATTTTACAGATCATGAAACTGAGGCACAGGGAGATTAGGTACTTTACCTAAGATTATATTGTTTTGTAAGTGGTAGAACTGTCACTTTAAACTACACAGACTGACTCTCAAACCACCACTTTTCAGAACAGTATTACACAATCCTTCAGAGAGATGTCAATAACAATTTAATTTTTAATAAAATTGTTAAGTTTGTAATCTTTGTAGTCACCTGATTTTTGGCCCAGTCTTAAGAAAAAAAAAAATCATCTAGGGATACAAAAAAAAAAAAAAAAAAAAAAAAAAAAGGAGCACTATCAGAGCCATTTGTCTTCTCTTGGAAGATTTGTCAGGTTTAGGAACATTTCAGGTAGAAGATGACATTTTTGAGCCTGATTCACATGGGTTAGAACTGAGACAACTACAAAAAGCCAGGATCCTAAAATGTCTACACCCTTAGTGAAAAGGTAGAATAAAAAATATCTGTTTGGGGAACCTGGGTGGCTCAGTCAGTAAGTGTCCGACTTTGGCTAAGGTCGTGATCTCACAGTTCATGAGTTCAAGCCCTGCGTTGGCCTCTGTGCTCACAGCTCAGAGCCTGGAGCCTGCTTTGGATTCTGTGACTCTCTCTCTGTCTGGCCCTCCCCTACTCATGCTCTGTCTTTCTTTCTCTCAAAAATAAATAAACATTAAAAACATTTTTTTTTTAAATATCTGCTTGATGGTGTAGGGAGACAAAGACGCTTATTTGTCTTGACATGCACTCTGGGTGGGAAAAGTCTCTTGAAAATTTAAAACCATGAACCTGATGTCCTGTGTGTCTG
The DNA here is from genome assembly GCF_003009895.1 of Hyaena hyaena. NCBI lineage: Eukaryota > Metazoa > Chordata > Mammalia > Carnivora > Hyaenidae > Hyaena > Hyaena hyaena. The sequence continues at coordinate 7,788,261 of NW_024080637.1, read as the reverse complement.
AAACTTAAATTTATATTGCTTACGTGAGATCATGGCTAGTAGGAAGGGAATATTTACTAAGTAATATCTGTCAGGCATTGTACTATGGGCTTTGAACATACTTTCTCACTTCATCCTGACAATAGCATCATGAGATAAGTACTAATATTATCCCCATTCTACCAAGGGCAGAGCTGAGGTTCAGAAAAGCTAGATAATTTGCAGTTTAACACACTAGAATTCAAATCTAGGTTAGTCTTCTTCCTACTAACCACAATGCCTCTGGAAAAAGTACTTCATGTTTGTCCCTCAGCTTCCTTATCTGTAAAATGAAATTTGTAATATTTTCCCTTTCATGTCTTAAGATTATTGTATCAAATGAAATAAAGAATGTAAGGTTGCTTTATTTATGGTAAGACATTGTTACCAGCATCCTCCATAAAATATTTTTTCTTATAATTAATCAAAAGAGAGACTTCAATATTCATTGATCCCAAAAGCCCACAAGTTCTGTCTTAAGGAATTAAGGCAATTTTAATACTTTTTATACCAGATGTTTCCTGAAGTAGTGTCATTAGGAGAAACAAAGTAAGTTTTGAGACAAGTTATCATCTAGTAATCTAATTCATTCAAGAAATAACTTATTGAATTCATTTTATGGGGCTTCCAAGTATAAAAAAAAAGATGCCTGATCTCTTTCATTTTTTTGTCATACCAGCAGTAGTGGAAGCCCCAGTCCCCTTCATCAGTAGACTACAATAGTGATATATAGACAATTTCCAGTGTCCCTCACCTTCCCACTTGGTAGGAATGGATGGACCACTGCTCAGAATATTGAAATGCTGCTTTGCCATGACCCTGGCAATATAGTAACAAATGAAGCTTTTATATTTATAAAACAAACCAACCTACAAAATAGATCACTAAGTTGTGGGGAAGGGACTGAGAATGCCTTTCCTCTGAGTGTTGTAGAGATGGACTAAATATTTCAAGGAAAGAGAATATAAGAAAGCAAAAAGAAAAAAAATTTTTTTTTAAGGGGGATTAAAAGAAAGCCATGAGAAGGCTTAGGAAGAGCTAATGAGTGTCAACCTGGGCTTCCTCAAAGACAGACCCTGTGACTTCCAGAATCTCTAGAGTAATGAGGTCTCTTTCTGGGTTAATTACAAGGAAAAATACACTTTATCGATGCCTGGTAACAATGTCTCAGAGTCAAAAAGTATATTCATATCATTTATTTCACTTGATTCAATAACCTCATGAAATAAAAGGAAAATGACATCTATAATCAGATGTCATTTAGTGGATAAGGAAGCTGAGGCACAAAAATGAAATGCCTTCTCCAGAGGTTAGTAGGAGGAATACTGGACCTAGAGTTTTAATGAGCAATAGATAAGGAGGGATCCTCTTTATTGTTGGGGTGGTATGGAGCTGGGTTCTGTAGAAATGGAAAGCCATCCAAAAAGATATATTGCTCTAAGTGCTTACCTGTCTTTTCTGGAGAGACAGAAGCAGAGAGACAGAGAGGATATCTCAGTAAGACATTTTCTTGCTATTAGAAATTAGTACCTGCCACAAAAAGTAGTCAAGTGGAAAAAGCTGTTTTGAGGAACTATTTTTTTGTCCTGTCTTCATTATCCCATACCCCTAGCTGTACCATGTTCTTATAGAAGCACTGTTTCAAAAGTAGGGAATCTGCTTTCAGATAGTTCACATTTTCACATAACTCAAGTAGACACCAAGCATTTGCTCTGTGCCAGAGTAGGTGATACAAAAATGGGGAAGGCATGGATCTTAACTCCAGTTGTTTTCAATTAATGAGACAGCTCCTCCTGATAGATGATGAACTGTTTTAAAAATCCATTCCTAACTCCTAGGGCTGGGAAACGATGCAGTTTCCCAGACTTTTAACTTTTATATCTCCATACTAGAGAACTACTAGTGTGTAATTAAGAATTACTGCAATTTAGGGGCACCTGGGTGGCTCAGTTGGTGATGCGTCTGACTTTGGCTCAGGTCATGATCTCGTGGTCTGTGAGTTGGAGCCCCATGTCCAGCTCTGTGCTGACAGCCAGCTCAGAGCCTGGAGCCTGCTTCATATTCTGTGTCTCCCTCTCTTTCTGCCCCTCCCCAGCTTGTGCTCTGTCTCTCTCTCTCTCAAAAATCATAAATAAACATTTTTTTTAAATATTTTTATTTATTTCTAGGACAGAGACAGAGAGACAGCGTGAGCAGGGGAGGGTCAGAGAAAGAGGGAGTCACAGACTGAAACAGGCTCCAGGCTCTGAGCTGGCAGTCAGCACAGAGCCCGACGCGGGGCTCGAACCCACGAACCGCGAGATCATGACCTAAGCGAAAGTCGGACGCTTAACCGACTAAGCCACCCAGGCGCCCCATAAATAAACATTTTTTTAAAACCCTACAATTTAGGAAATTACCAGATTATGAGTTAACTGAAGACTCTAGTCTTTTATGAACAAGTCTGACACTTAGAAATGTTGCAAAGCTCCTACTACATGTTTTCATATGTAGCTTGTTGGGTTTTCTGTAATATCTTGGAAGAGTGCTTTGTAATCAGCATATCAGCAGTCTTGAGTTGGTACTTTTTTATTGTTGCTAGTTTTGTATCTTAATTATGAATTGTCATTAATTTAACTTTATTGTTGGTATCATTTGTTGTGTTTTATTTGGTTAAGCTAGGGTGTGGTGATGTATGTTTGCATTAATAGTACTCTTGACATAAAAGTTTCCCAATTTAGGGGTACCTGGGTGGTTCAGTCGGTTAAGCGTCTGACTCTTGATTTCAGCTTGGGTCATGATCTTGTGGTTCCTGGGATCAAGCCCAGCATTTGGCTCTGTGCTGACAGCATGGAGCCTGCTTGGGATTCTCTCTGTCAACCTCTCTCTGCCCGTCTCCTGCCTGTGCTCACTCTCTCTCCTTCTCTCTCTCTCTCTCTCTCAAAGAAATTTTTTTAATTTCCAATTTAGACTTTGACAATGTATTGTTAATCAAATAGGAAACATTTATTTTCTTGTTGTTAAAGCAGATATTTATAAAATTTCCTTATAATGATACTTGTTAATTTCCCACTGGAACTCAGGAACCAAGTAATCTATAAAGGGTTTTTTTTCCCCCCATCTAAGTGGACCACAGACAAAAAAAAAATTGAAAACTACTAACTTTCCTTGGATTCATAGTCTAGGAGGGGAGACAGCTACCTAAGCAAAAGTTATATAGTAGGTGACTGTAACAGAACTATATACAAAGTGTAGTGTAATTATATCTGTGTTTTGGTATGTGAGAGATATCATGGAGGAGTGGACATAATATACTGGTTTTTGTAGTTGGAATAGGAATTTGATAGATGGACAGGTGAGGAAGGGCATTCTAAGAAGAGGGAACAGCACATATAAAGAAAAGGAGGCATGGGTACCACTGGTACATTCTTTCTCTGAACCTCAGTTTCCTCAATAGAAATAATGTCTGTTCTCCATATGTCACAGAGTCATGGTTCTTTTGAAAGGTTTTATAAATTGAAGTGCTAGACAGATGTATAATGATGAAGATTCTGATTATTTCCTTCCTTCCTTCCTCCAACATTTGAGAGCCTTCTGTGTCTCTCGTAGGTCTCTTCTGACCTCCTTTCATTCTAGTCATTCTTTTCCTCTGTCTTGTTCCTTCAGGGCTCTGCTCTGTGATATCTAAAGGCAGGTGCATAAGAGAAGATATGTGTATACATCTAGCTTTAGTAGTAGGAAAAATTCTTTACATATATAACTGTTTAAGTTGTAACCTATGTTATCTAGTCTTAGCAGTATCATAATTCATGGACCATAATCCCCCACAGCCAAAAAGTCATTTCAAAATAAATGTAAGTCTTTAATTGAAAATTTTGGAACATTGTAAAGTAGAAGGTGTTCACAGATATGCTTCTCAAAATTCTCTTTTTATTTCCTGTCTGCTTCCCTTATACATCATAGCTGCTCTGCTTTTCTTCTGAAAACCTACGACTCCCTTTCCAACAGTCTATCACTAGCAGATGGTAAAATTCTGGGGAATGTAAGACTACATTGGGAAAGGGTATAAGAGCAGTGCTGAGAAGTTACATTATGGCCAATTTAGGAATAATATGTGTGTGCATGCATGTGTAGATATACATGTTATCCAAAATTAAAATAATGTTACTGAGTCCAATAAAATGTCTATTTTAGTTTGAATATGAAACTATATTATATTGAAAATATCATCTTTGATAAAATGACAGTTTCTTGGTTATCATTAATATTAAAAAAGCAGAAACAAATACAGCTTTTTATTATTTCCACTAATTTTTTTGTCTTTTTCCCATTTTTAATAATTTGATTTATTCAGAAGACAATATGAAACATTTATGTAAGTCATGAAACATAGTAAACAAATATCTGAAAACCTAGCATCCCAACTTAAGAAATAGAGCATTTTTTCCCTGAGTGCACCATTCCTTTATGCCACTTCCCCTATCCTTGAGGTATTCTCTATGCCTTTTTATTTCATGTCTTTCCCATGTTCTTCTCTATAGATATACTACAGCATGTTATTTAATTTGGAGGCAGCTTTCTAATCTTCAGAAGTGCTTTTTAGGCAATTTCCTGTGACTGTATAGGTGTTTAGTTAAAATCCTGCTGCATATATTTTTTATTTAATTTAGATTAATGCTTACTCTTACTGTTTTGCCATGTCATTAAAATTTATTCAGAAACATACATATTGCTGTGTAATATTCTATATTCTAGAGTCAATACACCACGATTTGCTTACCATTTCCCCCCTTTTTTAAAGATTTTATTTTTTAGTAATCTCAGCATCCAATGTGGGGCTCAAACTCACAACCCGGAGATCAAGAGTCATGTGCCCTACTGACTGTGTCAGCCAGGCACCCCTCCCCCTACTTTAGACATTTGTATGTCAATTTTTTTTTTTTTAGAACAACTGTGATCAGTCCCTTTGTGTAAATACCTTTGTTTTTTTTTTTTAAGAGAATCTTTTTTTTTTAATGTTTTATTTATTTCTAGGAGAGAGAGAGAGAGAGAGAGAGAGAGAGAGACAGCGTGAGCAGGGGAGGGTCAGAGAGAGAGGGAGTCACAGACTGAAAGAGGCTCCAGGCTTTGAGCTGGTAGTCAGCACAGAGCCGGACGCAGAGCTTGAACTCACGAACCGCGAGATCACGACCTAAGCGAAAGTCGGACGCTTAACCGACTAAGCCACCCAGGCGCCCCGTAAATACCTTTGTTAATATCTCTGATTATTTACTATTTTTTAGGTAAATTCTTGGATGAAGGTATGGATGTTTTAAAGACTATTATTAAATCTTTCATATCCAGAAAAATTGTGCCTGTTTACACTCTGATCAGCAATATTGGAAAAGATCAATCTGGGCAAACTTTATTTGAATAATTCACTATGTCAGGATTATATCCTTTTCAGAAAGCACCACATAAACCAAAAAAAAATTTTTTAAAGAGCTGTGTTGTTCTTTCGTACTGGAATTGTTGTTTTTCCTTTTTGACATAGGATATTTTTTCAGCCATTGTTCAGGGACCATGTCATTCTTCCTGCTGTACTTGTGATAGTTAATTATAGGGCTTAGTTAACCTCTACTGATCACTCCCTCTGAGAATTCATCTATTCTTACCATTCAGCTGTCTCCACTAGGGGATGCTATTTAAATCTGTATATTCAGCTCAGTTCTTTCACCAAAGCATTAGTTCCTTTTCTGTACTTGCCTAAGCAGACAGACTCTCCATGATTACAACAAATCCTCTGAAGAAATAATCCTTTGCCTAGTCTTGTCAGTTTTGTCAGTGAGATTATGGGAGTATTAATCACTATTTTGTTTTTTCTTTTTATTTCGACAATTTAAGACTTACAAAAAAATTGCAAAGATAATACAAAGAATTCTTATGTAACAGTCACCAAAATCGCCCCAAACGTTAGCATTTTATTCCATGTGCTTTATTGTGCTCCCCTTTTGCTACATAAACATACACACACATTTTTTCCCCCTGGTTAACTCATACCCTAAATCTTGGAGGGTTTTTTTTTCTTTTTTTTTTTTCTTTTTGTCTCAGCTTCCCTTCTTCCTACTTCCCTTCTTCACCTTAGGGTGCTGTATAAGATAATAAAAAGGGTGTAGTATTTGGAACGAAATACCTTGATTCAAAACTCAATTCTACCCATTCTAACTGGGTGAATTTGGTCATATTATTCTTTCTGAGCTCTGGTATCATTATATACAAAATGTCTGTTATACCAGCTCCAGAAGACTGTTGTGAGGACTAAATGAGATAATATGTGTCAAAAGTATGCTATATGAATGTTGGTCAGTCCTTCAAATAACATTTGTCTGTTTAGTAGAGTGCCAGGCATTGGAGTAGGTACTGGGGTTCAGAAATGCTAACTTCATGTTGTCAATTCTTCCCTCAAAGTATTTTTTACTTTTGACTTTTTTTTTTCATTTCCATTGCCTCTACCCTAACCCACAGCCTCATCACCTCAGGTCTGAGCTGTTGTAAGAAGTACTGGGTTCCCAAGCTGTTTTTTGGTATTTGTATCAGTGCCAAACTAATAATTGTTCTCAGAGATGGTATAGTATGGTGGAAGAAGTACGGACTTCACTATCAACAGATCTGGGTTTGTGTTTGGCCCTACTTCTTAGAAATATTGTGACACTGGACAAGTCCCTTTACTAGTTCTAATTTGAATTCAACCTAAACCTCAGTTTCCTCATTTTTAATTTTTTAAAATGTTTTTATTTATTTCTGAGAGAGAGAGAGAGAGAGACAGTGTGAGCAGGGGAGGGTCTGAGAGAGAGAGGGAGACACAGAATCTGAAGCAGGCTCCAGGCTCTGAGCTAGCTGTCAGCACAGAGCTTTACGTGGGGCTCGAACCCACAAACCGTGAGATCATGACCTGAGCCGAAGTCAGACGTCCAACTGACTGAACCACCCAGGTACCCCCATCAGTTTCCTCATTTTTTTAAAAAATATTTTTATTTATTTCTAGGAGAGAGAGCGCGAGCAGGGGAGGGTCAGAGAGAGAGGGAGACACAGAATGTGAAACAGGCTCCAGGCTCTGAGCTGTCAGCTCAGAGCCCGACGCGGGGCTTGAACCCACGAACCACGAGATTATGACCTAAGCGAAAGTTGGACGCTTAACCGACTAAACCACCCAGGTGCCCCAGTTTCCTCATTTTTATTTTATTTTATTTATTTATTTATTTTTTAATGTTTTATTTATTTCTAGGAGAGAGAGAGACAGTGTGAGCAGGGGAGGGTCAGAGAGAGAGGGAGTCACAGACTGAAACAGGCTCCAGGCTCTGAGCTGGCAGTCAGCACAGAGCCCGACGCCGGGCTCGAACCCACGAACCGCGAGATCATGACCTAAGCGAAAGTCGGACGCTTAACCGACTAAGCCACCCAGGCGCCCCCCAGTTTCCTCATTTTTAAAATGCATCTTGTAATGGTGCGTGATTGATAGAAATCGAAAGAACTCCTGTATCTAAAAGAGCTCTGAGCCAGGACCTGAGACTTAGTGTTTCATGAAAAATAGCAGTTGTAATTTTTAGTCCTGCTCTGCCATCTGCTGACTGTTTTATCTTTGACATGTACATTAATTTTTTTGAGTCTCAGTTTACCTACTTTGTTCAAAGCAAAGTTGTTTAGAGATTGCAAGCATATATAAAGTAGCTAGATTAGTGCCTAGTACCACAGAGCTGCCATTCAGTATATAATAGCTGTTGTTTAGATGCAATTTAATTTGTCAGGTGCTGAGAGTAAGACTCTGCTTTGGAAATTAACAAAGACATCACAGAACTAGTGATGTTTGACTGAACTTTGAAGGACATGTGAGATTTTACCACATAGAAGTATTAATCTAAAAAAAAAAGGCTCAGAGGTGTCAAAGTGACTTACAGTACTTAAGGAACAGTGTTAAGTAGTAGGTTGTGTTAAGTATGAACACATAGTTTAGTGTACCTGGTAGGTAGCATATTTGGAGGGAGAAGGGAACAGTGGGAAATGAGGGTTGAAAGTAAGGTTGGAGCCAGTTAGTAAGACATTTTGAATACCTTGCTAAAGTGTTTATTCTTAAAGTCCTTGTTTTTCCAACTTCTTTTTTTTTTACGTTATTTATTTATTTTGAGAGAGTGAGCAAGCAAGCACGAGTTGGGGAAGGGCAGAGAGAGAGAATCCCAAGCAGGCTCCACACTGTCAACGCAGAGCTTGCTGTGGGGATCTAAGTCACGAAACATGAAATCATGATCCGAGTCGAAATCAAGAGTCAGATGCTTAACTGACTGGGCCACCCCGGCACCCCTGTTTTTCCAACTTCTAACAACAGAGGAAACTAAATTTGCTATGGGATAGAAAAGGGAATTTCTAGAAACTGATGTTAAAAACATTAATTTCTTGATAATCTGTTTTGCCTTAAAATTCATGCAGTCATGCCGTGTTTGCCCTCTACATCATGTATTTGTTTCAATACAAAACTATTTGAAGTTACTTACTGGTTACATAATTCCCTCTCAGCCATCCTCCCATACTCTTGTCCCCTCAAATAATCTTTGGGTATGTTTAATGTTCTGCAGTGTGCCAAGTTTATCTTCTAACTTTAGTTCTCTGGCACACCTCTGCTGGGAACCCCTTTCATGAGTTCCCAACATGAGAACTGTGGTTAGAGGTAATATGGCACCTTTGAAACTCTTTTCTTAGGAGTAATAGTATAAGAGCTGTGCATTAAAGAGTTGGGTTGGGCTGGATTGAGTAGTATGCATTTCAGTTAATTAAAAAGAGCTTTCCTAAGGTGCCTCGTGGCGCAGTTGATTAAGCAGTTAAACATCAGACTCTTGATGTCAGCTCAGGTCATAATCTCACAGTTTGTGAGATCAAGTCCCCACATTGTTGGGCTCAGAGCTGGGTTAGGAGCCAACTTAAGATTTTCTCCCCCCTCCTCCACTCACACTTGCTCTCTCTCAACACACACACAGATAAGATTCTCTTTGTCTCTGAAAAAAAAATAAAAAACAACTTTCCTATTTGTTCTTCCTAGAAGTTGTTTAGTCTTTGAACTGTGTGGATTACTTTAAGATCCAAATGAAGTCAGGGGCACCTGGGTGGCCAGTCAGGTAAGCATCTGACTCGGTTTCGGCTCAGATCATGAGTGAGTTTGAGCCCTAAGTCAGGCTCCATGAGGAGCCTGCTCTGGATTCTTTCTCTCCTCCCCCACTACCTCTCCCCCAAAATAAATGAATAAACTTAAAAAAAATAAAGTGGGAAACATCAATCTCTCAATACTTCTTTGTTAGCTTAAATTACTAGGATTTGGGGAATCACAGGAGTTTAGATCTTGGCTTAGATAACCTAAGTACAGTTCTAGTTCTTTCACTGGCTTGATACATAACCTCTCTGTTCTTAAATGGGGGTGATTATCCTTGTTGATATCACGGGCCTACTTTTGAGTATCAGGTGAGATACTGTATTCAACATTGGTATATAAAGTTGAAAAGGTAGTATATTGCCGTGGATAAAGTCGTGGGCTCTAGAGCCACATTTCCCGGGTTTTGTTTCTGGCTCTGCCTCTTACAAGCTATATGTTTCCAGATACACTGCCATTATCCTAAGTTCTCTGGTTCTTGCTTTATCTTATTTAATCCTCACAGCAGCGTCATGAGATAGGTATTATGATTATCCCTATTATAAGTGAGAAAACTGAGGAACAAAAGTTTGGGTAATATGTATGATGTCACACAGTTAGCAAGTAAAACGTTGGGATGTGCACTCTAGCTCCAAAGCCCAAGTTATTAGCTATTAGGCCAGATGCACTTCCCAACAGGAGAGCAGCTATCTCGAAAATTCTTTGGCTTACCAATGAACAAGATAGAGTTTCCTTGAAAAAGAAAAATTTATGGGATCCAAACGTCCTTGTTGAGCATATTTTACCACTTGTTAAAGAACAATTATTTAATATTGTAAGTGTTTATATATTACTTCCTGAGTTTATTCTGCTAAATGTCTTGTAAAAAGTATGTACTCAGAAGGTTTTATATCTTCCCTCTGACATTTACACAACTTTCATTTATTTTCTCTTCTGCAAAATAAATAATTTTAAAGTTTACCAACTGAGGTAAAAGTGTACCTTGTTTCATCTGGGGGATGAATTTTAAACATTTAAGAAGATGGTACAATGAAGAATAGAAAAGGCAGGAAGAATTCATAATTACAACTCAGGAAATAGAATAGGCAAAGTTCTATGTGGCAACTGTTGAATTTGATGAATTATTTCCTTTGAAATTGTTCTAATGTGTCCTTACTACATCTAGCTGCAGAGGAACCTGAGATATGTGGTCTTTATCAGGTAAAAATAAAATGTTTTATTAATGTAGAAACAGAGAACAGATATTAGGGTTGGCAGCCAGTAGTCTGTGTTACACTGGGCCAGCAATTTAACTTTTATAAAGTCTGTTTCCTCATCTGTAAAATAATATATTTGTACTCACCTTACTTAGTTATTACACAATCAAATGTGTGAATGTGAAGGCACTTTGTAAACTGTAAAATAACATATAAATATTTTAATAACATTTTTTGACTATAGGAATCCATGCTGTATAGAAAGTTTGATTTTTTTTTCAGAGAAGAAAACTGATAACATCACCAAAATTAACTACCATTAACATTTTGATGTATTTATTTCTAGTCTTGTGTTTATTTACAGTCTTATAAACTTTTTTTAAAAAGTAGGCTCCATGTCCAGTGTGGAGTTTGAACTCATGACCCTGAGATCAAGAGTTGCATGTTCTACCAACAGAGCCAGCCAGGTGCCCCTATAAACTATTTTTTTTGGCAGTTTTATTGAGATATAATTCACATTATCATGCAGTTTACCCATTTAAAGTATATCCCAATTCTGTGGTTTTTAATATATTTTTAGGGTTGTGCAACTATAACACAATGAATTTTAGAACATATTCATGACCTCCCCCCTGGCCCCCACAAAAAAGTCCTTATAGCCATTATCATTCACTTCCCATTTTCCTTCAACTCTTCTCCACCCAACCCTAGCATCCAGTTATCTACTTGCCATCTGTATAGATTTGCCTATTCTGGACATTTTATATAGATGGAATCATACAATATGTGTTCTTTTATGACTGACTTTTTTCACTTAGCATGCTGTTTTTTATTAATTTTATTTAAGTAAACTCTACACTCAATGTGGGGCTTGAACTCACAACCCTGAGATGAAGAGTCACATGCTCCTCCAACTGAGTCAGCCAGACACCCCACTTGGCATACTATTTTCAAGGTCCGTCCATGTTGTGTAATATATCAGGATTCTTTTTTTTTTTTTGCTAAATAATATTCCACTCTGTAGATATGCTATATTTTGTTTATCTGTTCCAATCCATCAGTTGATGGATATTTGGGTTTCTACTTTTTAGCTGTTATGAATAAGGGTTCTATAAACATTCCCATACAAGTTTTTCATTTCCCTTAGGTAAATACCCAGAGGTGGAATTACTAAGTTACATGGTAATTGGTAGACTTTTTTTCGAAAGTGTCCACATCACTTTATATTCCCACTAGTAATGTATGAGAGTTCCAATTTTTCTGTATCTTCACCAACACTTATTGTCTGACTGCCTGATTATAGGCACCCTCATGGATGTGAGGTATTTATTTCATTATGATTTTGATTTGCATTTCCCTGATTACTAATGATGTTGAGCATTTTTCATATGATTATTGGTCATTTATACTTCTTTGGAGAAACATCTGTTCAGACCTTTGCTTGTTTTTAATTGAGTTTTTTTTATTATTGTAAGAGTTATTTATATATTCTAGATACAAATCTTTTATTAGATATATGATTTGCAACTCATTTCTCCTGTTCTGTGGGCTTTCTTTTCATTTTCTTGATGATGACCTCTGAAGCACAAAAGTTTCTTATTCCGGTGAGATCCAAAGTGTCTATTTTTTCCTTTGGTTGGTTGTTCTTTTGGTCTTGTATCTGAGAAACCATTTAGAAATCCAAAATCAGGAAGATTTATACTGGTATTTTTGTCCAAGATGTTAATAATTTTAGCCCTTACATTTAGGTCTTTGATCCATTTTAAGTTAATTTTTGTATATGATGTGAGGTAGGGCTCCCATCTTCATCCTTTTGCATGTAGATACCCACTTGTCCCAGCACCATTTGTTTATAAGCCTGTTCTTTTGCCCATTTTATTGTCCAGGCATGCTTGTCAAAAATATTCACCGTAAAAAATATTGACCATAAAAAATATTGACCATAAATATGAGAGTTTATTTCTGGATTCTCAGTTCTGTTTCATTGATCCGTATATCTATTCTATCTCAATTACTATACTATCTCAATTACTATAGCTTTATAGTAAGTTTCAAAATTGACAAGTGTGAGTTCTCCAACTTTGTTTTTTTTAAAGATTATTTCAGTTATTCTAGGTCCCTTATGGTTTTTCCCTTTAATTTTTTATTTGGATACTATTTGGTTAATGTACAGTGCAATATTGGTTTCAAGAGTAGAATTCAGTGGTTCATCACTTACATACAAAACCCAGGACTCACTCATAACGTAACATAACATAACTCATCATAACTCATCATACCTCCTTAATACCCATCACTCATCTAGCCCATTCTCCCCATCAACCCTCAGTTTGTTCTCTATCAATAAGAGTCTCTTGTGGTTAGTGTCTCCTTTTTTTTTTCCTCCTTCCCATATGAACATCTGTTTTTTGTTTCTTAAATTCCACATATGAGTGTAATCATATGGTATTTATCTTTCTCTGACTCTTATTTCATTAGCATAATACACTCTACCTCCAACCACATCATTGTAAATGGCAATATTTCATTCTTTTTGATGACTGAGTAACATTCCATTGTGTGTATATACTGCATCTTCTTTATCCATTCATCAGTCAATGGACATTTGGGCTCTTTCCATAGTTTGGCTAGGTCCCTTGTATTTCCATATGAATTTTAAGATCAATTTGTGAATTTCTGCAAAAACGTAAGCTGGATTTTGATAAGAATTATATTGAATCTGTAGATCAGTTAAATAAGTTTCCTGATCTATGAATATGGAGGTCTTTACATTTATTTAGGTCATTAATGTTTTATTTTAACACTTTTTTCTTAAATTCCTATTTTTTTTGATGCTTATGTAAATGGAATGTTTTCCTTTTTATTTTTTTAATGTTTATTTATTTTTGAGAGAGAGAGAGCATAAGTGGGGGAGAGGCAGAGAGAGAACGAGACACAGAATCTGAAGGAGGCTCCAGGGTCTGAGCTGTCAGCACAGAGCCTGATATGGGGCTTGAAGCCACGAACTGTGAGATCATGATCTGAGCTGAAGTCGGATGCTTAACCGACTAAGCCGCCTAGGCACCCCCTGGAATTGTTTTCTTAATTTCATTTAAAATTGTTCATTGTAAGTATATAGATATAATTGATATTATGTATTATAACTAAAACAGATCTTATATCCTGCAACCTTGCTGAACTTGTTTTTTTGGTTTTTTTCCGTTTTTTTTTTTTTATGTTCTGATAGGTTTTTTTGTTGTTAATTCCTTAGGACTTTATTATTTTTATTTTTTAACATTTGTTTATTTTTTGAGAGAGAGAGAGAGAGACAGAGCATGAGCAGGGAAGGGGCAGAGAGAGAGGAAGCCACAGAATCCAAAGCAGGCTCCAGGCTCTGAGCTGTCAGCACAGAGCCTGACAAGGGGCTCGAACTCATTAACCATGAGATCATGACCTGTGCCGAAGTTGGACACTTAACTGACTGAGCCACAGGTGCTCCGCCTCTTTTTAAATGTTTATTTAATTATTTTGAGAGAGAGGTACCAACTTGACAGTAAACTATTAAAAAAAAAAAAAGAATAGCAATAATGACCAAAAAAAACTGTCTAAAAGTAGGCTTTCCATCTATGGATATAACATTAATACTCTTTTCTCTAACATAGTGTGTGTATCCATAGAAATATGATCTGCTATTCATAGAACTTACTGCCTTTGTCTAGTGCTGGGTCTAGGATCTCTGGGCAACATGCATTTTTCTTGGTCAAGTACAATTCAGCCAATTTGCATTTGTTGAGTTATTAGCCACTTTGCCTAACTCACATTTTGTTTTTTAAAGCCTATCTCCCTAATCTCTTGCTCTTCAGTGGCCAAAGAGAAGACTTCTTTAGATTATGTTACTTGAGCCTATCATTTTTATCTGGAATGTTTGTAAGGTCCTGAAAACTGTATTCATTTTCATTGCTTTAATTGTTGTTATGTTATGTTATGTTAACATACAGGTTATTTTAATGCAAGTCTTTGCTTGCTAGAATCTCTCTGGAAATAAACCTTCAAACTTGGGTATGGGAAAAAAATTATTTTGAGAGAGAGGGAAGGCGCTAGTTGGGGTGAGCCAGAGACAGAGGGAGAGAGAATCCCAAGACAGCTCCCCACTGTCAGTGCAGAGCCCCACCTGCGCCTCAATCCCCACAAGCTGTGAGACCGTGACCTTCACCGAAATCAAGAGTTGGACACTCAACCGACAGAGTCACCCAAGTGCCCCCCTTAGGATTTTCTTTATACAAGATTATATCACCTGCAAATAGTGATGGTTTTGCTTTTTCTTTACAATCTGCATGTTTTTTTATTTCTTTCTCTTGCTTCATTCTAGGACCTTCAGTACAATACTGAATAGAAGTGGTGAAGGCAGATATCTTTGTCTTATTCCTGAGTTTAGTGGGGAAATATTCAGACTTTAAAGATTAAGTATGATACTGACTGGGTTTTTCATAATCTTTATCAGGTTGAGGAATTTCTGTAAACTTTTTATACCTTACCTCATGAGTACTTCTCTGTCATTAATATATCTTTTTGAACTATACTTTCTAATGGTTACTATTAAAATGTCACATGTATAGTCTAATAGTGGTTAAGATTTGTGTTCCTGAGTCAGTTTTTAATTTGAAGCTATACTTTATCACTATGTGCAGAATGATGAGAAAGATGTTACTTTTCTGAACCAGTTTCCAATTACAACTTTAAAAATGAAGATAATGCTTCACTACTTTTTAGAATAGGGGTGAAAGAGGGGCGCCTGGGTGGCTTAGTTGGTTAAGCTTCCGACTTTCGCTTAGGTCATGATCTCGCGGTTCGTGGGTTCGAGCCCCGCGTCGGGCTCTGTGCTGACTGCCAGCTCAGAGCCTGGAGCCTGTTTCAGAGTCTGTGACTCCCTCTCTCTCTCTGACCCTCCCCTACTCATGCTGTCTCTCTCCTAGAAATAAATAAAACATTAAAAAAAAAAAATTTTAGAATAGGGGTGAAAGAATAAATGAAATAATGGATAATTCATGTAAGATACTTAGCACAGTCACACAGAAAGCATGCAATGCATAATAGCTCCTATATAATTATATTATTATTGGGGATATTTAGAGTGTTTATTTCTGTAGTTAAAATGCTTACACTTAAATCTTTGTGCTTATTTGATTAGTTCTTTATTCCTCAGACTGGAATAACTGGGTTAACCTTTTCTGATGCTAACGGCTATAGCAAATTCTTTTACACAAATAAATTCATCATGTTTGAATTACTAGATTCAAATGGGGATTTTGTGGGAGATCAAGTTGGAAAGTAAATTAGGGCTAGATTTTGGAAGGACTGAGGCATCAGTGTAATAATCTAAGAATTTTCTCTTCTCTCTTCAGGCCCATGGAAGTCCATTCAAGGTTTGAGCAGGGAAGGGTCATGAGTAGTAATTTAAGAATATTAATCTGCTATTCCTCTGAGGTCTTTCCTGACATCCTTGACTGATTAGGGCACCCTGCTTGTACTTACATACTACCCAATATGTCCTCTAATGTGATATTTAATGTACTTCATGTAAATACTTGTTTAAATGTTTCTGTTCTGCTTCTTGAGAACATGAATCACCCCTTGTATTCCCACTCTCTACCACAATATCTAAGATATGGTGGAGTGAATAAAAATACTTGCTGAATGAGTAAATGATGTTTTGTTCTCTACTTTTCTGGAAATTAACTTGCTGGCTTTTGTGTTCCTTTTATGTTTTCTGGGCTCCAAGGAGGAGGCATCTCCGTATTCCTTACTTGATATCTGCTTGAATTTCCTGACTACTCACCTTGAAAAGTTCTGTTCAGCAAGACAAGATGGAACATTGTGTCTGCAAGAACCTGGAGTGTTCCCACAGGAGGTGGCTGATCGTCTGCTTCAGACCATGGCCTTTCATGGTAAAAACTAAATAGAAGAAACCAGAATTATGTGCTGTTAATTGGCAATGGGTTTTGAAGTGCTGCTGTGGCCATTTAATCAGTTTCTTAGAAAAGGCCAGATAAGCCTGATTCCAGGAAAAGGAATTTATTTATTTTTGCCTATCCTGCCACTTACTGTGTAATTTGGAACAGAATTTTCCTTTTCTAATCTGGGAAAATTGCTTTTTATCTTTCTTTCTCCTTCTCCTCTCCTCCTCCTCCTCCTCCTTCTTCTTTTTCTTTTTTTTGCCTTTCTCGTGGCAAAAATAATTTATCTAAACTTTAAAAATATCCATTTAGAAATTTGCTGGCATAAAATACCTTACATTTTTTCTTTTTTCTTTTGAGAGAGTGAGAGAGGGGAAAAAAAACAACCCATATACGAGCGGGGAAGGGGCAGCAGGAGAGAGAGAATCCCAAACAGGCTCCACGTCCAGTGCAGAGCCCCACACGGGGCTCGATTCCACAAGTCTGGGATCAGACCCAAGCTGAAATCAACAGTCAGACACTCAACTGACTGAGCCACCCATGCACTCCTACCTTACATCTTCATTTGGCAATGGGAGAATAAATACAGTTTCAGAAAAACTAACTTCTGCTGTTGACCTTTGAATTGAGAAAGCATAGCTAATTTAGTACTTCTGTTTTCAAAAACAAATTCTGAAAATAATTTCAGAAGATTGGAAAATCTTCTCTGTGAAATTGTTTATGTATATTGAGGATTTTTGTTATTTCTGCTTAAGTTTTAAGTTGAAAGTTTTAATGCCTTTATATATTTCTGGCTTATAAACTCTTAAAGTAGGAAATAGAATTTGTCCACAACTATAAAATAGAATGAAAATGTGGCAATAATGATAACTATCATTTATTGATTGCTGGTTACATGCCAGACATTTTATGTTTTTCTTGTAATTTTTAAAAAATATTTTTATTTATTTCTAGAAGAGAGAGAGCGTGAGCAGGGGAGGGTCAGAGAGAGAGGGAGTCACAGACTGAAAGAGGCTCCAGGCTCCGAGCTGGCAGTCAGCACAGAGCCGGACGTGGGGCTCGAACCCACAAACCGCGAGATCATGACCTAAGCGAAAGTCGGACGCTTAACCGACTAAGCCACCCAGGCACCCCTCCTTGAATTTTCTTAAAAATACTCTAAAATAGGGACGCCTGGGTGGCTCAGTCGTTGAGCGTCCAACTTCGGCTCGGGTCATGATCTCACGGTTCGTGTGTTCGAGCCCTGCATTGGGCTCTGTGCTCACAGCTAGCTCAGAGCCTCGAGCCTGTCTTCAAATTCTGTATCTCTCTTTCTATCTGACCCTCCCCTGCTCACCCTGTCTCTCTCTCTAAAATAAATAAAAACATTAAAAATACTCTAAAATAGCCATTATTATCCCATTTATTTATAAACAGATAAGGAAACCTAGGTTCAGAGAAGTAACTTGTTAAAGGTCACAATGCGAGAGTCCTGGTTTAAATTTAAGTCTGTCTGATTCCAAATCTGAGCTGTTTTCACTGCCACACAATCTTTACATCCCCATTAGAGATCTCCCTGCTCCTAGATGCCAGATAATTCTATACATTTTTGCTGTGGCCTTAAATATATATTAAATTTGAATCCAGATAATGTATTCCAAGGAAGGGTGAGAGAAATAAGCTTGTAATTGAGGCATTTTGGACTAATTTTGGGAAGAAGACATCGGCACTCCTTAGTTTTCACTAAATTGCTCAAGTCTGTAGTCTCTTTGAATTCTTCTAGCCTGCCAAAAGGAACGAGGGTAAATTTCAAAAGTACTATATATGGTAAAGCTAAAGATCCCTTACAGGGCTGGGCAACAATCTTAGAGATTATGAGAGTGCTAACATTTCTTTCTTAGTCTTAGTTTAATGATTATGCTTAACATACTCAATTTAAATATGTATACATAACTAATCTTGTAAATCACATGAATTTACATTGGGGCGCCTGGGTGGCTCAGTTGGTGTCCAACTTCAGCTCAGGTCATAATCTCACAGTCTATGAGTTCAAGCCCTGCATTGGGCTCACTGCTGTCAGCACAGAGCCCTCTTTGGATCCTCTGTCCCTCTCTCTCTCTGCCCCTTGCTCATGCTCAAATGCTCTCCCTCTTTCTCTCAAAAATAAAAAAAAAAAAGAACATTAAAAAAAAGAATAAATGTTAACTAAAGTTTTAACTTTGCCAGATTGTTTTTGAAATAGAACTACTGATAGCTAATAATAGCAGCTAACAATTATTGAATACTTATTATTACATACCAGGCATTGTGGCAAATGCTTTATATGGGTAAAATTATAGAAGTAGTTTTTAAGTGTAACTAAATAATTATACTCCAAAGCAGTGTCTTAGAGAGGCTATATGCTTCATCAAAATGTGTTTTCTACCTCTCCTTTGCAAGCTGCTTTCAGATGAGGAAACTGAGAGTCAGAGAAATAACCTCCTCTCCCATTGTGTTACCCACTATGATTACCTGCCTTACTTGCCAAGAAATGTTCTGAATTATTTAATCTCTTTGGAAAAATCACACACCCACTTTCAGACAGTCAAGGGTGGATACTATTCACTCGAAACTAATATAACATTGTATGCCAGCTAAACTTCAAAAGTAAAGATAAAAATTTTAAAAGTTAGAAATCTGCGGGGGGAAAAAACCTTACAGTAATTCTAGGCTGTATTATATATTACATGACGAGATTGAAATTCAACTTATGAATTTGCCAGATGTAGATTAAGAGATAACTAAAATATGAAAAATTGAAAAACAAAAAGGAGTGGATACTACTGATAACATACAAAAGAACGTACTGCCAATTCTTGTCACAATTTTTAAAAGCTGTTTGATCAGTTTTTCTGTGTATTTTAAAATTTTCATAATAAGATAGAAGTCCTATGAATACTTTTAGAATTTATAATATTTTTTCTAATAGCATAATGATTTATAAAATTCTTAGCTTGTTTACATTCAAAAGTTCTTTCTTATTTACCCAATTCAAAAGAGTGATGATATTGGTGGCAGGTGTTACTAAAATAAGCCAGATGCTGGGGCACCTGGGTGACTCAGTTGGTTAAGCCTATGACTTTGGCTCAGGTCATGATCTCACAGTTCATGGTTCAGACCTCGTGTCGGGGCTCTGTGCTGACAGCTCAGAGCCTGGAGCCTGCTTCAGATTCTGTGTCTCCCTCTCTCTCTGCCCCTCCCCTGCTCGTGCTCCATCTCACTCTGTCTCTAAAAATAAATGTTAAAAGAAAATTTTTTTAAATACAATAAGCCAGATGCTAAAGAGTTTTACTTATTGGGGTCTTTGATTCTCTTGCCATAATCTTTGCTTATTCTGTGTCATGCTAAAAATTTTCCAGGGAATGTGTGTGTAAGAGTTAAGAATGAGAATAAGAATTTTGTCATCTAATGGTGATACCTCTGTACCCAGTCTAAACTGATACACTGTGATAGGTTCAGCCTTCTGTTTTGAGGTTAAATTGAAAAGAGTAATACCTTTTGAAACATTATGGATTGCATCCTTGAATATTCAACTAAACTTTCTAGGTGACTGAGAGGTCATACTCCCAGAGTAGTACCCCACTTATCTGGAGGTCACATTGCTGGTCACCTCTGCTGTCTGTAGCCTAAACCAGGAAGAAATAAAACATGCTTTGGAGTGAAATCCTTGCATTTAGGTTTCTGTACTTCACTTCTTGAAAGAAGCCCTTGAGGAACTTTCATTTAGAGCATATTCTTGAATAGGAGTACTGAGAATGATGGTGGAGTAGGAGAATCCTAAGCCACCTCATCCCACAGATACTCCTAAATAATACCCACAGCAGTGTAAATCATCTAGAGCATATTCTTAAATATACATAAATATATTTATATTTAAATATAATTTATAATTTATATTTAAATATATATATATATTTAACAAATACATATTCTTAAATATAGTTACTTTGTGTCTTTTTTTGAGAAAGATCTCTCGCTTTTTTTTTTAAATATTTAATTATTTATTAGAGAGAAAGAATGAGTGGGGGAGAGGCAGAGAGAGAAAGAGGGAGAATCCCAAGCAGGCTCTCAGTATAGGGCCCAACATGGGGCTTGATCCTATGAACTGTGAGATCATGACCTGAGCTGAAATCAAGGGTCAGATGATTAACCGACTGAGCCACCCAAGCTCCCCTCGTTGGTTCTTTAACCATAACAAATTAAGAATTGATCATCTGGGGCACCTGGGTGGCTTAGTCGGTTAAGGGTCCAACTTCGGCTCAGGTCATGATCTCATGGTTCGTGGGTTCGAGCCCGGCATTGGGCTCTGTGCTGACAGCTAGCTGAGAACCTGGAGCCTGCTTTGGATTGTGTCTCCCTCTCTCTCTCTGACCATCCCCTACTCACAATGTCTCTCTCTCTCTTTCTCAGAAATAAATAAAAAACATTAAAAAAAAAAAAAAAAGAATTGATCATCTGAAGGGGATAGGCTGCCAACTAACAATCCCAAGTAGATAGTATGACAATAAAGGAAGATTTAGTTTAAATATACTGTAGCAACTACAATTATTAGTCATGGGAAAAAGTAGGTGATTCTTTAATATGTTTACTTTTGGAAGAAGGGAAGATAATCTGGAAAGATTTTTCTTCAGATGTAGTAATGACATTTGGGTAGTGCTTTCAGTTTGCAGAATGCCTTTTTTTTTAAATTTTTTAAATGTTTTTTTTTTTTTTTTTATTTTTGGGAGAGAGAGAGAGAGACAGCATGAACAGGGGAGGGTCAGAAAGAGGGAGACACAGAATCTGAAGCAGGCTCCAGGTTCTGAGCTGTCAGCACAGAGCCCGACGCGGGGCTCAAACCCCCAAACCGTGAGATCATGACCTGAGCCAAAGTCGGACCCTTAACCGACTGAGCCACCTAGGCACCCCAAGAATGCTTTTTAAAATATATTGTCTTATTTAATCTTCGTTGCAGTGCTTGTGAGAGAGATATAATTATCACATTTTATATATAGGGAATCTTAGACTTGTGGAATAATTTGTCTCATGTCAAAAGCCAATAAATGTTGGAACTTAAACACGGGACCGATTTCTAGATATTGTGTTCTTTTTAAAAATTTTTTCTCTTTTAGTACTATTACTATTAAATTTAGAACCTTCAACTTAATTATTAGAAAATTTTACTTGGAATGCTTGGGTGGCCCAGTCGGTTAGGCCTCCAACTCTTGATTTTGGTTTAGGTCATGATCTCATGGTTCAGGAGTTCGAGCCCCCACGTTGGGTCTGCACTGATAGCACTGAGCCTGCTTTGGATCCTCTGTCTCCATGTCTGTGCCCCCTCCTCTCTCTCAATAACTAATAAATGTTTTTTTGTTTTTTCTTTAATATTTTATTTATTTCTAGGAGAGAAAGAGAGAGAGACAGTGTGAGCAGGGGAGGGTCAGAGAGAGAGGGAGACACAGACTCTGAAATAGGCTCCAGGCTCTGAGCTGGCAGTCAGCACAGAGCCCGATGCGGGGCTGGAACCCACGAACCGCGAGATCATGACCTAAGCGAAAGTCGGACGCTTAACTGACTAAGCCACCCAGGTGCCCCATAGATGTTTTAAAAAAGAAAAAAGAAAAATTTGCTTAATATAGATTGACCCAAAGAGGCCAGAAATAACCTATTTTACAAAACATATGTGTACGATATCAAAATTTGAGAGCAAATTTTGTAATGCACTGTGACAGTTACTATAGGATTAAAGTCAATCTTCTAAAAAATTTTTTTAATGTTTATTTATTTTTGAGAGAGAGAGAGAAAGAGCATGAACGCGGAAGAGGCAGAGAGAGAGAGGGAGACACAGAATCTGAAGCAGGCTCCAGGCTCTGAGCTGTCAGCATAGAGCCCTATGCGGGGCTTGAACTCACAAACTGAGAGGTCATGACCTGAGTTGAAGTCAGACGTTTGACCGACTGAGCCACCCAGGCACCCCAAGATTAAAATAAATCTTAACTGAAGAGTCTAAAGTTTCATCTATAAAAGACAAAACTAACATTAAAAAATATGTGCAAATGTATCTTGTGACATAAACAGGAAAACATTGATCCTAACTCAGGATCTATTTCCATTTTGGGTTCTATAAGAGTCCTTAACAGAAGATCCTTAGCAAATGTATGGAGGGAGTTACTAGTGGGTTCAGAAGAGGCCCAGTAGAAGTAAAATGTGTAAGAAGGGAGTTCTGGAGAAGAAGAAAATTATTAAACACGTGTTATGTACCTGGTGTTATATTAGTTATTGAGTGTACAATATTGAACACAGGAGGAACCTTGCTCTCATGGAACATACAGTTCATTGGGACCTACTTCTCAACTTAACTGTAGTTAAGAAGCAAACAAACACATATGGAATTACAACGTGTAATCAGTTCTCTGAGGGGAAAAAGAACATGATTCTCTCAGGGAGAGTAAAAAAAAAAAAGAAGGCATCTACTTTAGATTGGATGGTCAGAGAAAGCTTCTCCAGTAGACAATAACTCAGCTGAGACCTGCATGGTGAGGAGGCATGTCAGTAATGTAAAGATGGGATCTCTCAGCACTGCCCAGGAATTCTTGGGTATTTCCCTGATCAGCTACCTAGTGTTCCTAAAATTTGTTTAGATGTTCTTTGCTCACCTCAGACTTTTTATCATTTACTATAAGTAAGAAAACTGAGGTCATTGGATGGAATTCCCTTAACTCCATGTCAGCATACCTTCAAATTTTCCTCAGAATGATCACTTTTTTTCAAATTAAACTTCGTTTTTAAATAATTAATTTTTAACATTTTATTTTGAAGCAATCTCTACACCCAATGTGTACAAACTTACAACCCTGAGATCAAGAGTCGCATGCTCTACCAACTGAGCCTCGCTGTGTTTTTAGAAAATTTGTGATTGCACATGGAGTTGTAATAAATAATATAGATGAGATCCTTTTTCTTCAGTGTTAGTGTCTTGGAAAACCATATGACAATGTCACAACCACGTTATTGACATTGGTATGGTTAAGAGTTCCATCTCCACAAAGATCCTTCATGTTACCCTTTTATAGCCACATTTACTTCTCTCCTGCCCCACCCCCCTCTGTGATCCCTGGCAACCATTTCTATAATTTTGTCATTTCAAGAATGTTACATAAATGGAGTCATTCGATATATAACCTTTTGTGATTGGCTTTTTGATTCAGCATAAATCTCAGGAGATTCATCAGACCATTTTATATGAGTTCATTCTTTTTTATTGCTGAGTAGTGGTCTATGTTTTTGAGTACATCAGTTTGTATAAACATTCATCTGCAGAAGGACATCTGGGTTTCCAGTTTTTAGCTGTCATGAATATAATATCTCATATTCTGAATATTGCTATAATCATCCATGTGTAGGTTTTATGTGAACATAAGTCTTAATTTCTCTGGGATAAATTCCCAGGAGTGCTATTTTTATGGAAAACTGTTTTCCAGAATAGCTGTACCATTTTATATTTCTACCAGTAATATATGACTAATTCAGTTTCTCCAAATACTTGCCAGCATTTGCTATTATTACTGTTTTTTATATGAGTCATTCAGATAGTATTTGAGTCATTTCTTTAAGTATTTTTGCAGCCTTGCCCTCCTTCTCTTCTTCTGAGACTTCAGCAACATAAATAGGTCTATTCACTTTTTTTTTTTCAGTACATATATTTTTTCCGGTTATTTCAATTTGGGTAATTTTTGTTGTTTTATCTTAACATTTTTTTAATGTTTATTTATTTTTGAGAGAGAGAGAGAGACAGACACACAGAATGTGTGTGGGGGGGAGAGGGCAGACAGAGAGGCAGTCACAGAATCTGAAGCAGGCTCTAGGCTCTGAGCTGTCAGCATAGAGCCTGATGTGGGGCTCGAACCATGAGACCATGACCTGAACTGAAGTTATACACTTAACCAACTGAGCCACCCAGGCACCCCTGTTGTTTTATCTTTTAGTTCACCAAGTCTTTCTATTGTTCCTTCCATTATTTTCTTTTTCATTTTTGAGATTTCCACTTAGTTCTTTTTATATTTTCTATTTGCTGAGGCTATTTTTCATTTCTTTTGAGCTGCTTGTAATTGCTCACTTAAGCATTTTTATGATGGCATCTTTAAAATCTGTCAGGGGATACCCGGTGGCTCAGTTGGTTAAGCATCCAACTCTTGGTTTCAGCTCAGGTCATGATCTCTCGGTTTCAAGTTGTGAATTTGTTGGGATCTTCACTGACAGTGTGGAGCCTGCTTGGAATTGTCTCTTTCCGTCTCTCTCTGCCTCTCCCCTGCATGCTGTCTCTCTCTCTCTCTCAAGATAAATATTTTTTTAAAAAAGCATTGAAATCTGTTAAATACTTTTAACATTTCTTTTACAGTGTTAACATCTGTAGATTGTCTTTTTTCATTTTGAGATCTTATGATAAATGATTCCTTGGTACAATAAGTGATTTTTGATTGGCATCTAGACATTTGAAGTATTCTAAGACTTTTCTGTTTTAGTTTGTGTCCCTGACACCATTCAAGCAGCAGAAGGTAGAGGCACTACCTTGTTACTGCCAGATTGGGGCAGATGTTCTGGTTCCCCACTAGGATTCCCCTGATATCTTCTTAGTGGAGAGGGGTGTGGCTACCTCATTTCTCTTCCCATTTGGCCTCCACTCACATGTTGGAGTGAGGTGGCCTCATTACTGTTGGGCATTGGTAAAAGACTTGACTCTGTATCAGGCTTTGTATGAGACCATCCCAGCAGGGAGGGGGAGGAGCACCTCATTACTGCCAGAGGGATGTGAAAGTCCAAGCTCCCCAGATGGTATCCACTGCCACCACAGGAAAGAAACTTGTTCTTATCACCCAACAAGGATGAGAGACCTGGTTGCCTACTCAGCTTTCTCTAACATCTTCCTATGGGGAGATTGGGACAACTAGTTACAGCTAAAAGGGTAAAAATCTAGGTCCCCCTATTGGCATGTGCTGATATGGGTGAGGGTGGGACCGCAGTGTTTTCTGTGGTGGTTGGCTGAAGTAAAGTAGTTACTGCCTGTAAGTTTTCTGTCTAGAGGTGCGTGGCTGGCTCTCAGTCAGTGGAACATGTGACTCTTAATGTTGTAAATTTGAGCCCCATACTGGGTGTAGAGATTACTGTAAAAAATTAAATCTTAATGAGCACTGGGTGTTATATGGAAACCAACTTGACAATAAACTATTTTTAAAAAGTTAAATCTTAAAAATAAAATAAAAGTTTTTGTCTCTTGCTAGGTTGCTTTCTTCCTGGTTCTTTAGCTAGAATGAAAAGACTATTTTTTTTTTTTGGAGCTTTTCTTTTTTTTTTTTTTTTTTGTCTGTGCCTGTCTGTATTCCCGGGTTGCCAACTTCTTTAGCTTTAAATGGGGTATGTGGGGCAAGGAAAAAAAAACTTCAGGAACTTTATCATGTCATTCTTTGGGTCCCAAGGTCCCTGCCTGATCTTCTTTTCTTCTCTTTATCTTTCAGCGTGAACTAGCCCCACCTCACCTTCCCACCTTGTTTCTTGTCTTTGCCTACTTGCATGCTTAAATCTCTGGGATTGCACTATGTTCTCACTCATATCTAGGTCTTAAACCTACGTTCTTCTTCCCCTCTTTATCAGGGAAACGTAGCTCTACCCCTTTCTTATGTTCAAACAATGTAGAACTACTTGCCATTTTCTATGTTTTGTGCTTTCACATCTCTGAGGACTTTGGGAGGGCGTTTTTTAATTGAGATAAAACTGACATATATTAGTTTCAAGTATACAACATGATTTGATATATGTATGCTAAGACTTTGTCTATGCTGCTTATTCTTCCTTTAATACCCTCACCTTTCTGCATCCTTGAATTTTTCTTCATCTTTGAAGGACTTACTCAAAGATCACCTCTTCCATTGAATCTTTCTAGATCTTCAGGCATGATGAGTTGCTTCCTTTCCTTTGTTTCCTTGGTATTTTGTACTTAGTTCTGGTATACCATGTAATTTAGTATGTTACCATTGTTTGAGACTTTTACCCCATGGGATTTTGAATACTTTGAGTTTAGGGGCACATCTTATTTTTCTTTGTATATACATTTGGTAGTGTTTGGCATATAATAATTGTTTAATTGCATAATAATTGTTTAATAACTGTTTCCATGGCTGGAAACTTACATGAATTAATTAATTAAATCAACTCCCTGGAAATAGAATTGAGGTGGTTTAAGACTCTCCCTAGAATGGCACTGCCCATAGAAGTATAATATAAGCCATAAATGTGAGTCACATATGAAATTAAAAACAAAAAATTTAACGTTTATTCATTAAAATTTTTTTTTTTAATGTTTGTTTATTTTGAGAGAGAGAGAGAGAGAGATAGAGCATAAACAGGGGAGGAGCAGAGAGAGAGGGAGACACAGAATCCGAAGCAGGCTCCAGGCTCTGAGCTGTCAGCACAGAGCCTGACGTGGGGCTCGAACTCAAACCACGAGATCATGACCTGAGCTGAAGTCAGCCGCTTAACTGACTGAGCCACCTAGACACCCCAGCGTTTATTCATTTTTGAGAACAGAAAGAGACAGAGTATGAGCAGGAAGGGGCAGAGAGGGAGGGAGACACAGAATCTGAAGCAAGCTGCAGGCTCTGAACTATCGACCCAGAGCCCGATGTAGGGCTCAAAGTCACAAACTGAGATTATGACCTGAGCTGCAGTCGGACACTTAACCGACTGAGCCACTCAGGTGTCCCATGAAATTTTAAATTTACAAGTGACCACATTTAAAAAGTAGAAACAGGGGCGCCTGGGTGGCTTAGTCGGTTAAGCGTCCGACTTTCGCTTAGGTCATGATCTCGCGGTTCGTGGGTTCGGGCCCCGTGTCGGGCTCTGTGCTGACTGCCAGCTCAGAGCCTGGAGCCTGTTTCAGTCTGTGACTCCCTCTCTCTCTGACCCTCCCCTGCTCACACTGTCTCTCTCTCTCTCCTAGAAATAAATAAAACATTAAAAAAAAAATTAAAAAATAAAAAAATAGAAAGTAGAAACACATGAACCTAATTCATAATTTTATTCAACCTGATATATCCAAAATAACATTTTAGCATATAGACAATAAGAAAATCATTAATGAGATATTTTACTTTTTTTGTGTGCTATATCTTCAAAATCTGGTGTGTATTTTACATTTACAACATCCCTCAGTTTGGACTATCTGCATGTCAAGTGCTCAGTAGCTGTGTGTGCTAAGTAGCTACTATATTGGACTGCACAGTAATTCTACAATAATGGAATTCTTTTTTTTTTTTTTTTTGGACTTTCTCTCTCTCTCTCTCTCTCTCTTTCAAATGTTTTCTTTTTTTTGAGGGACGCCTGGCTGGCTCAGTCAGTTAAGGGTCCGACTTCAGCTCAGGTCATGATCAAACGATTGGTGGGTTCGAGCCCTGTATTGGGCTCTGTGCTGGTGGCTAGCTCAGAGCCTGGAGCCTGCTTCAGATTCTGTATCTCCCTCTCTCTCTGACCCTCCCCTGCTCACGCTGTTTCTCTCAGAAATAAACAAAACATTTAAAAAATATAAATGTTTATTTTTGAGAGAGAGAGACAGAGCACAAGTGGGGGAGGGACAGAGAGAGAGGGAGACACAGAATCTGAAGCAGGCCCCAGGCTCCAAGCTGTCGGCACAGAGCCTGATGTGGGGCTCAAACTCACGAACTGTGAGATCATGACCTGAGCCAAAGTCAGACACTTAACCAACTGAGCCACCCAGGCACCCCTATTTATTTATTTTGAGAAAGAGAGAGTGGGAGAAGGGCAGAGAGAGAGAAACAGAGAGAGAATCCCAAGCAGGTTCCATGCTGTCAGCACAGAGCCCAATATAGGGCTCTATCTCACGAACTTGTGAGATCATGACCTGAGCCAACATCAAGGTTGACACTCAACTTACTTAGCCACCTAAGTGCCCCTGGAATTCTTAATATATAGTCATTTTTGTCCACTGTGATAGGTAAAGGTTTTTCTTGATTTTTAACTCTTTAACCATAAATAAGTCTGCAAAGTCCACTAGAAAGCAGTGCTCCTTTAAACAAACACTTTAGTTCTAATTTAAGAGTGACAGGCTAGCCATCCAAGTTCTATTTTTTTTTTTTTTTATTGCCCAGATTCAATAGCTTAACACGAAGTTTATTTATACCTCACTTATGGTACATAAATGTTGCAAGTACATGGAAGGTTCTGCTCCATGGTTACCCTTGGATCCAGGCTGATGGAGACGCCACTCTCAGAAAACTATACTGTCATGGCAGGAAAAGATAACATGGGAAATCATGCACTGACTCACAGGTCTTTCAACCTATAGCCCATTGGCCAGAACTAGGCACATGGCCCCATCTAACTCCAAGGGTGCGCTGGGAAATATAGTTGTCTCTGTGTCCAGGAAGTCAAGTAGAACCAGATATTAGTGAATATCTGTAATATCTACCACAGCCCTGTTTCTTCCACTTGCTCTCTGATCTTGGGAAGCCATTTTTCTGAGCCCCAGTTACTCATCTATAAGTTGTAG
Organism: Hyaena hyaena; assembly: GCF_003009895.1. Taxonomy (NCBI): domain Eukaryota; kingdom Metazoa; phylum Chordata; class Mammalia; order Carnivora; family Hyaenidae; genus Hyaena; species Hyaena hyaena. The sequence continues at coordinate 7,759,407 of NW_024080637.1, read as the reverse complement.
ATAATAATATTCTTACCCTCTGTAATTGTTATATATATTAAATGAGATACTGTTACATGGATGTGCTTTGGAAATGTATGCTGGAAATTTTAGCTATTCTTTAATCACTTTTTGAAATGAAAGTGCTGCTTATTTTTTCCAGGTCTACTGAATGATGGAACCGTAGGCATTTTCAGGGGCAACCAGATGCGCTTAAAGCGAGCTTGCATTCGCAAAGCCAAAATCTCTGCCGTTGCTTTCCGGAAAGCCTTCTGCCACCACAAGTTAGTGGAACTTGATGCCACAGGTGTGAATGCTGACATCACAATTACAGACATCATCAGTGGACTTGGCAGTAACAAATGGATCCAGCAAAATCTCCAGTGCCTCGTGCTGAACTCATTAACTCTCTCCCTCGAAGATCCTTATGAGCGGTGCTTCAGCCGGCTTTCTGGCCTTCGAGCACTAAGCATCACTAACGTTCTCTTTTACAATGAAGACCTGGCTGAAGTTGCCTCATTGCCAAGATTAGAGAGCCTGGATATTTCTAACACCTCGATCACAGATATCACAGCTTTACTGGCCTGTAAAGACCGGCTCAAGTCTCTAACCATGCACCACTTGAAATGTTTAAAAATGACAACTACCCAGATACTGGATGTTGTTCGGGAACTAAAACATCTGAATCATCTTGATATTTCAGATGATAAACAGTTTACATCAGACATAGCTCTTCGCTTACTAGAACAAAAGGACATCCTACCCAACCTCGTCTCACTAGATGTTTCTGGGAGAAAGCATGTGACTGATAAAGCTGTTGAAGCCTTTATACAACAACGGCCCAGCATGCAGTTTGTAGGTTTGCTGGCCACTGATGCAGGTTACTCTGAATTCCTCACCGGCGAAGGACATTTGAAGGTTAGACTTTAAAAATGTATTATTTTGTCAGGCTGACCAATGTCTTAGTTTGCATAAGATTCCATTAAGATGAATGTCTAACAATATATGGAACCTGTTCATGAAAGAGAGCATTGTACAGTGAAAAGACTTGCTTTAGAGGAAGAGAATCCCGATAAAAATCCTAGCTTACTTGCTTCATGACTCAGAGCAAGCTATGATGTAACTTTGGGTTTCCATTTCTTTATTTGTAAAACAGATATTCTTACAGAATTCTTCTGAAAATTAATAATTATATGTAAAGTGCAAGTCCTAGTAGGCCCTGGATAAGTGATCGTTCTCAATATGGTAATGTTTAGATATTTTGAACCACTGAAACATACCATTTCTTTTTTTTTTTTTTTAATTTTTTTTAATGTTTTTATTTATTTCCAGGAGAGAGAGAGAGAGACAGCGTGAGCAGGGGAGGGTCAAAGAGAGAGGGAGTCACAGACTCCGAAACAGGCTCCAGGCTCCGAGCTGGCAGTCAGCACAGAGCCCGACGCGGGGCTCGAACCCACGAACCGCGAGATCATGACCTAAGCGAAAGTCGGATGCTTAACCGACTAAGCCACCCAGGCGCCCCTGAAACATACCATTTCTAATGGATTACTTTAAAAAAGTTCCTGTTGAATTGATGTCCATTGGGAAGCCAAGTTCTCCAAGGAGAACCATTACTGTAAAAATGGTGAAATTTTGCTCTTCCTAAGGTTTTTTATGCCTAATGGTTTAAATTCATCTGCTAGGTACAGCTTGGGATTCAAAGATGAAAAGATACAGGATCTATCTCCAAGGAGCTAAGTCTGACAGGAGTAGTGATAGTACAGTCAGAAACAACTGTAAAGCCAAGGATCAGTGTAATTGCTGTGAAAGTAGGAGAAATTTCTTCTAGCTGGAGAATTTGCAGCTCGATGAAAAACATAGTATGTGAGTCAGACCTTGAAGGATAGAATTATGGCAAATTTAAGAAAAACTAATATTTTTCTAATATACACTGTATCCTCTAAATGCTTTACATTGATAGGTATTAACTCCCACCCTCCATTTTATAGATGAGAAACATAGACTCATAGAAATTATATGATTTATAGTTAGTTAGAATCAACATCTGGAGGGGCGCCTGGGTGGCTTAGTCGGTTAAGCATCCGACTTTCGCTTGGGTCATGATCTCGCGGTTCGTGGGTTCGAGCCCCACGTCAGGCTCTGTGCTGACAGCCAGCTCAGAGCCTGGAGCCTGTTTCAGAGTCTGTCACTCCCTCTCTCTCTGACCCTCCCCTGCTCACGCTGTTTCTCTCTCTCTCCTAGAAATAAATAAAAATATTAAAAAAAAAAAAAAGAATCAACATCTGAATTTACATTTAATTCCAGAGCTCCATTTTTCTCCCTACTACCAACACTACTTAGGCAGAAGCATCTTCTGATTCTACCTGGAGCAGAGTCAGGGATGGCCTTGAAGTCGATATTGTGACCCAAAATGGCAAGGTATCTTTTTTGAGTAACCATCGTTGACTAGAAAGAGAAGGAAAAGTTAGTTGTAAACATCTTATGAACATCTCAGTTCTTAAATTATTTGTAAATTTAGACTTAAAAAATAGTATGTAAAAAATGATTTTGAGTCACTCTTTTTTTTCATTCAATGTTTATGTGCCTCTGTGCACTAGGCACTTTGCTGGGCATGGAGATTTTGTGGTGAGGCCAGACTGACATGATCTTACCCTCATGGAGCTTGTAATTTAGTGAGGGAGTCAGACAATCAAATATCATATGCCCACATTGTGTGTGTGGTTTAAATATATATACACACATACACATTTAAATATATATTTAAATATATATCACATACATATTTATTTTTATATATACACACATGTATATATGCTTTAAACTGTATTGTGCTAAGAATCTGGAAGATACGCAATATTATGTATGAGAATGTTCAACAAATTTGACTTAATTTACTTCTCTAAAGAATTTTTTTAATGTTTGTTTATTTATTTTTGAGTAACAGAGAGACAGGGTGCAAGCAGGGGAGGAGCAGAAAGAGAGAGGGAGACAAAGAATCAGAAGCAGGCTCCAGGCTCTGAGCTGTCAGCACAGAGCCCGACATGGAGCTTGAACCCACAAACTGTGAGATCATGACCTAAGCTGAAGTCAGATGCCTAACCCACTGAGCCACCCAGGTGCCCCTTCTCTTGAGGGAGGGGGGTGGAGGGAAGGAGGAAGAGAGAGAGAGAGCAGAGGAGGGGCAGTGAGAGAGAGGAAGAGAATCCCAAATAGGCTCCAAGCTGTCAGTCCAGAGCCCAGTATGGGGCTTGAACTCATGAACTGTGAGATCATGACCTAAGCTGAAGTCAGATGCCTAACCCACTGAGCCACCCAGGTGCCCCTTCTCTTGAGGGAGGGGGGTGGAGGGAAGGAGGAAGAGAGAGAGAGAGCAGAGGAGGGGCAGTGAGAGAGAGGAAGAGAATCCCAAATAGGCTCCAAGCTGTCAGTCCAGAGCCCAGTATGGGGCTTGAACTCATGAACTGTGAGATCATGACCTAAACTGAAATCAAGTGTCGAATGTTTAACTGACTGAACCACTCAGGTGCCTGAAGTGAGTGTAAACCTTAAGAATGAGTAGCTTGGTAGAGAACATTCTAGACAGAATAATATATGTCAATATGTGTAATAGGAAGGAACATGGTACATCCAAGGAACTGAAAGAAGGCCGCTGTGGCTAGAACTCAACAGTAGAAAGTCACAGAGCAATGAGATGAGGCTGGAGAAGTAGGCATCAGGGCCAGACTTGGAAAGATCACATAAGCCAGGTGCCAGGCAACAACAAGTGTGAGGATCTTACTTTACTTGTTATGGAACAAGACAGATATTTAGCACAGGGCTTATTGATGAAGGAAACGTTAAAAATGTAAATTACTATTGTAATGTTAAGTAACATGCCTAACAAATTGATCTGATAACAAAGAATGGTAAAAATTAGAAGGGGAAGAAATCCTTGTATCCTGAGAGTTGAGGGAGAATTTCCCAGAAGAGGTGAGCTTGACCTGTGTCCTGAAGGATGAAAGAAATGTGTTCCTGGAACATTAAGCTAAGTAATATTCTCAAGGCAAAAATCCTGTAACATGTGTGATACCAGAACAGTAAAGCTTTTGCCAATTCTTCTTAAAAACCAACAGACTCTCCAATGAATTAGCCTAAGTTATAAAATTGAAGCTAGTAGGACATCTGTATTCCATAATGCCTCTGAAACAAGTTTGATTTCACAAATGGAACGGTTATTTGAAATCTTGGCCATATGAAACACCTACTTTATTTGCTATCATTATTTAGTTTCTACCTCTGTAAACATTAAAGCAGTGATTCTCAACCTGGACTACAATTAAAATCACCTGGAGCATAATTATGTGAGGTGATGGCTATGTTAACCAACCTTATTATGGTAATCATTTCACAGTATATATCTGTATCAAATCATCATGTTGTGCACCTTAAACTTATGCAATGATATATATCAATTATATCTTGATAAAGCTGGAAAAAAAATTAACGCTTATTTATTTTTGAGAGGGATACATACAGAGTGTGAGCAGGGGAGGATCAGAGAGAGAGGGAGACACAGAATCTGAAGCAGGCTTCAGGCTCCGAGCTGTCAGCACAGGGGCTTGAACCCACGAACATGACCTGATCATGACCTGAGCTGAAGTCGACTGCTTAACCGACTGAGCCACTCAGGCACCCCCCCCACCAAATTTTTTTAAGTTGTATTTATTTAAGTAATCTACACCCAATGTGGGGCTCGAACTCACAAATCTGAGATCAAGAGTTGCTTGCTACTCTGACTAAGCCAGCTAGGCACCCCCGGAAAAGATGTTTAATTAAAAGAAATCACTTGTGGAGCTTTAACAATTAAATCAGAACCATTAGGAAGTGGGGTTCAGGCATCGGTATTTTTTTAAAGCCCCTTAGGCGATTGCAATATACAGCTAAAGTTGAGAATCACTGTTTTAAAATAATTTTTTTTTTAAAGATATCATTGGGGAGGTACCTGACTGGCTCAGTTGGAAGAGCATGCAACTCTTAATCTCAGGGTCATGAAGCTGAGCCCCATAGTGGGTGTAGAGATTATTACAAAAAGAGAAATATACTTTAAAAAAAAAAAGAGAGAGACCAATCTTTGGAACTTTTGCCCTTTATTCAACTATATTCAAAAACTGATGTTTCTTTTAAGTTATTTGTTTACTGATTTGAGAGCTGAAAAATAGTCATGTTAAGGAAGGAGAGATGAGATTGCTACATCTCCTTTTTAAAAATTGTCCAGGGTTCCCTGAGTGGCTCAGTCAGTTAGGTGTCCAGCTTCGGCTCAGGTCATGATCTTGTGGTTCATGGGTTCAAGCCCCACGTCAGCTCTGTGCTGACAGCTCAGAGCCTGGAGCCTGCTTTGGATTCTGTGTCTCCCTCTCTCTCTGCCCCTCTCCCACTCATGCTCTATCTTTCTCCATCTCTTAAAAATGAATGAATGTTAAAAAAATTAAAAATTGTCCAGTTTAGGGGCACCTGGTTGGCTCAGTCTGTTAAGTGTGACTCTTGGTTTCAGCTCAGGCATGATCTTAAAGTTTCCTGAGTATGAGCTCCATGTCAAGCTCTGTGCAGACAGTGCAGAGCCTGCCTCGGATTCTCTCTCTCCCTCTTTCTCTTCCCCTCCTCCACTTGCACTGTGTCTCTCTCAAAATAAATAAATAAAGACTTAAAACAAATCATCCAGTTTAGCAGAGTTGATAACAATCTTGTCTGAAATGATTGTCTTAGTATTGTGATGCTTTAAATTAGTTGAGGTTGGCTTTTCAACTTCACAAGCCTCAGTTTTTTAGGCCACACTAAAGGGATGCAAGAAATAGAGACAATGTGACTCTACAGTATTCCTTATAAGGCATTATGTGGTACTCTGAGTTGGTAGATATAAGAACAAGTGGTTTGGGGCACCTGGGTGGCTCAGTCAGCTAAGCATCTGACTTCAGCTCAGGTCATGATCTTACGGTTAGTGGGTTCAATCCCTGCATCGGGTTCTGTGCTCACAGCTAGCTCAGAGCCTGGAGCCTGCCTTTGATTCTGTGTCTCCCTCTCTCTCTGACCCTCCCCTGCTCACGCTTTCTCTCTCTCTCAGAAATAAACATTTAAAAAAAATTTTTTAAAAAGAACAAGTGGTTTGTTTATTACACTTTGATGTATATTACTTAATTGGATTTCTTGACTCTCTGAGAGAGGTATTACTGCCTCAGCGAGAGGAAATGGCTTTAAGGGTTACAACCAGCTGATATTAGAGTCTGCCTTTCTGTCTTGGACTATTTGATGCTAAAGTATGTGTCCTTTCCAGTAATTCTTATTTTCTCTATTTGAGAATCATAATTCTTTCCTACTTACCATAGAATTTCTGTCATCAATATTTCCGCACCCAATTTGCTCTTCTGTCACCATCAGTTTCCTCAGTATTCCATTTCTCCACAACTACGATCTTTTCTTTCCTTTGCTTTTCTCTTTTTTCTTTTCTTAAAGAGAGAAAAAGAGCATGAATGGGGAAGAGGGGCAGACGGTGAGAGAGAAAATCTTAAGCAGACTGTACACGCATGGGGCCCAGTGTGAGGCTCTGTCTCACATCTGTGGGATCATGACTTAAGCTGAAAACAAGAGTTGGACACTCGACTGACTGAGCCACCTAGGCGCCCCTCCACAATTAGGATGTGTTGGCCATCTCATTCCCAGACTTTGAGGTTATCTAGCATGCTGTGGTTTCCAGTTCCTGAGAATCACTGTAAATGTGCTAAACCCAATATTAGTTCTTAGTCTTTATTTTATTTGATCTAAGGTAGCATTTGTCACAGTTGTTATCCTCCTTGAAATTCTTATTTTTACTCAGCTGCCTGGATATCACTCTTGTCTTTTTTTTAATCAAACTTTTCTGACTACCAGTCTTAATTTCCTTTATAGGTTCTTCCTCTCCTCGGTCTCTAATTATTGAAGTGTTCCATTTCTTGGTCCTAAAATCTAAATGCTAGACTTCTCCCTTGAACTAAGACTCCTATATTGAACTGTAATAATCAGCATTCAGTGAAGATCTATATAAGTTTTTAGGCAGAAGAGTTGATCCATTTCAAAAAACACTACTTTTTATTTTAAAAAAAGAAAACAGCTTTTTATTTTTATTTTATTTTTCTTAAATAGTTTATTGTCAAGTGATACCCAGTGCTCACCCCAACAAGTGTCCTCCTCCATGCCCATCACCTCTCTTCCCCTCCTGCCAACTTCCATCAGCCCTTAGTTTGGAAAACAGCTTTTTATAGGTACTGGGGGAGACTGATCTCAAAAGTATATTGTTAAGTGAAAAAACACACAGTTTTGTATAGTATGTATAGGAAGCGACTTATATAATAAGTATAGGCATATGTTATGTATATGTTTATAATGGATTGAATGTGTCACCCCCAAAATTCATATGTTGAAACCTTAATCTCACTGTGATGGTATTTGGAGGTGGGGCCTCTGGGAGGTAATTAGGCCATGGGGGTGGAGCCCTCATAAATGGAAATAGTAAGGGGTGTCTGCATGGCTCAGTTGGTTGAGGGACCAGCTTTGGCTCAGGTCATGATCTCACGGTTCCTGAGTTTGAGCCCCATGTCTGGCTCTGTGCTGACAGCTCAGAACCTGGAGCCAGCTTCTGATTCTGTCTGTCTGTCTGTCTGTCTGTCTCTCTCTCTGCCCCTCCCCCACTCATGATCTGTCTCGCTCTCTCAAAAATAAATAAACTTTAAAACAATTTTTTTTAAATAAAAAATAAATGGGCATAGTGCCCTTATTTAGGGCTAGAGAGCTAGCTAGCCCTCCTTCTACCATATGAAGATATGAGAAGTCTGCAATTTGTAACTCAAAAAAGGGCCTTAATGAGAATCCAACCATGTTGGCAACTTGATCTTAGACTTCCAGGCTCCAGAAGTTGGTAATTTTTTTTTTTTAAATTAAGTTTATTTATTTTGAGAGAGAGAGAGGGAGAAAAAGAATCCCAAGATGAGATGAGGGGCTCGGTCTCACAGCCATGGGATCATGACCTGAGCTGATATCAGGAATCAGATCCTTAACCAACTGAGCTACCTAGGCACCCCTATTTATTTTGTTTAATTTTTTTATGTTTATTTATTTTTATTTTTTTTTTATTTTTTTTTTTTAAATATTTTTATTTATTTCTAGGAGAGAGAGAGAGAGAGAGACAGCGTGAGCAGGGGAGGGTCAGAGAGAGAGGGAGACACAGGCTCTGAAACAGGCTCCAGGCTCTGGGCTGGCAGTCAGCACAGAGCCCGACGCGGGGCTCGAACCCACGAACCGCGAGATCATGACCTGAGCGAAAGTCGGACGCTTAACCGACTAAGCCACCCGGGCGCCCCTATGTTTATTTATTTTTGAGAGAGAGGAAGACAGAGGATCTAAAGCAGGCTCTGCACTGACAGCAGAGAGCCCTATGTGGGGCTCAAACCCATGAACCATGAGATCAAGACCTGAACCAAAGTCTGATACCCAGTCTCCCTGAACTTGGTAGTTTTTTATACGGGAATCACTTTAGGTCATCTGCCATGATGAACTCCTTTCTCCTGCAGGATCAATCTCCCCTCCCCTTTCTGGGCTGCTATGTTCTCTAAATTGTAAATTCAGGAACAGCTTCAAAGATAATCTCCTACTAAGTACTTTTTAAAGATGTCTGGGGCTCCTGGGTGGCTTAGTCGGTTAAGCGTCCGACTTTCGCTTAGGTCATGATCTCACGGTTCATGGGTTGGAGCCCCGCGTCGGGCTCTGTGCTGACTGCCAGCTCAGAGCCTGGAGCCTGTTTCAGAGTCTGTATCTCCCTCTCTCTCTGACCCTCCCCTGCTCACGCTGTCTCTCTCTCTCTCCTAGAAATAAATAAAAATATTAAAAAAAATAAATAAAGATGTCTGAGTTAGTGCCCCTGCCCTTGAGGGATTGTAATCTAGTGGAGAGGATACAGATAAATTTTAAAATAGCTTTAATTCAATGTGCAATATGCTATAATGAGTTATATACAGAGTGCTATAAGAAAATTTTACCTTATTGGTGCCTTGGTGGCTTAGTCTGTTAAGCATCCGACTCTTGAAATCCACTTGAAATCCACTTAGGTGGATCTCATGACTGTGAGATTGAACTCCACATCAGACAACATGGAGCCTGCTTGGGATTCTCTTTCTCCCTTTCTCTCTGTCTCTCCCCCACTTGCTCTCTCTCAAAATAAATACACATTTAAAAAAAAGGAAAGAAAAGGAAAATTTTCCTTAGAATATAAATTTTAATTTTACTTAGTATGTTAAATATTAACAAGGCTTATTTTAGTGGTTAAGGACATTTTCTCTGTTTTAAATTGTTTGTAAGGGTGCCTGGATGGCTCATTCAGTTAAATGTCTGACTCTTGATTTTGGCTTAGGTCATGATCTCACAATTGGTGAGAATGAGCTCCTGTCAGCCTGCTTGGGATTCTTGGTCTCCCTCTCTCTTTCCCCACCCCACTACCCCCGGCTTACACCCTTGGGAAACAAACACAGACCTTAATTAATTAAATAAATAGTTTGCAGATTTACCGATACTTGTTTTTTTTTCATCTAGCATATGAACTTGACTCAACTGAAGATGCTTATAGTTTGAGAGCCAGACTACTTGATTTGAAGGTTTATCACTGGCTAGAGAATTATCGATCACTGAATAAAACATACATGCAGTGAAATTTGTTTAGAGTATTTAATTTTCAGTAACAAAAATTCTTTAATTTTGCATTCAAAGATAACGTGAGGCTGTATTTCATATAAATTTTAAAATGTAGTTGAATCAACCAAATGTGGGTAAATCAAGTATTACTGAGATCATTGTTATACATTTTCCTGCTTATAATCTTCTTTATTTCACATAATATTTTAATGTCTTTCCAAATCTAAGAAAAACTTCAGGATGATTTTTTTAATGTTTATTTTTGAGAGAGAGAGAGACAGAGTGTGAATGGGGGAGGGGCAGAGAGAGAGGGAGACACAGAATCCGAAGCAGGCTCCAGCCTCTGAGCTGTTAGCACAGAGCCCGATGTGGGGCTTGAACCCATGAGTTGTGAGATCATGACCTGAGCCAAAGTCGGTTGCTTAACCGACTGAGCCACCCAGGCACCCTGAAAAAGCTTAGGATGATTAAAAATGAACTGAACACTTGGAAATTTTTCATTATTCAATAACCATTTATATATATGAATACAGAATCAAGACTAATATGTATGTATATATTTTACATATTTTAAAAGCATTTGTAAAAAAAAAAAAAACTTGCATTGTTACTTCTACATTCTTACAAATGCTCTTGTGTCAGTTGGCACACATCTGTCCTTAGTCTGAGTTTTACAACTTAAGAGAGATTATAGCTCTTTGAATGATAGGTAGGGGGTTTTTTTGCTTTTTTTTTTTTACCTTAATGTGAATAGGACAGATGCCAAGACCATAAATATCAAATGTGTAGCTTAAGAAGGTACAAATAAGGTGAACACACTTGAGGCCATTATTCAGGTTAATAAATAGAACTTTCAGCTACCCTGAAGTTCTTCCATGTGCCCCATCTAGGTCACAGCTCCCTCTTTCTCCACAGAAGTAACCTCTATCCTGACTTAAATAATATGTCCTTTTTTTTTTTAATTTTTAAAATGTTTTATTCATTTTTTGAGAAAGAAAGAGACAGAGCACAAGTTGGGGAGGGGCAGAGAGAGAGGGAGACACAGAATCTGGAAACAGGATCCAGGCTCTGAGCTGTTAGCACAGAGCAAGGTGGGGCTCAAACTCATGAACTGTGAGACCATGACCTGAGCTGAAGTCAGCCACTTAACCAACTGAGCCACCCAGGCACCCCATGTCCTTGCTTTAAAATAGTTTTATGACTCACTTGATTATCTCCAGGCATTTAGTTAATTTTGCTCATTTTTCAAAATTATATGTCTTGAGTATCTTTTAATTTACAGATTCCTTCTCCATTCCTTTCTTTTCCTTATAATTTGTCTATTAAATGATCCAGGGTTTTATTTTTTTTAACTTTTTAATGTTTTATTCATTTTTGAGAAATAGATAGAGACAGCATGAGCAAGGGAGGGTCAGAGAAAGAGGGAGACACAGAATCCGAAACAGGCTCCAGGCTCTGAGGTGGCTGTCAGCACAGAGCCTGACACGGGGCTCATACCCACAAACAGTGAGATCATGACCTGAGCCGAAGTCAGATGCTTAATGACTGAGCCACCCAGGTGCCCCATGACCCAGCCTTTTAGACTTTCTCTCAGTCTGGATCTGGTTGCTCTCTCTCTCTTTTTTTTTTTTTTTTTTTGATTTTTAAGAAATTTCTAAGTAATCTATGCTACCACCATGTTGGGCTCAAACTTACAACCCCGAGATAAAGAGTTGCATGTGCCACCGATTAGAGCCCAGGGAACCCTGGATATTCTTGATTGTATACTCATGGTGCATATTTCTCTGTCTTTGTATTTTCTGCAAATTAGTGGCTAGATTTGGAGGCTTAATCATACTCATGTTTGATCCCTTTGGTAGGACCCTTAGGTATTCTGCTCTTTCAGCAAGGAAGTGCATAATGTATGGTTATTTTTCTTTCTGTGATGTTAGTGGTTGTTGACATCCAACACTTTGTTCCATTAATTCATTGGGGATCAGTGGTGATATCCTAATAATTTCCTTTTCAGTTTTTAGTTGGATTAGCTTTTTAAAAAATTTTTTTAATGTTTATTTATTTTTGAGAGAAAGAGCACAAGCAAGGGAGGGACAGAGAGAGAGGGAGACACCGAATCCAAAGCAGGCTTCAGGCTCTGAGCTGTCAGCACAGCTGTGGCTGAAACCCATGAACTGTGAGATCATGACCTGAGCCAAAGTCATGACTGAGCCACCCAGTTGCTCTTGTATTATTTTTATAAAAAGTCACTATGTATTATATACATTTGGTTACCTAATACTGTGTGAACCACAGCTTAAGATAGATGTATTAACCTGTAAAAATAGGAAATTCCTTAGACCTGCTTTTGAACAGAATTTTTTTTTAGGTGAACACTGTGCCCAACATAGGGCTCTAACTCACAACCCCAAGATCAAGGGTCACATGCTCTACCAACTGAGCCAACCGGGCACTTCTAAAAAGACTCTCTTGATGTTGAATGGGAGCTAGATAAATCTGGGGAAATTGACAGTTATTTGGTGAATACTTATTGAGTGCTTATTGTGAGCCACACATAAGGCTAATTGTTGGGGATATAGTGGTGAAAGAGTCAGTTGAGTAGGGGGATTAAAATAATAGTTATGAAGGAGATGTTTCAAGAGGACCTGATTTGGATTGGTGGGTCATGGAAGACCTCTCCAAAGAAATGTAATTTAACTTGAATTGGGAAGGATGAATAGAAATTACTCAAAGAAAGAGGAAGATTTCAGTCAGAAAGAATATTATACATAATTTTGCTGGGAAAGAGTTTGACTTATTCCACGAAGGGGCACCTGGGTGGCTCAGTTGGTTAAGCATCTGACTTTGGTTCAGATCATGATCTCACAGTTCATGAGTTCAGGCCCCACATTGGGCTCTGCACTGAAGGCTCAGAGCCTGGACTCTGCTTTGGATTCTCTGTCTCTCTCTGTCTCTCTGTCTCTCTCTGCTCCTCCCCTGCTTGTGCACACTCTCTCTGTGTCAAAATAAATAAACATTAAAAAAATAAAAGATCAGAGAAAAAAGGCCAGTGTAGCTTTAACATCTAGTTAGGGGAGTTAAGGGGACCTTAAGAGACAGGTAAGAGCCTAATCACATGGTAAAGCTTTATAAATAGAGTTAAATATCTTGAGGTTTACTTTAGGTGCAGTATAGAAGATCTTACCCATAGGCTTATCGTGGAGTATAAGCCTATTTAACATCTCTTTAGCATATGTCCACCTTCATACAATAACTATCCTGGGTGGGTTGGAAAGTAATCATCCCCATTTGTTTCAGGCCTTACATAGCTATCCTGGATGCCATCTATACAAATGGTGTTTGGATAGAGAAAGTTAAAAGGTTGAAAAAATCCTAAAAGCTAATCTTCTGGCTATATGTTTAAAGGTGTCTGGAGAAGCCAATGAAACTCAGATTGCAGAAGCATTGAAACGGTACAGTGAACGGGCATTCTTTGTCCGGGAAGCTCTGTTTCACCTTTTTAGCCTGACTCATGTGATGGAAAAAACAAAGCCAGAAATTTTAAAGGTAAGAATAAGAAACTGGATATGAAAATTTTGAAATTATCTCCCTGGATATAGATGATGGTTTTGTGAAGATAATTGGGGGAAAATTTGCATTTGATCTTTGGATTTGGGTTGGGGGTGGGGTGGGTAATGGGATTGATGATGTATGATTTTAATTTTTAGCCATAAATGAGAAAGAGAGAAGATAGTTGCATAAAGTTTTTGAAGTTTTTTAGTAGTCTCAATAAGCAGTATCATTGTCTTCTACTTCATATTTAACTACCTAAAACCAGTGACCAGTGTGATATTTTTTTCCACCATCCATAGTAGAAAATGGAATTGTGACACTAGAATTATAATACTGCATTATATTGCTTCCCATATCAACTTTTTAAAGAAATACAATATTGGAATTCCATAAGGCAACTTTCCATAACATTTATGAACCACCTGTGCTTTCATAATCAATTCATGTTATTCCTCAATTACAATCTCTTAACCAAGACAGCTTTTGAAGGCCAAGAAAGGTCAATTTGTTTTTAAAGTAGCCTCCAGGCCCAGCATGTAGCTGAACTTGGGGCTTGATTCTATGACTGTGAGATCATGACCTGAGCTGAAATCAAGAGTTGGATGCTTAGGGCGCCTGAGTGGCTCAGTCGGTTAAGTGTCCAATGCTTAACCGACTGAGCCACCCAGGTGCCCCATCCAAAGACAATTCTTGGGGCACCTGGGTGGCTCAGTCAGTTGAGCATCCAGTTTCAGCTCAGGTCATGATCTGGTGTTTCACTAGTTCTATCCCCGCGTTGGGCTCTGTACTGACAACTTGGAGCCTGGACCCTGCTTCGGATTCTGTGTCTCCCTCTCTCTCTACCCCTCCCCTGTTCCTGCTCTGTCCCTCTTTCTCTCTCAAAAATAAACATTTTTTAAAAATTAAAAAAAAAGATAATTCTTATACACATTTGAAGCCCGTGAGTATAGGACTATATTATATTTGATGCTTCATTTAGTGGGCACAACAATCCCAAGAGATAAGTTTTATCTCTTATTTTATAGATTGTGTAGCTGAGGGTCTGTGAGGTTAAATAATGTAACAGTAAGTTAGTGGTAGAGCCAAAAATGACTTAACCACCCAATTATCTTAAATTTTGAGAATGGGGTGCTTAACATTTCAATTACTGATATGCTTTATCTCTAACACCTGTCACCGCCTCTGTATATACCAGAGGATATTGGTACTTGGTATATGAATTATCTTTTTGTGGTTTTGGTTACTATGAACCTGAGCAACAAAGGACCTATAGTCCTAATCTAAATACTTAGTCATTCATTGATTTAGAGAATGGTACAGATAAACTTGAAAGAATATAGACAATTCTTTTAAGGAATTTAGCTGCAAAGGAGCACAAAGGAAAAAGATGATAGTTGACTGAAGAAGTAGTTGTTGGGTTTTTTTTTTTCTTTTTTAAGATGGGAGAAAAATAGCTTATTTGTCCTATGATGATATGAATGATCCACTACAGAATGGAAAATTGATATAGGAGAGGGAAGAGAGCTGGAGCAATGTCCTTGAGTAAACAAGAACGGAAAGAGCTAGCATATAAGTGGAGGGATTACTTTCAGAGATAAGCCCAAAAGATCCTTTATGGTAATAGGCAGGAAGTCAGCAATTGCAGGTTGTATACTGGTAAAGGGGATACATGTGGTAGTGAGAATCTGAAGGTCTTCTCTGAATGTTTTCATTTCCTCAGTGTAATTGGAAGCAAGGGCTTCAGCTGATAGTGAGGATTGGGAGGAATTGTTGGGGTTTGAGGAGAGAAGAAAAGATGAGAAGTGGTTATCTAGACCCAGAAGGAAGTGAATAGATTTTATGGTACTGTAACTTTAGCAGTGTTCTCAAGGAACTGAATGTCAGGATTTGAAAGTAAAAAGTTTGCCACTGGTTTACTCTGAAGTCAGTAAAAATTTATTTAGTGCTTAGCATATAATAGGCACTGTACTAGGTCTGAGAAATACAAAGATGAGTTATCTGAATAGAAAAGATTCATTAGCCCAATGGAAAAATACCTGGACATGAACAACTTGAAACCTTCCTGGACCAGGTAGGCAGGAACTACATGTTGATGAGTGACTACTATGCCCTAGGCTTTTGCACTTGAGGATAAAAAAGATAAGACACCTTAGAAGTTACAGATCAACAAAGTAAGGATCTATGTTAAGAAGGCTTGTATTGGGACACCTGGGTGGCTCGGTGGGTTAAGCCTTCAACCTCAGCTCAGGTCATGATCTCCCGGTCTGTGAGTTCAAGCCCCATGTCAGGCTCTGTGCTGACAGCTCAGAGCCTGGAGCCTGCTTCAGATTCTGTGTCTCCCTCTCTCTGCCCTTCCCTGCTCTCTGTTTCTCTTTGTGTGTGTATGTCTCTCAAAAATAAATAAACATTTAAAAAAAAAAAAAGAAGAAGGCTTGTATTTATAGTGTAAATAAAGAGAACTAATTTTTTTTCCAGCTTGTGGTTACTGGGATGAGAAACCACCCTATGAATTTGCCAGTACAACTTGCTGCAAGCGCCTGTGTGTTTAACTTAACTAAACAGGATCTTGCTGCAGGAATGCCTGTCCGACTGCTGGCTGATGTGACCCATTTGCTGCTCAAAGCCATGGAACATTTTCCCAATCACCAGCAGGTAAGCATGTGGGAATTCCTAATCAAGTAGTCCTTTTAGTATCCCCTACCAACTCCTTAACTCTATAAGTTCTATTTAGTAGACCAAGACTAGAAATTCAAATACCTTTGCAGGCTGTTAAGTAGTAAATTTATGGTATGACTGAGTGTAGGACAATAGAGAAATAGAAACCTGGAGTACATTCCCTGACTAAAAGTATTTAAATCCAAATGTTGATGGAAATAGTGCAAACCATTAAAAAACGCATCTTCTACCTCAATCTTGAGTTTGTGATAATTTCAGCAAACAGCCATAGCCTCTTTGTTCTGGGCCAGGCACTATCAAGTACTGGGTTACAGAAACAAATAAGACATGGGTTTTCTATTTCTAGCACTATAGTAGACTACATAATCTGTCCTATCCTCAGGATGAAAACTAAAAATGTTGCTTGAATTTTTTTTTTAATTTTTTTAAATTTAATTTGGGAGAGAGCATATGTGCACATAAGCAGGGGGAGGGCAGAGTGGGAGGAGAGGGAATCATAAGTAGGCTTCACGCTGTTAGCAATGTAGGACTCAGTCTCATGAATCGTGTGATCACGACTGGAGCTGAAATCAGCAGTCAGACGCTCAACCAACTGAGGCAGCCAGGGGCCCCTATATTTTTTATTAAAATTTAGCAGGCAGTTGATAAGTTAATAAAAAATACTCAGAAGTTGGGATGCCTGAGTGGCTCAGTCAGTTGAGCATCTGGCTTTGGCTCAGGTCGTGATCTCACAGTTCATGAGTTCGAGCCCCACATTGGGCTCACTGTTGTCAGCGCAGAGCCTACTTTGGATTCTCTGTCTCCCTGTTTCTCTGCCTCTCCCCTGCTCATGCTGCCTCTCTATCTGTCTCAAAAATAAATAAACATTAAAAAAATTATGTTAACAAATACTCAGAGGTGAAAAACCAAGTAAAAATGACAACCCAGGTTGGTGAGTGGATCATTAAAGATAGCTTCCCTCATTGAGGGCAATTGCCAAATTGGATTGGATTGGCTTTGGCTTTTGTGGCCTCTGGAAGCCAGGTGGACAGAGGACAAAGCAGGACCCACCCAAAGGCTCCCAGAAGGGAAGAAGATTAGCTGGTATTAACTCTATTTATTATCCTGTCTCATCTAATGGAAAAGACAAAATATGTGCAAGTAAACTTGCATGGGTCCAGTGGAAGTTAGTCTTTCAGCAGTTGGTAGAGAGAATAAAAGTTGTAAGAAATAATTGGCATTTTATCAGTCACCTTTTTTTATAAAGGCTACTCCTGGTTAAAAAATAACAAAGCAATATTTCATTCAGGAATTTTTCTCTCCCTTTGGTTCTTTAGTTACAGAAGAATTGCCTCCTTTCACTTTGCAGTGACCGGATCCTTCAAGATGTTCCATTCAACAGGCAAGTGCTAGCCCTAGAACTTAAAATGGGGCAAAATCTGTCTTGTGCCATTTCTTACCAGTTGGGATATCCTTGGTATACAGTTAATTAAGTGGATGGGATTGTGCATTACTTTATAGAATGCTAACTCTACTTTGTATAATTTAGTACTTTGACATTCCTGATAGATTGGCCCCTGTTTTCATAGCCCTCTGCTTAAAAATGCATATTTTATATTATGGGTTTTAGCCTGTCTACACAATATTGTAGGCTGAAGAAACTGAGGCATTTAGATTCTGTCTTGCTCACGGTTTTGTGTCTGGTAACCGCAAGACTAGAAAGACTCAAGTTTTCTAGTTCCAGGTCCAGTGTCTTTTCTCTATATCATATCTCTTATTATTATTGTTATTTGATACTGAATTATAGAAGAAACTTTTTAAGAGAGGTTAAGGGAGGTTAGATAGCTGGATTCAAGTAAGTATAAATGGTTCCCTTGTTTTCTAGAATATTGTGCTTTGAGAGCTAAAAAGGTGATTATTTTTGTCATTCTAATATTTTAAATAAATTTTTTAATGATGGTATTTTGAAAAAATGTACCTTATGGTTTTATGAAAAGTGTGTATCTCAAGCAGCAATGAGGAATGAGGTATTCCATTTACTATTTCAAATAAATAATTTGGATAAAAATATGACAACAGATATCCCATGTAGATTACTAATTTTATTTTATAAATATTGAGCATCTATACTGGCTACATGAAGTCATATGTAGAAAGGACATAGTCACTCTCCTAAAAGAAAATTATCAACTAACCCAGGAGTTGGCCAATTTTTTTAAAGGGTCAGCTAATAATATTTGGGGCTTATGAGTCATAGTGTCTCTGTTTGAAGTACTTAACTCTGTCATTGTACCTCCAAAGCAGTCATAGACAATATATAAAAAGTGGAGATTTTACTGTGTTCCAATAAAACTGTAGAAAACAGGAGCTGGACCCACGGTTATAAGATCACTAAATGTAGACTATAGTTTACTTACCTCTGCTCTAGCCAGTGCTCTCTGCTAGATTTGAGCTTCTTTGTGGTCAGAGACTGTGATTGGTTAATCTCTTTGTCTCTAGTGCTTAAGTGGATGTTTGGTGGATGAATGAATGAAAAATGAGTATAACAGAAGACAGAATTTTTCATAGAAGAAGATGACAGAATGCATTGAGCCCCCAAAGGAGGAGGGAAAGATTTCATCTGATTGGTGATCATTAAAGATTTCATGTTAGTGATGGCATTTGAGATCATAAAGATAACAACTAACCTGTATACAAGCACTTCCTATTGCCAGATGCTATGCCAAGTGTTTTACTTATGCTTATTCAGTCCTTACAGTCTTGTGAAATTTTTACTTTTGTAATCTTAATTTTATAGATAAAGAAACAGAGGCATAGAGAGGTTTAGTAACTTTCTTAAGGTGATAAGATAGCAGGTTCAGAATTTAGATTTAAATCCAGAATGGCTCCAGAACCTCTACTTTTTACATCCATGCTATATTGCTTTGAAGATGAGAGCTGGTCCAATTGGTTGCTTTATGTTGTGGGAACTGCACAAAAATAAAGGCACAGAAGTTGATAATAATACTAGTAAAAAATAACCTTTATCAAAAGCTTGGTATGTGCCAAGTTCTATACTGAATCTTAAGCTTTATGTGTAATATCATTTAATCCTCACAGCATTCCTATAGAATAGATCTTATTATTTTACAAGTGAGAAAATTGAAGATTTTTTTCATGGAGATTAAGGAAATTACCCTAGGTTCCCAAAGTTAGTAATTGGTGGAATTGATAAATTGAATCCAGGCTGATTCCAGAGCATGTGATGTTCTTAATGACTTTACTGCTTCATGTGATAAAAGAATTTATTTTATTATTATCAGCAACATTAGGTAGAACTAAATTTCAAACCCCAAAATACAAGGAAGTTCAGAATCTGTGCTCTTAACTATCAGGCTATCTTAACTCATAACTGTGGGCATGTTTGGGGACTAACAAGCAGTCTACTTTGCAGTAAACATAGGGTAGACAACAAAATATTTGAAAGTATGGGCCCATTGTCCAAAAATACTGTGAATACAGGAATGACATCATAACTAAGTTTTCTGACAGATTTATGTATTACTGCTGTGTAGACACAAATTGAAGGGAAAACAATGGAGGCAGAATGGCCCATTAGGAATCTATTATAAAGGAATCAGAGCTGGTCTTGGGAATAGAAAGGAGGTAACAGTAAACTGATGGAATTTGCAGAGGAGTACTTTCTATCACTATAATTCAGCCAACATCTATTAAACACTGGGTGTAAAGAGGATTCTTGGTAAAGAGGGCTAAGTAGGATATGGTCCTTTACCTCAAGGAACTCAGGTGAGGCTACAGATAATCACAACTCTCTGACAGAGTTACAAACAAATGCTAAGGAGCAGTGAGAAGGCAATGATAAACTTGTCAAGGAAAGCTTCTCAGAGGAAGTGATATTTGAGCTGAGTCTTGAAAGATGAAATTGTGGGTAAGATAATCAGATATATTCCATGGTGTCATCCTGATTTCTCTCCTGTCTCACACCCCACATTCAGTCCTTGACAAATCCAGCTATCTTCAAAGTATATCTAGAATTCAACCATTTCTCTTCACTTCCATTTCTACCATTTGGACTGGACTAAAAGTGATTTCTCTCCTGAATCATGTGGTAACCTCTCAACTGCTCTCTTTGCTTCTTTCTTTGCCCTCTTGAAGTTCATTTTAAACACAGCTAATACAATAATCCTATTAAAAACATAAGTGAGTTCATGTCATATCTCTGCTTAGAATCTTTCTATGGCTTTCCATTTCATTCAGAATAAAAGCTAATTCTTTACAAAGACTTTGTAACATCTGGTCCCCTGTTACCTCTGACCTCATCTTTTAATACTGCACTTCTTGTTCTTCTATCTATTCTGGCCTTACTGGCTTCCATGCTATTCTTCAAAACTTCCAGGCATACTCCCTATTCAGGGTCCTGTGTCTGCCATTCCCTCTGCCTGGAATGCTTTTCCCCTAGATAACCACGTGGCCAGCTCTCTTACTTCCTCAAAAGTTTCAGTGAGGCTTTTGCTAGTTACTGTACTTAAAATTCAACATTTTCTATCCTCTTTACCTGCTTAATCCTTTTTTCTCTATAGTATGTACCATGTATTTTACTTGTTTATGGTCTGTCATCCACAGTACAATGTAAGTTCTATGAGAGTATAGATATTTTTCTGTTTTGTTCACTACTCGATCTCCAGCACCAGGAACAATATCTGACACAAAGCAGGGGCTCAATAAATGTTTGTGAATGAATGAATGAATATTTATTTCTGTTATGCTAGGTATATATTGTATATATATTATAATATAAGGAAACCAGAAAAAACTCAATACAGTGTAGAAATCACTACAGGATAGAAATATGTTATAATCTAGAAGATGAATGCCAGATAGTTTTGACATTTTTCAAACTATTTCTTTACAAGTGTCAGAATTAACAATGAGGCACCATCTCCAGAAGCTGAAGTATAATTGTTATTCTGTATCAGTTAAGAGGAATTATCCCTTTCTTTCACACCTACCTAAATTGTAGCATCAGTTCTCAGCTAGAGCTCTAAGACTGTGCCAGAGCCTCCAGGATTCATTCATGAAACCATTTGTGCGTTTTCAGGTTTGAAGCAGCCAAGCTTGTCATGCAGTGGCTCTGCAACCATGAGGATCAAAACATGCAAAGGATGGCAGTTGCTATCATTTCCATCCTGGCTGCCAAGGTACCTGAACTCCAATGATTGAATAATTTTCTCTTTCCCATCACAGCTACTATTTCCCCCAAAATCTATATGCCAGAAGAGTTAGTGCACCTCTTTACCAGTCTGTTTGTTCAGGCTACATTCAATATTGCAGAACTCCATGTTGATCAGAGATTTTAGTCTGACCTTTAGAGTCTGTTACATGAATGATATTAAACTGACACTAACTAGCGAGTTCTTGGACGTTTACTTTGTCTTCTGCTTGCTTGCAGCTTTCTACAGAACAAACTGCACAGCTTGGGGCTGAGCTCTTCATTGTCAGGGTAAGTCTGTTATCTCCTCTGTGTAGACCATTAGAGAGTTTTCGTTTTCTTTGTTTTCGGGCAGTGTTGTGTCATCTTCTGATATTTCATTACTTTTAACTGGATGTATTAATTATTTTCTTAGAGGTAGCTTTATTCCCTAACAGAGGTAGGAAGAGCCCTGAACCTAGGAGTCAGATGACCTAGGATCCAGCTTGTAAACTCAGTTTGTTAATTTAGACAAATTATGTGAACCATCGGAAACTAAATAAGCCTTAAGTTCCTATCTAGTTCTAAAATTGTTTTGTTACGTGCTTTGGGGAGAAAAGATAATTTTAATAACTGACAAATGATTTTGCTTGCTTACACTCAGTTAAGGAGATGATATAATGAGCGG
Organism: Hyaena hyaena; assembly: GCF_003009895.1. Lineage (NCBI taxonomy): Eukaryota > Metazoa > Chordata > Mammalia > Carnivora > Hyaenidae > Hyaena > Hyaena hyaena. Next base: position 7,737,661 of record NW_024080637.1, on the reverse strand, counting down.
TGAAAAGTTTAAAAGCTTTAAAGACAATAAATATAAATGGTGTCCTTGGGAAGACTAGAGGAAAATAGTCCACTTCAGAGTTTCTTGTTACAATTCTGACATGAAGTGTGTGAACAATAATGGTAGCTAGAAAAGTCAAATCAAAGACTTCCCCCTTTTAAGATTATATTTTTAAATAATCTCTATACCCAATATGGGGCTCAACCCACAAGAGTCACACACTTCACTGAGCCAGCCAGGCACCCTGAAAGACTCCCTTTTTCTATGATTTACGAGTTATGTATATAATGAGAAAGTCATTCCTTTGATAAATATGTATAGGATACTTAACAAATATCTACCACCTTACTAGTTGAAGGATTCACATTGAATTATATCTGTAATTTCTGTCCATAAGAGTAATCTGTCGGGGCGCCTGGGTGGCTTAGTCGGTTAAGCGTCCGACATTCGCTTAGGTCATGATCTCGCGGTTCGTGGGTTCGAGCCCCGCGTCGGGCTCTGTGCTGACTGCCAGCTCAGAGCCTGGAGCCTGTTTCAGCCTGTGACTCCCTCTCTCTCTGACCCTCCCCTGCTCACGCTGTCTCTCTCTCTCCTAGAAATAAATAAATTTTAAAAAAACATTTAAAAAAAAAAGAGTAATCTGTCTATAAGAAGTAGTAGAGAAAATAATTATGTAGACATGGTTGTAATATAATCTACTAAGTATAATAATAGCAACAGGAGTGAAAAGAGTAATGTAAAGAGGAGAATGCTGTTGGGGGTATGAGAGAAAGAGTAGGAATTCTGGAGTCAACATATCTGGGTTCATTCCTAATTCTATCACTTACTAGCTATAGTTTCTATAAACTACCTTATATCATTATTATGGAGATTAAATGAAAAGGAAATTAAGATTAATTGAAGGGGTAATGCCTGACTGGCTCTGTCAGTAGAGCATGAGACTCTTGATCTGGGGGTTCATTAGTTCAAGCCCCACATTGGGCATAGAGCTTACTTTAAAAATAATTAATTGAGGGGCGCCTGGGTGGCTTAGTCGGTTAAGCGTCCGACATTCGCTTAGGTCATGATCTCGCAGTTCGTGGGTTCGAGCCCCGCGTCGGGCTCTGTGCTGACCGCCAGCTCAGAGCCTGGAGCCTGTTTCAGCCTGTGACTCCCTCTCTCTCTGACCCTCCCCTGCTCACGCTGTCTCTCTCTCTCTCCTAAAAATAAATAAAACATTAAAAAAAATTTTTTTTAAATAATTAATTGAAGTAATATATGCTAAGTGCTTAGCACAAAATACAATATATGTTAAATAAGTAGAAAAGTATGCTACTTTTACTTAGTTTTTACTATTTTCAGGAATGATATTTTTAGTTTCAAATGTGGCTTTTTATTGCTATATATGTGTTTCAGTCCTTTTGGCTGGAGGTATACTTAAAGATTTTAAGGAAGTAGTCCACTTATATGCTTAGTGGGGGGAAATTAAGCTTAGTTTAAGCAAGAATTAGTAGTAGTAGTAGTAGTGATGATCACTAGCTTTTTTTTTTTTTTTGAAGCTCTTAATACCCACAACTTACAGATGAAGAATCAAAGAATTAAATTAGCTCTTAGCCACTATGCTATTAAGTTACATAATT